>NC_090450.1:7539210-7842500 GCF_031143425.1 Pleurodeles waltl
GTGCTGGTACTCTGTGAGGGGTGTGAGAGTGCTTCTGGCAGTGTGTGGTGGTACTCTGTGAGGGGGTGTGAGAGTGCTTCCAGTTGTGTGTGCTGGTACTCTGTGAGGGGGTGAGAGTGCTTCTAGTGGTGTGTCCTGGTACTCTGTGAGGGCTGTAAGAACGCTTCCAGTGGTGTGTGCTGGTACTTTGTGAGGGGTGTGAGAGTGCTTCTGGCAGTGTGTGCTTGTACTCTGTGAGGGGTGTGAGAGTGCTTCCATTAGTGTGTCCTGGTACTCAGAGAGGGGTGTGAGAGTGCTCCCAGTGGTGTGTGCTGGTACTCTATGAGGGCTGAAAGAATACTTCCAGTGGTGTGTGCTGTCACTCTGTGAGGGCCGTGACAATGCTTCCAGTGGTGTGTGCTGGTACTCTATAAGGGGCGTGAGAGTGCTTCCAGTGGTGTGTGCTGGTACTCATAGAGGGGTGTGAGAGTGCTTCCAGCAGTGTGTGCTGGTACTCTGTGAGAGGTGTGAGAATGCTTCCGGCAGTGTGTCCTGCTACTCTGTGGGGGGTGTGAGAGTGCTTCCGGCAGTGTGTCCTGGTACTTTGTGAGGGGTGTGAGAGTGCTTCCGGCAGTGTGTGCTGGTACTCTGTGAGGGGTGTGAGAGTGCTTCCGGCATTGTGTGCTGGTACTCTGTGAGGGGTATGAGAGTGCTTCCGGCAGTGTGTCCTGGTACTCTGTGAGTGGTGTGAGAGTGCTTCCAGTGGTGTCTGCTGGTACTCTGTAAGGGGCATGAGAGTGCGTACAGCGGTGTGTGCTGGTACTCTGTGAGGGCTCTAAGAATGCTTTCAGTGGTGTGTGCTGATACTCTGTGAGGTCTGTGAGAATGCTTCCAGTGGTGTGTGCTGATAGTCTATAAGGGGCATGAGAGTGCCTCCAGTGGTGTGTGCTGGTACTCTGTGAGTGGTGTGAGAGTGCTTCCGGCAGTGTGTGCTGGTACTCTGTGAGGGGTGTGGGAGTGCTTCCAGCAGTGTGTGCTGGTACTCTGTGAGGGGTGTGAGAGTGCTTCCGGCGGTTTGTGCTAGTACTCAGTGAGGGCTGTAAGAATGCCTCCGGCAGGGTGTGCTGCTACTCTGTGAGGGCTGTAAGAATGCTTCCAGTGGTGCGGGCTGGTACTCTGTGAGATCTGTGAGAATGCTTCCAGTGGTGTGTGCTGGTACTCTGTAAGGGGTGTGAGAGTGCTTCCAGTGGTGTGTGCTGGTACTCTGTGAGGGCTGTGAGAACGCTTCCAGTGGTGTGGGCTGGTACTCTGTGAGATCTGTGAGAATGATTCCAGTGGTGTGTGCTGGTACTCTATAAGGGGTGTGAGAGTGCTTCCAGTGGTGTTTGCTGGTACTCTGTGAGATCTGTGAGAATGCTTCCAGTGGTGTGTGCTGGTACTCTGTGAGGGCTGTGAGCATGCTTCCGGCAGGGTGTGCTGGTACTCTGTGAGTGGTGTGAGAGTGCTTCCGGCAGTGTGTGCTGGTACTCTGTGAGGGGTTTGGGAGTGCTTCCAGCAGTGTGTGCTGGTACTCTGTGAGGGCTGTAAGAATGCTTCCAGCGGTGTGTGCTGGTACTCTGTGAGGGGCGTGAGAATGCTTCCGGCAGTGTGTCCTGGTACTCTGTGAGGGGTGTGAGAGTGCTTCTGGCAGTGTGTGCTGGTACTCGGTGAGGGGTGTGAGAGTGCTTCCAGCAGTGTGTGCTGGTACTCTGTGAGGGGTGTGAGAGTGCTTCCGGCAGTGTGTGCTGGTACTCTGTGAGGGGTTTGATAATGCTTCCAGCAGTGTGTGCTAGTACTCTGTGAGGGGTGTGAGAATGCTTCCAGTGGTGTTTGCTGGTACTCTGTGAGGGCTGTGAGAATGCTTCCAGTGCTGTGTGCTGCTACTCTGTGAGATCTGTGAGAATGCTTCCAGTGGTGTGTGCTGGTACTCTATAAGGGGCGTGAGAGTGCTTCCAGTGGTGTTTGGTGGTACTCTGTAAGGGGCATGAGAGTGCTTCTGGCGGTGTGTGCTGGTATTCTGTGAGATATGTGAGAATGCTTCCAGTGGTGTGTGCTGGTACTCTGTGAGATCTGTGAGAATGCTTCCAGTGGTGTGTGCTGGTACTCGGTGAGGGCTGTGAGCATGCTTCCGGCAGGGTGTGCTGGTACTCTGTGAGGGGTGTGAGAGTGCTTCCGGCAGTGTGTCCTGGTACTCTGTGAGGGGTGTGAGAGTGCTTCCGGCAGTGTGTGCTGGTACTCTGTGAGGGGTGTGAGAGTGCTTCCGGCAGTGTGTGCTGGTACTCTGTGAGGGGTGTGAGAATGCTTCTGGCAGTGTGTGCTGGTACTCTGTAAGGGGCATGAGAGTGCTTCTGGCAGTGTGTGCTGGTACTCTGTGAGGGGTGTGAGAATGCTTCCAGTGGTGTGTGCTGGTACTCTGTAAGGGGTGTGAGAGTGCTTCCAGTGGTGTTTGCTGGTACTCTGTGAGGGCTGTGAGAACGCTTCCAGTGGTGTGTGCTGGTACTCTATAAGGGGCATGAGAGTGCTTCCAGTGGTTTTTGCTGGTACTCTGTGAGGGGTGTGAGAGTGCTTCCGGCAGTGTGTGCTGGTACTCTGTGAGGGCTGTGAGAACGCTTCCAGTGGTGTGGGCTGGTACTCTGTGAGGGGTGTGAGAATGCTTCTGGCTGTGTGTGCTGGTACTCTGTGAGGGGTGTGAGAATGCTTCCAGTGGTGTGTGCTGGTATTCTGTAAGGGGTGTGAGAGTGCTTCCAGTGGTGTTTGCTGGTACTCTGTGAGGGCTGTGAGAACGCTTCCAGTGGTGTGTGCTGGTACTCTGTGAGATCTGTGAGAATGATTCCAGTGGTGTGTGCTGGTACTCTATAAGGGGCGTGAGAGTGCTTCCAGTGGTGTTTGCTGGGACTCTGTGAGATCTGTGAGAATGCTTCCAGTGGTGTGTGCTGGTAATCTGTCAGGGCTGTGAGCATGCTTCCGGCAGGGTGTGCTGGTACTCTGTGAGTGGTGTGAGAGTGCTTCCGGCAGTGTGTGCTGGTACTCTGTGATGGCTGTGAGAACGCTTCCGGCAGTGTGTGCTGGTACACTGTGAGGGGTGTGAGAATGCTTCCAGCAGTGTGTGTTAGTACTCTGTGAGGGGTGTGAGAATGCTTCCAGTGGTGTGTGCTGGTACTCTGTGAGATCTGTGAGAATGCTTCCAGTGGTGTGTGCTGGTACTCTATAAGGGGCGTGAGAGTGCTTCCAGTGGTGTTTGCTGGTACTCTGTGAGGGCTGTGAGAACGCTTCCAGTGGTGTGTGCTGGTACTCTGTGAGATCTGTGAGAATGCTTCCAGTGGTGTGTGCTGGTACTCTATAAGGGGCGTGACAGTGCTTCCAGTGGTGTTTGCTGGTACTCTGTGAGATCTGTGAGAATGCTTCCAGTGGTGTGTGCTGGTACTCTGTGAGGGCTGTGAGCATGCTTCCGGCAGGGTGTGCTGGTACTCTGAGTGGTGTGAGAGTGCTTCCGGCAGTGTGTGCTGTTTCTCTGTGAGGGGTGTGGGAGTGCTTCCAGCAGTGTGTGCTGGTACTCTGTGAGGGCTGTAAGAATGCTTTCAGCGGTGTGTGCTGGTACTCTGTGAGGGGCGTGAGAGTGCTTCCGGCAGTGTGTCCTGGTACTCTGTGAGGGGTGTGAGAGTGCTTCTGGCAGTGTGTGCTGGTACTCTGTGAGGGGTGTGAGAGTGCTTCCAGCAGTGTGTGTTAGTACTATGTGAGGGGTGTGAGAATGCTTCCAGTGGTGTTTGCTGGTACTCTGTGAGGGCTGTGAGAGTGCTTACAGTGGTGTTTGCTGGTACTCTGTGATGGCTGTGAGAACGCTTCCAGTGGTGTGGGCTGGTACTCTGTGAGATCTGTGAGAATGCTTCCAGTGGTGTGTGTTAGTACTCTGTGAGGGGTGTGAGAATGCTTCCAGTGGTGTGTGCTGGTACTCTGTAAGGGGTGTGAGAGTGCTTACAGTGGTGTTTGCTGGTACTCTGTGATGGCTGTGAGAACGCTTCCAGTGGTGTGGGCTGGTACTCTGTGAGATCTGTGAGAATGCTTCCAGTGGTGTGTGCTGGTACTCTATAAGGGGCGTGAGAGTGCTTCCAGTGGTGTTTGCTGGTACTCTGTGAGGGCTGTGAGAACGCTTCCAGTGGTGTGTGCTGGTACTCTGTGAGATCTGTGAGAATGCTTCCAGTGGTGTGTGCTGGTACTCTATAAGGGGCGTGACAGTGCTTCCAGTGGTGTTTGCTGGTACTCTGTGAGATCTGTGAGAATGCTTCCAGTGGTGTGTGCTGGTACTCTGTGAGGGCTGTGAGCATGCTTCCGGCAGGGTGTGCTGGTACTCTGAGTGGTGTGAGAGTGCTTCCGGCAGTGTGTGCTGTTTCTCTGTGAGGGGTGTGGGAGTGCTTCCAGCAGTGTGTGCTGGTACTCTGTGAGGGCTGTAAGAATGCTTTCAGCGGTGTGTGCTGGTACTCTGTGAGGGGCGTGAGAGTGCTTCCGGCAGTGTGTCCTGGTACTCTGTGAGGGGTGTGAGAGTGCTTCCAGCAGTGTGTGTTAGTACTCTGTGAGGGGTGTGAGAATGCTTCCAGTGGTGTTTGCTGGTACTCTGTGAGGGCTGTGAGAATGCTTCCAGTGGTGTGTGCTGGTACTCTGTGAGATCTGTGAGAATGCTTCCAGTGGTGTGTCCTGGTACTCTGTGAGGGACGTGAGAGTGCTTCCGGCAGTGTGTGCTGGTACTCTGTGAGAGGTGGGAGTGTGCCTACGGCAGTGTGTGCTGGTGCTCTGTGAGAAGTGTGAGAGTGCTTCCGGCAGTGTGTCCTGGTACTCTGTGAGGGGCGTGAGAGTGCTTCCGGCAGGGTGTGCTGGTGCTCTGTGCGGGCTGTAAGAATGTTTCCAGTGGTGTGTGCTGGTACTCTGTGAGTGCTGTGAGAAAGCTTCCAGTGGTGTGTCCTAGTACTCTGTGAGGGACGTGAGAGTGCTTCCGGCAGTGTGTGCTGGTACTCTGTGAGGGGTGTGAGAGTGCCTACGGCAGTGTGTGCTGGTGCTCTGTGAGAGGTGTGAGAGTGCTTCCGGCAGTGTGTCCTGGTACTCTGTGAGGGGCGTGAGAGTGGTCCCGGCAGGGTGTGCTAGTGCTCTGTGGGGGGGGGTGAGAGTGCTTCCGGTAGTGTGTGCTGGTACTCCGTGAGTGCTGTGAGAATGCTTTCAGTGGTGTGTCCTGGCACTCTGTGAGAGGTGTGAGAGTGCTTCTAGCAGTGTGTGCTGGTACTCTGTGAGGGGTGTGAGAGTGCTTCTGGCAGTGTGTGCTGGTGCTCTGTGAGAGGTGTGAGAGTGCTTCCGGCAGTGTGTCCTAGTACTCTGTGAGGGGCGTGAGAGTGCTTCCGGCAGGGTGTGCTGGTGCTCTGTGAGGGCTGTAAGAATGTTTCCAGTGGTGTGTGCTGGTACGCTGTGAGATCTGTGAGAATGCTTCCAGTGGTGTGTCCTGGTACTCTGTGAGGGGTGTGAGAGTGCTTCCAGCAGTGTGTGCTGGTACTCTGTGAGAGGTGTGAGAGTGCCTACGGCAGTGTTTGCTGGTGCTCTGTGAGAGGTGTGAGAGTGCTTCCGGCAGTGTGTCCTGGTACTCTGTGAGGGACGTGAGAGTGCTTCCGGCAGTGTGTGCTGGTACTCTGTGAGGGGTGTGAGAGTGCTTCTGGCAGTGTGTGCTGGTACTCTGTGAGGGGTGTGAGAGTGCTTCCGGCTGTATGTCCTGGTCCTCTGTGGGGGGGTGTGAGAGTGCTTCCGGTAGTGTGTCCTGGTACTCTGTGAGGGACGTGAGAGTGCTTCCGGCAGTGTGTGCTGGTGCTCTGTGAGAGGTGTGAGAGTGCTTCCGGCAGTGTGTCCTGGTACTCTGTGAGAGGTGAGAGAGTGCTTCTGGCAGTGTGTGCTGGTACTCTGTGAGGGCTGTGAGAATGTTTCCAGTGGTGTGTGCTGGTACTCTGTGAGATCTGTGAGAATGCTTCCAGTGGTGTGTCCTGGTACTCTGTGAGGGACGTGAGAGTGCTTCCGGCAGTGTGTGCTGGTACTCTGTGAGGGGTGTGAGAGTGCTTCCAGCAGTGTGTCCTGGTACTCTGTGAGGGGTGTGAGAATGTTTCCAGTGGTGTGTGCTGTTACTCTGTGGGGGGTTTGAGAGTGCTTCTGGCAGTGTGCGCTGGTACTCTGTGAGGGGTGTGAGAGTGCTTCCGGCAGTGTGTGCTGGTACTCTGTGAGGGGTGTGAGAGTGCTACCGGCAGTGTGTGCTGGTACTCTGTGAGGGGTGTGAGAGTGCTTCCGGCAGTGTGTGCTGGTACTCTGTGAGGGGTGTGAGAATGCTTCTGGCAGTGTGTGCTGGTACTCTGTAAGGGGCATGAGAGTGCTTCTGGCAGTGTGTGCTGGTACTCTGTGAGGGGTGTGAGAATGCTTCTGGCAGTGTGTGCTGGTACTCTGTAAGGGGCATGAGAGTGCTTCTGGCAGTGTGTGCTGGTACTCTGTGAGGGGTGTGAGAATGCTTCCAGTGGTGTGTGCTGGTACTCTGTAAGGGGTGTGAGAGTGCTTCCAGTGGTGTTTGCTGGTACTCTGTGAGATCTGTGAGAATGCTTCCAGTGGTGTGTGCTGGTACTCGGTGAGGGCTGTGAGCATGCTTCCGGCAGGGTGTGCTGGTACTCTGTGAGGGGTGTGAGAGTGCTTCCGGCAGTGTGTCCTGGTACTCTGTGAGGGGTGTGAGAGTGCTTCCGGCAGTGTGTGCTGGTACTCTGTGAGGGGTGTGAGAGTGCTACCGGCAGTGTGTGCTGGTACTCTGTGAGGGGTGTGAGAGTGCTTCCGGCAGTGTGTGCTGGTACTCTGTGAGGGGTGTGAGAATGCTTCTGGCAGTGTGTGCTGGTACTCTGTAAGGGGCATGAGAGTGCTTCTGGCAGTGTGTGCTGGTACTCTGTGAGGGGTGTGAGAATGCTTCCAGTGGTGTGTGCTGGTACTCTGTAAGGGGTGTGAGAGTGCTTCCAGTGGTGTTTGCTGGTACTCTGTGAGGGCTGTGAGAACGCTTCCAGTGGTGTGTGCTGGTACTCTATAAGGGGCATGAGAGTGCTTCCAGTGGTTTTTGCTGGTACTCTGTGAGGGGTGTGAGAGTGCTTCCGGCAGTGTGTGCTGGTACTCTGTGAGGGCTGTGAGAATGCTTCCAGTGGTGTGGGCTGGTACTCTGTGAGGGGTGTGAGAATGCTTCTGGCTGTGTGTGCTGGTACTCTGTGAGGGGTGTGAGAATGCTTCCAGTGGTGTGTGCTGGTATTCTGTAAGGGGTGTGAGAGTGCTTCCAGTGGTGTTTGCTGGTACTCTGTGAGGGTTGTGAGAACGCTTCCAGTGGTGTGTGCTGGTACTCTGTGAGATCTGTGAGAATGATTCCAGTGGTGTGTGCTGGTACTCTATAAGGGGCGTGAGAGTGCTTCCAGTGGTGTTTGCTGGGACTCTGTGAGATCTGTGAGAATGCTTCCAGTGGTGTGTGCTGGTAATCTGTCAGGGCTGTGAGCATGCTTCCGGCAGGGTGTGCTGGTACTCTGTGAGTGGTGTGAGAGTGCTTCCGGCAGTGTGTGCTGGTACTCTGTGATGGCTGTGAGAACGCTTCCGGCAGTGTGTGCTGGTACACTGTGAGGGGTGTGAGAATGCTTCCAGCAGTGTGTGTTAGTACTCTGTGAGGGGTGTGAGAATGCTTCCAGTGGTGTGTGCTGGTACTCTGTGAGATCTGTGAGAATGCTTCCAGTGGTGTGTGCTGGTACTCTATAAGGGGCGTGAGAGTGCTTCCAGTGGTGTTTGCTGGTAATCTGTGAGGGCTGTGAGAACGCTTCCAGTGGTGTGTGCTGGTACTCTGTGAGATCTGTGAGAATGCTTCCAGTGGTGTGTGCTGGTACTCTATAAGGGGCGTGACAGTGCTTCCAGTGGTGTTTGCTGGTACTCTGTGAGATCTGTGAGAATGCTTCCAGTGGTGTGTGCTGGTACTCTGTGAGGGCTGTGAGCATGCTTCCGGCAGGGTGTGCTGGTACTCTGAGTGGTGTGAGAGTGCTTCCGGCAGTGTGTGCTGTTTCTCTGTGAGGGGTGTGGGAGTGCTTCCAGCAGTGTGTGCTGGTACTCTGTGAGGGCTGTAAGAATGCTTTCAGCGGTGTGTGCTGGTACTCTGTGAGGGGCGTGAGAGTGCTTCCGGCAGTGTGTCCTGGTACTCTGTGAGGGGTGTGAGAGTGCTTCTGGCAGTGTGTGCTGGTACTCTGTGAGGGGTGTGAGAGTGCTTCCAGCAGTGTGTGTTAGTACTCTGTGAGGGGTGTGAGAATGCTTCCAGTGGTGTTTGCTGGTACTCTGTGAGGGCTGTGAGAGTGCTTACAGTGGTGTTTGCTGGTACTCTGTGATGGCTGTGAGAACGCTTCCAGTGGTGTGGGCTGGTACTCTGTGAGATCTGTGAGAATGCTTCCAGTGGTGTGTGTTAGTACTCTGTGAGGGGTGTGAGAATGCTTCCAGTGGTGTGTGCTGGTACTCTGTAAGGGGTGTGAGAGTGCTTACAGTGGTGTTTGCTGGTACTCTGTGATGGCTGTGAGAACGCTTCCAGTGGTGTGGGCTGGTACTCTGTGAGATCTGTGAGAATGCTTCCAGTGGTGTGTGCTGGTACTCTATAAGGGGCGTGAGAGTGCTTCCAGTGGTGTTTGCTGGTACTCTGTGAGGGCTGTGAGAACGCTTCCAGTGGTGTGTGCTGGTACTCTGTGAGATCTGTGAGAATGCTTCCAGTGGTGTGTGCTGGTACTCTATAAGGGGCGTGACAGTGCTTCCAGTGGTGTTTGCTGGTACTCTGTGAGATCTGTGAGAATGCTTCCAGTGGTGTGTGCTGGTACTCTGTGAGGGCTGTGAGCATGCTTCCGGCAGGGTGTGCTGGTACTCTGAGTGGTGTGAGAGTGCTTCCGGCAGTGTGTGCTGTTTCTCTGTGAGGGGTGTGGGAGTGCTTCCAGCAGTGTGTGCTGGTACTCTGTGAGGGCTGTAAGAATGCTTTCAGCGGTGTGTGCTGGTACTCTGTGAGGGGCGTGAGAGTGCTTCCGGCAGTGTGTCCTGGTACTCTGTGAGGGGTGTGAGAGTGCTTCTGGCAGTGTGTGCTGGTACTCTGTGAGGGGTGTGAGAGTGCTTCCAGCAGTGTGTGTTAGTACTCTGTGAGGGGTGTGAGAATGCTTCCAGTGGTGTTTGCTGGTACTCTGTGAGGGCTGTGAGAATGCTTCCAGTGGTGTGTGCTGGTACTCTGTGAGATCTGTGAGAATGCTTCCAGTGGTGTGTCCTGGTACTCTGTGAGGGACGTGAGAGTGCTTCCGGCAGTGTGTGCTGGTACTCTGTGAGAGGTGGGAGTGTGCCTACGGCAGTGTGTGCTGGTGCTCTGTGAGAAGTGTGAGAGTGCTTCCGGCAGTGTGTCCTGGTACTCTGTGAGGGGCGTGAGAGTGCTTCCGGCAGGGTGTGCTGGTGCTCTGTGCGGGCTGTAAGAATGTTTCCAGTGGTGTGTGCTGGTACTCTGTGAGTGCTGTGAGAAAGCTTTCAGTGGTGTGTCCTAGTACTCTGTGAGGGACGTGAGAGTGCTTCCGGCAGTGTGTGCTGGTACTCTGTGAGGGGTGTGAGAGTGCCTACGGCAGTGTGTGCTGGTGCTCTGTGAGAGGTGTGAGAGTGCTTCCGGCAGTGTGTCCTGGTACTCTGTGAGGGGCGTGAGAGTGGTCCCGGCAGGGTGTGCTAGTGCTCTGTGGGGGGGGGTGAGAGTGCTTCCGGTAGTGTGTGCTGGTACTCCGTGAGTGCTGTGAGAATGCTTTCAGTGGTGTGTCCTGGCGCTCTGTGAGAGGTGTGAGAGTGCTTCTAGCAGTGTGTGCTGGTACTCTGTGAGGGGTGTGAGAGTGCTTCTGGCAGTGTGTGCTGGTGCTCTGTGAGAGGTGTGAGAGTGCTTCCGGCAGTGTGTCCTAGTACTCTGTGAGGGGCGTGAGAGTGCTTCCGGCAGGGTGTGCTGGTGCTCTGTGAGGGCTGTAAGAATGTTTCCAGTGGTGTGTGCTGGTACGCTGTGAGATCTGTGAGAATGCTTCCAGTGGTGTGTCCTGGTACTCTGTGAGGGGTGTGAGAGTGCTTCCAGCAGTGTGTGCTGGTACTCTGTGAGAGGTGTGAGAGTGCCTACGGCAGTGTTTGCTGGTGCTCTGTGAGAGGTGTGAGAGTGCTTCCGGCAGTGTGTCCTGGTACTCTGTGAGGGACGTGAGAGTGCTTCCGGCAGTGTGTGCTGGTACTCTGTAAGGGGTGTGAGAGTGCTTCTGGCAGTGTGTGCTGGTACTCTGTGAGGGGTGTGAGAGTGCTTCCGGCTGTATGTCCTGGTCCTCTGTGGGGGGGTGTGAGAGTGCTTCCGGTAGTGTGTCCTGGTACTCTGTGAGGGACGTGAGAGTGCTTCCGGCAGTGTGTGCTGGTGCTCTGTGAGAGGTGTGAGAGTGCTTCCGGCAGTGTGTCCTGGTACTCTGTGAGAGGTGAGAGAGTGCTTCTGGCAGTGTGTGCTGGTACTCTGTGAGGGCTGTGAGAATGTTTCCAGTGGTGTGTGCTGGTACTCTGTGAGATCTGTGAGAATGCTTCCAGTGGTGTGTCCTGGTACTCTGTGAGGGACGTGAGAGTGCTTCCGGCAGTGTGTGCTGGTACTCTGTGAGGGGTGTGAGAGTGCTTCTGGTAGTGTGTGCTGGTACTCTGTGAGGGGTGTGAGAGTGCTTCCAGCAGTGTGTCCTGGTACTCTGTGAGGGGTGTGAGAATGTTTCCAGTGGTGTGTGCTGTTACTCTGTGGGGGGTTTGAGAGTGCTTCTGGCAGTGTGCGCTGGTACTCTGTGAGGGGTGTGAGAGTGCTTCCGGCAGTGTGTGCTGGTACTCTGTGAGGGGTGTGAGAGTGCTTCCGGCTGTGTGTCCTGGTCCTCTGTGGGGGGTGTGAGAGTGCTTCCGGTAGTGTGTGACTGCTAATGTATGATGGATGTGACACATACTTTCCACAATAAGGGCTTGAAGATGCGCACTCGTGTTTTCGTTGGGGCCAAGCATGAAGACGTGCTCTATACTGATACACGTGATCTGTAGTTATTTATGGATGGACAAGTCTTACTTTTCAGCAATCGTTCCTACGTGGAGTACTCTTTCCGGGGACTGATGTAAGGGGGATGCCTAAAGGTTGGGGCTCATTAGTAGCCCAGGCTGTCCATTTGACTTTTGAGAACCCTCGCCCTGTGACTGCTGGATGGGTGGCCCAGCCTCCAATCACCCCCAGCATGGAGAACTCATCGCCTACCTCATGTGCACAAGCAGGTGCGATTCCTGAAGCCACCAAGCACCAGTTATAGCAGTGAACAGCGCCTCGGTTCCCTCCCCTGGGTCCTCTTAGCGCTAGCGGACACTTGCCATAGGTCCCTGTCTCAGGGCTCGCATGATGAGCTTCTAGCAGCTGTTCGCCACGGCTTACACCAATACCAGTGCACATACACAAAGCAATCCCTGCTGCCCTGCTTGTGTGCACAAATGGTGCATATGTGCATAAAAGTGCCCTCCTCGGACAGGGTGCATTTGCAGTCTAATGCACTTGATGGGCTAGCTGGTTCACCGTCAGGCCACGTCACTGTACTAGGCATGTGAGCACGAGCATATACTTCCACATGCACTAAAAACACCTTATTCACATCATATACCCACCAGCCCACTCCACACAGGAAGCGAGTAGCCAGAGAATGAAGATACCTATCCCTGATGGCAGTGAGCAGGGAAATCAAGTGAGCCCAGCCCTCCCTAGGAGAGTTCCATGTCTCTTCGGCCCACTCATCTACCCTGTCATCATTTCACCTGTCCATTGACGTGATAATATCCACCACTTCACCTTTACATCCTGCCACCCATTCATACTTTCATCCACTGGTCATTTTTGTGGCAAGCACAAAGTGCTCCGTCCATTCTGTAATCTCTCTTTAGGCCTCAAACCACGGCCATGCCACGTCATTCACTTACATTGGTTCCTGGGCTTGCCTTTTAAAATCCACTTGCATTCATTTGTGAAAGGCATGCATACGTCATGCGTTTTCCAGTGTTTGGCCCACCTACACAGCACCGGTAAACTACCAAAAACATACGAGGCTCGATGTTTTCAACCTGGGGTCCAGACTACTTTATCTGTTTATTTTCCACGCAGCGCGATTGCGCTGCATTTTACATAGCACAATCGAACTGCGTTTTTTTTTGTTTACAAAGCTAATAGCTCTAACTGGAACAAATGCTAGACCTGTTGCATTGAAAATGCTTGTTTTCACTTACCATCCATGCATCCACTCTGCCATTAGTTATAGTATCAATTCTTCCATCCTTCTAACTGTCCATCCATCTACTCTGCCTTCCACCCACTCTGTCATATATTCATTCATTCATCCATCCATCCATTCTGCCATCCGTCCATCTACTCTGCCAGCTATCCGCTCTGTCATTCATGTGCCTTGCCATCTATACATTTGTTATGCCATCCATCCATCCATTCATACGCTCTGCCATCAATCTCCTCTGCCTTCCATCTGCTCTGTCATACATTCATTCATCCGTCCATCCACTCTGCCATTGATTTAGTCATATTTTCACACACTTGACAATCCACCCATTACTCTGTCACCCTTCCACTTGTCCATCCATTCACCCATTCAACCATCCCTTTATTCACTCTCCTTTCAGCTCCCATACACCTATCGATACTCTCAATCCTCCACTCACACATCCATCTAATCCTTCCCTCCGTGCGCCCTTCCTTTCATTCAGTACCCCCATCTCCCTTGTCTATTGGCCCATCTTTCTTTCATCCTGGCTCCTGATTCCCCAGCACGTCTAGTGACGGCCCCCTCTGCTTTGAAAAGGCGGCTGTCCCCCCACTCTCCTGGTGACTGTACCTGGTACCTTTGACCCTGGCAGTGCCAGCCTTCTCTCAGCTAGGTTTGGGCTATACTAATAGCCAACATATATATACAAAAATACACACGTACACATACATACGCAGGTGAAAAGAAAGGAGGGCGGGAGAGAGGACAGGAGGGTGGAAGAAGGGAAAGGTGGGAGAAAGGAGGTTGAAAGAGGACAGGAAGAGTGAAAGGAAGTAGTGGTGAAAGGGAGGGTAGAAAGAAAGATGAAAGTGGGGATAAAATGTTATAGCGGAATAATGACAAACAAAATGGTTGGACGGGTGGATGGATGGTTGGATGGATGAATGGATGGATGGATGGTTGGATAAATGGATGATGGATGGATAAATGATGGATGGATGGATGGATGCTGGGTGGATGGTTAATTGGATGGATGGATAGATGATGGATGGATGACAGCTAGTTCGATAGTTAGAAGGATGGATGGATGATGGGTAGATGGATGTTTAGATGGATGGATGGACAGATGGTTGGATGGATGAATGAATGTATGGATGGTTGATAAAAGGATGAATGGATGATGGATGGATGAATGATGGATGGATGATGGGTGGATGGATGATTGGATGCATGGATAGACGATGGATGGATGACGGATGGTTGGATAGTTGAAAGGATGGATGATGGATGGATGATGGGTGGATGGATGGATGGATGATGGACAGATGGATGGATGAATGGATGGATGGGTGGATAGATGGATGAATGGACGGGTGGTTGGATGGATGGATGAGTCAATGAGTGCATGGAAGTAAGTACGGATGTGTGATTAGGAAGGAGGAAGGCAGGTTGACGGTGGCGAGAAGAATGGATATGTGCATTTCATGATAGGTGAACGGACAGGCGAAAGATGAAACCACGGATGGGTATCAGGGGTGATGGAAGATGGAAGCCTGGATGGGTGGGCGGTTGCCCGTTTGAGTAGGTGGATGGATAAAATGAATGATGGCTGGAAAGAGGGTAGAAGGAAACTCTTCTAAGAAAGGTGGGGGTCACTCACTTTGTCAGCACTTTGTCGTGGGATGTAGAATTCAAAGTGGGGGTTGTTTTAACTTTCTGGCTACTTCCCTGCAGCTCTGACGTCCATAACGCTTGTTAATCAGCCTCTAAAAGTCTTTCTCCTGCATCCCAAAAGGAGGCTGACTCCTCCATTTATAAAAGAAGGAGATTAGCTTATGTTTGAATATTAAAACGAGGAAAAACGCAGCAGATCTAACATTCCCCACTGTTTTGATTGGTTGTTGTTTGGCAACCAGAGAGCCCATGCATTAAAACCATCACTCTTTCTGGCAAACCTGCCACCTGAACCCGCAGCTTCCAAGGCCCGAGTGGAAATGTCTCAAAATAATTAGAGGGGGATTTCCTTCTTCGAAGCTTCTGGAGAAGGGATCAGTGTGCGGGTCAAAGTTCACCGTGATTGTGTTGCGCTAACAGGAGGCGGACTATTTAGTTTGACAGCCCTGGTGGCCAGGCAGAAATAAATCATTTTAACTCAAAGGCAGATAAATGTGAGGGATGAAGGCGGGTCCCAGAACCCCCCCATCCCGGTGGGCACGGATGTTATAAAGCTTTAAAGACTGTCAGTAAAATCCGTATGTGGCTATTGAATTTTAATCACATAGGAGTGCATTTGTCAACACTTTGGGCAAGTGCAAAGCCACCAGTGGTGACACACAATGGTGCAAACTGTTGCTTTGGAATGTACTTTCCAGTGCACAACTTGTTTGTTTTATGATGGAAAATAGCCCTAATTAACGTAAAGTATTGCTATGCTCTGCTTTGCCCTAATTTGCATCAAGGCGCATAGATTGAGAGGCAGAAGAGCGTTTCTATGCGACCACCCATGGTGTTTGGTGCAAACCCATTTCTATAAAAAAAACATAAATAGGGCTTGAGTCAAACATCTACACTTCCTTTAGTCAGGTGCAAAGTATTGGAAAAGCTTTATTTTCTGCAAACATTTCCAGCTTTGCATGTGGTCTTTACTGTACATCACACTTGAAAAGTGGGTAAAGCTTTAAGGTGCGTTTGCATATTATTACGTCCTGGAAGGACACCCTTCCAGGACACAACCTACCCTAGACTCTGCCACTCACACCTTTGCACTGCGGTGAAAAGGTGCCTGGAGTGAGTTAGGGTGCAAGGAAGTGTGCCAGCACTAGGGAGGAGAGCAGCAATGTCATATTCAGGGGCACAGCTACCATTGGGCAGCAGATTCGGGTCACCAGGCGCCAGAGCCTAGAGGGGACCATTAAACCCTGATAATTGCTATATTTTATTTCCCCAGCAGCAGTTAAAGTTGCACCAGGACTCATGGCATCCTTGCTAGACTATTGCCACACGATTGGTCATAGCTTAATAGTCATAGCACTGACCTGTAAACTCCCCTATGTCCGATGCAGCCCAGCGACATGCTTGCTACACTGTCTGAAACAATAGTGCATGTTCCCCTAGACCCTGGACGTGCACAGAACTCTTCACCAGATATACTTGCTGCAAAGATCACAGCATTGTGAACACATGGAACCATTCCTAGTGATTGTGTACTGTGCACATAAAAACTTAAAGTGTTTGACTTTAGCAGTTTCACGTGAAATAACAACATGAGCTACATGCTCACGTCTGAAGCCAGTAAATTGAGAATCCTTAAATTGTGTGATGATCACGCCTTTTTTTCACTGTGCCTAGAAACAGCAAGGTGTCATATGTAAAACACAGTGGCATAACAAAGGCTCCGCAGCCCCCACGGTGCAGAGAGGCTCCAGAGGGTCCCCTCAACACTGTATATTGGCCTGATAGCTCCTGGGTTTGAAGGGGTCCTCTCTCAGCAGCGGCTGCTGCGAATATCAAGGGGCAGGACGGATGTTGGGGGGAGAATGCATTTGAAAAAAAAAAAAAAAACATTGCCCGCTGCCGTCCTCTCCTGCTGCCTCGCTCATCCTCCTTTCCTGTTCAGAACAGGCTCCCCAGCAATACTGGCACTGCTTTCATGCTAAAGCTAGCATGAAAGCAGCCCCAGGATTGGTCTGACAACCTGGGGCCTGTGCAGTTAGGAGAAACCTAAGTGCGTATGTGTGTTTGGCCGACCGTCGTATGCCATCCAAACACAGATGTGCACTTAGTGCACGCCATTCTCATCCCCCCTCCATCCTCCGGAGGCCCAGCCCCGCCCCCCCTTCACATACTGGCTGAGCCAGCAGCAGAAAAACAAAACGATATTCAAGTATCAAACGATATTCAAGTATCAAACGATATTCAAGTATTGTTTTATTTTTCGGCTGCTGGCTCCGAGCCAGTGGGGTGACGCTCCTCCGCCATTGTGGAGGAGCCGCCCCTGCCCTCTCCATGTTCTTTACTGGGGGGCTACCTCAAGTATTCTCACACCACTGGAAAAACACAAGTACGAGCTGTTATTTTGGAGGAGGATGGGAAATCACTCGAAGGGACATAAAAACCAAAGACAAGTAGAATGGACCACTGGCCTCTTGGCATAAAGGGTCATCTCTGCAAGGACAGTGCTCACCTATGGCGCAATGACATAAAGATGACAATTCATAGAATATCGTAGATATGTTTAGCATGATGATCAGAAAGCCAGGATTATCACTGACCCTCACATAATATTGATAATGCTTGACGCATCCTATGTATTTTAACACGAAGGTGAGCACCAATGGCATCATTTGCCCCACCAGAGTGTTTGGTCATTTTAGGCATAATGTTGGTATTCTAGGCATTAAAACACCTGACACCAGTGCTGGCTCAAGGATTATGGTGGTAATTCTTAGCATATTGTCGATACTAGGTCAGGGCAAAGTTCATGGAGTTCTGCTATGTGGAACTATGTGAAGTGACGAAAAAACTATGCGGAGTTCCGCAAGTGGCGGAGTGCGTTAAGTCAAGCTTTTTGTGCTGATTTTAGCACCGGGCGTTTGTCCCATGCTGGAAAATCAGCACGAAAGGCACCGCACGCAGCGCAAACGAGCGCTACTTCTTTTTTGCCGCTTGAGTAGATTTTCTACTCAAACGGCGCCTTCCTGAATGCGAACTGAAAGTTATTCAACGCGGATGGTAGCGACCATCAGCGACCGCCCGCAGTGAGAAATCTCAGTGGGAGGTGGTCTAACTAAGATTTTCCTTGCTATTTTGGCGAGCGCGAATAAGGAAAAAAAACTCCCCTCTGCTACACTGGGTTTTTCAGAACTCTGTACTCTAAGCGGAGCGCGGAGTGGGAAAAACTCTGCAAACTCCACCAGTGGAGCGGAGTTCACCACCCATCCTTAGCCGGTACAGTTGTCAGGCTAGTGGTCATCTTTCCAACAATGATGGACTGAAATAATGGTGGTAATTACTGATGTATTGTGGACTTCCTTCATGAGATGGTGTCCAACCTGGCACAATTCTGGCCACCATTGCCATAGTCTGGCTATCCTTGGCATCCTGGAGCCTGTCTTGGCCTGAATGAGTCAAGTGAATAACAGTGGCCGTCCTTTGCACTCCCCTCATATTGGTTCCCCCATGGCTTGATGCTGGCATTACTGTAATGGTTTTAGTTCCTGGCACATTGTTGGTGTTCTTTAGTGATGGCATATTTCTTGCTACTATGACAATGCACATCCTTGATATAGTTGGTCCATTTCTGATGAACATTTGGGCATCCCTGGCATAATCTTGGATTAATCTGGCATGTGTTGGGTATCCATGGCATGCAATTCTGAGACACAGGCATTTAGGACAAAGTCTGTAAATACTTGATGAAAATGTAACACTGATGTTTGGGGACCTTCATACATATATTAAAAAAGAAAATCTTTTTCCATGTAAATAAACCCACATGGAAGGAACGCAGACGGTAGTTTGGGATGCACCTCTCCACAACCAGTATGGCTTGGCAGCACCGCTCACAGCTACACCCCGACGAAGTCCTTCTGAAGCGCCTCGGCTGGGCTGAGTTGTTTTGTATGAAGATTTCAAATAAAGGAATTTGGACATTACACTTTGGCGCCTACCTTGTGATGGATCTTGAAAGTAACGCTGCATTAATGCTAACCTATAGATACATGAATAATTAACCTGGGAGCCTTGCCTCCATCGGGGCTCATTTATTTGGAAAACAATGGTTTTGTGAACAGTGGAACCAAGGGGGGAGGGGGGGGGGGGGGAGTGCACTTCAGTTTCTTGGGATTACTGCGCACCAGTTCAGCTGAATAGGGCCTATTCTGCTTAGCTCTGTGGATTTCAAAAATGAAAATCATTTTTTTAATAATAAAAATTGTGTTTTCATGAACATAATATGCTTTTGTTTGTAGGAATTAGGTTTCCTTGTCCAAAATGAAACAGTTTTATTTGGTATCAAATGTGATTGTTTCAGAAAATGACGAGCGTATATTTCAGGACAGCAGGTGACTGAGGACCATGGGACACTCAGTGATCTACAGTCTGGTTTCAGATCTGGACACGGTGCAAAAACAGCAGCTTGACAATTGTGATGATGCACTTGATGGATCATATCGACCAGAGCTTTAATTGAGCAGGTGCTGTCTGGGACTGGGGACCTGCACTTCTTTAATTTGAAAATGAAGTGCTCCGTCCACTGTACCCATAGCAGCGTCTCCTTCGTGCCATCGCTGGCCTTCTAGATTTTTGTGCATTTATCCTCCAGCGGAGAGTTGGCATCGTTGTAAAGGAAAGAGAGCAAGGCCATGTAGCACCTTGGCAGTGACAAATTAAGGCTTTCGGGGGCCCTGGACAACATTTTTTTTTGGGCCCCAATAATCAACAAATTTGAATTTTCTCACCCATTTTTGCTAATTCAAGCCCCATGTTGTCTAGCCATATTGAATTATAAATCAAAGGTTATGCTTCAAAAGACACAGAAGTGAGCTAAAGGGAAGATGCATTTTCCTATGGGCTCCTGGGAAGGTGAGGGGCCCTGGGCAATTCTCCACTTTGCCCATTTCTGAACATGTCTCTAAACTATGATGGAGAAACCACTGTCTGGGTGGATGCAATCACTTCTTGAGGTATCTTAATTGTCATGTTGGCAGACTAGTAAGTGTTGATTCTAGAGTCACTCATAGCTTGCTCTTAAGTGGGATGGTATGGTACAGTATGGTATGGTATGTTATGGTAAGGGTACAGTATGTTATGGTATGTATGGTATGTTATGGTATGGTATTGTATAGTATGGTGTTGTATGGTATGGTATGGTACAGTATGGTATGGTATGTTATGGTACAGTACGGTATGTTATGGTATGTATGATATGTTATGGTATGGTACTGTATGGTATTGTATGTTATGGTATGGTACAGTATGGTATGGTATGTTATGGTAAGGGTACAGTATGTTATGGTATGTATGGTATGTTATGGTATGTTATTGTATAGTACGGTATTGTATGGTATTGTATGGTATGGTATGGTACGGTACAGTATGGTATGGTATGTTATGGTATGGTATTGTATGGTATTGTATGGCAGTGTATGTTATGGTATGGTATGGTACAGTATGGTATGGTATGTTATGGTACGTATGTTATGGTATGGATGGTATGTTATGGTATGGTATGGTATTGTATGGTATGTATGGTATTATATGGTATTGTATGGTATGGTACAGTATGGTATGGTATGTTATGGTATGTATGGTATGGTATGGTATGGTATGTTATGGTACGGTATGTTATAATATGTTATGGTATGGTATTGTATGGTATGTATGGTATTGTATGGTATTGTATGGTATGGTATAGTATGGTACGGTATGTTACGGTATGTATGGTATGGTATGGTATGGTATGTTATGGTATTGTATGTTATGGTATGGCATGGTACAGTATGGTATGGTATGTTATGGTAAGGGTACAGTATGTTATGGTATGTATGGTACGTTATGGTATGGTATTGTATAGTACGGTATTGTATGGTGTGGTATGGTACAGTATGGTATGGTATGTTATGGTAAGGGTACAGTATGTTATGGTATGTATGGTATGTTATGGTATGGTATTGTATAGTACGGTATTGTAGGGTATTGTATGGTATTCTATGGTATGGTATGGTACAGTATGGTATGGTATGTTATGGTATGGTATTGTATGGTATTGTATGGCAGTGTATGTTATGGTATGGTATGGTACAGTATGGTATGGTATGTTATGGTATGGATGGTATGTTATGGTATGGTATTGTATGGTATTTATGGTATTGTATGGTATGGTATGGTACAGTATGGTATGGTATGTTATGGTATGTATGGTATGGTATGGTATGTTATGGTATGGTATGTTATGGTATGTTATGGTATTGTATGGTATGTATGGTATTGAATGGTATTGTATGGTATGGTACAGTATGGTACGGTATGTTATGGTATGTATGGTATGGTACGGTATGTTATGGTATGTATGGTATGGTATGGTATGGTATTGAAAGGTATTGTATGTTATGGTAGGGTACGCTCTGGTATGGTATGTTATGGTATGGTACGCTCTGGTATGTTATGCTATGTGGCAGTATGACGATTGGCTATGTGGAACTTGGAACCCTGTTGGCTTTTGGGGGTGTCTCTTTTTCATTTTGATGATATTGAGAATTTTACCGATGTTTGACTCTTAGCCTAATAATGTATATATATAAATTAACTTTTGTAGTTTGTATTTATTCTCTCTTCAAGAAAAAAACTTGAAAGGGGAAGTACCTGGAATTCTCAGCTCGGAAGCAATACATTTACTGAGAGAGAACCTGCTGTTCTAAGCAGTGCTGCAATGCTTTTAATGGGAGAGTACCAGCACTTTTCAGTGCAGCAGCAGTACATTTAATGGGAGAGTACCTTTCTCTTCTGAGTAGTGCTTCAATACATTTAATGGAAGAGTGCCTGCCATTCTCAACATTGCTTCAATACATTTCATGGAGGAGTACCTGCACTTCTCAGCACTGAAGCATTACATTTAAAGGGTGAGTACCCACACTTCTTGGCACATCTGCAATACAATTAATGGGAGAGTACTCTCACTTCTCAGCACTGCTGCAGTACATTTAACGGAAGAGTCCTTGTACTTCTCTGCATTGCTGCAATATATTTAAAGCAAGAGTACCTTCAGTTCTCATCACTGCTGCAATACTTTAATGGGAGAGTACCTGCATTTATCAGCACTGCTGAAATACATTTAATAGGAGAGTAACTGCACTTCTCAACACTACTGCAATACATTTAATGGGAGAGTACCTGCAATTCTCTGACCTGCTGCAATACTGTTAATGGATGAGTAGTGGCACTTCTCAGAAATTCTCCAGTACAATTAATGGAAGAGTACTTGCACTTCTAAGCACTGCTGCAATGCATATAGTAGGAGAGTGCCAGCACTTCCCACTCGTGATGCAATACATTTAATGAGAAAGTACTTGCACTTCTCAGCACTGTTGCACTGAATTTAATGGGAGAGTACAGGCACTTCTCAGCACTGCTGGAATACACTAAACAGTAGAGCACCTGCACTTCTCACCACTGGAGCAATACACTTAATGAAAGAGTAACAGCACTTCTCAGCACAGCAGCAGTAAATGTAATGGGAGAGTACCTGCACTTCTCAACACTGCTGCACTACATTTAGTGGGAGAGACCCGGCACTTATCAGCACTGCTGTAATACATTTAATCGGATCGTACTGGACCTTCTCAGCACTGTGGAATACATTTAGTGGAAGAGTATCTGCATTTCTCAACACTGCTCCAAGACACCTAATGGGAGAACACCTGCACCTCTCAGCAATGCTGCAACACATTTACAATACTTCTAATGGAGGAGTACCAGCACTTCCCAGAACTGCTGCAATGCAGTTAATGGGAGAGTACCTGCACTTCTCAGCACTGCTGCAATACACTTAATGAGAAAGTACTGGCACATCTCAACGCTGCTGCAACACTTAATGGGAGAGTACATGCACTTCTCAGCTCTGCTGAAATACATTTAATGCAAGAGCACCTGTACTCCTCAGCACTGCTGCAGTACATTTAATGCAAGAGCACCTGTACTTCTCAGCACTGCTGCAGTACATTTAAATGGAGAGTACCTGCATTTCTCAGCACTCTTGCAATACATTCAATTGGACAGTACCTGCACTTCTCACCACTGCTGCAATACACTCAATGTGAGAGTACCGGCACTTCTCAACACTGATGCAAAACACATAATGGGAGAGTACCTGCACATCTCAACACTGCTGCAGTACATTCAGTGGGAGAGTACCGTACTTCTCAGCACTGCTGCAATACATCTAATTGGAGATTACCTGCACTTGTTAGCACTGCTGCAGTACTTTAATGGGAGAGTACCTCTACTTCTCAGCACTTCTACAATACACTTAATGGGAGAGTACCTGCACTTCTCAGCACTGCTGCAATACATTTAATGGGAGAGTACCAGCACTTCTCAGCACTGCTGCAATACAATTAAAGTGAGCAAACTGGTACTTCTCAGCACTGCTGTAGTACATTCAGTGGGAGAGTACCAGCACTTCTCAGCACTGCTGCAATACATTTAATGGGAGAGTAGCTGCACTTCTCAGCACTGCTGCAGTACACTTAACGGGGGAGCACTGGTACTTCTCATGAGCAAACAGGTACTTTTAAAATTCGGGAACGTGCACTTCTATATTTCCGTTTAAATTGCTACTATTAACCGCCACCTACTCGCTCTTTCTGGCTTTTCTGCAACATGCCCTACAGTAAATCACTACACCCTGAGAGCCACTGTTTTAATCTGCAGTCACCTCCCATGAGGCGTGCTCGGGCCCGCACTTCTCAGCACTGCTGAATAACATTTAATGCACTTCTCCTCACTGGTGCAATGCATTATACAGTCACATCTCCTGATGAGTGCTCGGGCCGGCACTTCTCAGCGCTTCTGCAATGCGTTTAATGCACTTGTCACCACTGGTGCGATGCATCATAGTGTCACCTCCCGTGAGGCGTGCTCGGGCCGGCACTTCTCAGCGCTGCTGCAATGCATTTAATGCACTTCTCATCACTAGTGCAATGCATCACAGTGTCACCTGCCCTTCTAAGCACTGCTGCAATGCGTTTAATGCACTTGTCACCACTGGTGAGATACATCATAGTGTCACCTGCCCTTCTAAGCGCTTCTGCAATGTGTTTAATGCACTTCTTATCACTAGTGCAATGCATCACAGTGTCACCTGCCCTTCTAAGCGCTGCTGCAATGCGTTTAATGCACTTGTCACCACTGGTGCGATGCATCATAGTGTCACCTGCCCTTCTAAGCGCTGCTGCAATGCGTTTAATGCACTTGTCACCACTGGTGAGCTACATCATAGTGTCACCTGCCCTTCTAAGCGCTGCTGCAATGCGTTTAATGCACTTGTCACCACTGGTGCGATGCATCATAGTGTCACCTGCCCTTCTAAGCGCTGCTGCAATGCGTTTAATGCACTTGTCACCACTGGTGCGATGCATCATAGTGTCACCTGCCCTTCTAAGCGCTGCTGCAATGCGTTTAATGCACTTGTCACCACTGGTGCAATGCATCATAGTGTCACCTGCCCTTCTAAGCGCTGCTGCAATGCGTTTAATGCACTTGTCACCACTGGTGCGATGCATCATAGTGTCACCTGCCCTTCTAAGCGCTGCTGCAATGCGTTTAATGCACTTGTCACCACTGGTGCGATGCATCATAGTGTCACCTGCCCTTCTAAGCGCTGCTGCAATGCGTTTAATGCACTTGTCACCACTGGTGAGCTACATCATAGTGTCACCTGCCCTTCTAAGCGCTGCTGCAATGCGTTTAATGCACTTGTCACCACTGGTGCAATGCATCACAGTGTCACCTGCCCTTCTAAGCGCTGCTGCAATGCGTTTAATGCACTTGTCACCACTGGTGAGCTACATCATAGTGTCACCCGCCCTTCTAAGCGCTTCTGCAATGCGTTTAATGCACTTGTCACCACTGGTGCAATGCATCACAGTGTCACCTGCCCTTCTAAGCGCTGCTGCAATGCGTTTAATGCACTTGTCACCACTGGTGCAATGCATCATAGTGTCACCTGCCCTTCTAAGCGCTGCTGCAATGCGTTTAATGCACTTGTCACCACTGGTGAGCTACATCATAGTGTCACCTGCCCTTCTAAGCGCTGCTGCAATGCGTTTAATGCACTTGTCACCACTGGTGCAATGCATCATAGTGTCACCTGCCCTTCTAAGCGCTTCTGCAATGCGTTTAATGCACTTGTCACCACTGGTGCAATGCATCATAGTGTCACCTGCCCTTCTAAGCGCTGCTGCAATGCGTTTAATGCACTTGTCACCACTGGTGCGATGCATCATAGTGTCACCTCCCGTGAGGCGTGCTCGGGCCGGCACTTCTCAGCGCTGCTGCAATGCATTTAATGCACTTCTTATCACTAGTGCAATGCATCACAGTGTCACCTGCCCTTCTAAGCGCTTCTACAATGCGTTTAATGCACTTGTCACCACTGGTGAGATACATCATAGTGTCACCTGCCCTTCTAAGCGCTTCTACAATGCGTTTAATGCACTTCTCATCACTGGTGCGATGCATCATAGTGTCACCTGCCCTTCTAAGCGTTGCTGCAATGCGTTTAATGCACTTGTCACCACTGGTGAGCTACATCATAGTGTCACCTGCCCTTCTAAGCGCTTCTGCAATGCGTTTAATGCACTTGTCACCACTGGTGCGATGCATCATAGAGTCACCTCCCATGAGGCGTGCTCGGGCCGGCACTTCTCAGCGCTGCTGCAATGCATTTAATGCACTTCTCATCACTAGTGCAATGCATCACAGTGTCACCTGCCCTTCTAAGCGCTGCTGTAATGCATGTAATGCACTTCTCATCACTGGTGCGATGCATCATAGTGTCACCTCCCCCGATAGGTGCTCGGGCCCGCCCTTCTCATCAAGGTGTCACCGCTCCTGAGGCGCGCTCCTGCACGCACACACGGCCATCACGACCTTCACACCGCCCATCACTGAACAAGCACCGCCGCTGTTGCTGTTTCTGAAGCTCAGGTCCAGCTGTGACGGGATGTCAGGGGTGACCCTGCTTGAGGGGGAGCTCAGACTTTATTGTAATATCCTTGTTGCTCAGCTACAAAGGCGCGGCCTTGTCAGAACAGCACACATTAGTCAGGCTGTTCTATAAGCGTGAATAGCGCCTAGTGAACGGCCGAGCAGCTGAATGGATGACTTGTCTACACTGGTTAATTGTAAGAGCTGTAAAGTCTGGGCGGAGGCCCCGGCAGAGATGCATGCGGTTGGACCTGTGTGGAGGGGGGAGGTGTGTGTGTGTGTGGGGGGGGGGGGGGGGGGGGGGGCAGGAAGCTTACGTTGCCCTAAATCGGTCTGTAACATACATGAGCTCTACTCGGTGTGTGGGGCCTACTCAGTGCACAGAGGTTGTCACCGGAAGTCGGACAGCACTTAAGGATAGAGGTTGATTCGGTTAATGAGGGATTGCCTTCTCCCCAACAAAGACACTCTCCTCGAGTATATTGGAACAGAGCCATGGGGCTTTTCTGTGTCATGTCTCTGCAGCAGCCCCAAAACTACTAATATCTTCAAATAATGTACCCGACGAACCAACTGCAAGCCCTCCAAGAGTGGCCAAAGCAGCGCCAAGCGACATCTCCGAAAAGGAGAGCGGCGTACGTCTGTCCGAAGCCAGTCAAACTGTCCAACCTCTGTTCTAGTGACTCTCTATGCTACTCACAGAGTCTAGCGCCTGGTGAGGAAACAGACAAATAATACCAAGAAACGTGTCTACTTCGCGCCATTCCCTGGAAACAACCATCTCTGCTCTAAGCTTGTGCTCAACTGCTTCAGACATTACTTACGTATAACATTAGTCGACGCAAGGCTTTGGGGTCTGAGTACATCTTTACCTCCATCAAAGCCGAGTCCAGACCGGCAGGAGCTTGTGACCGCTCTCCCGTGAGTGACAGACCGGAGAACCTCCTGCTATACTGTCCTCCGCGTAGAGGCGCTTACAGACTCGAGAGTCTTTAGGCCTCCGGCCCAGCCTAATGACGTATCAAGGACGGTCAGGACCCAAACTCATGATTCAACTCCTACTGGCCCAGAATCATTGCTTGAGTTAGAGCATCTATGGTTGTAAACTAATAAAAGAGTCTTACCCTCTACTTATGCAGGACAGACCTGAGGACAGACAGATCCTTCTCAACCAAAGGTTGTCCTGTAAGGAACATCTGATGAAATAAAAGCTTTGTCTACAAATCAAATAAAAAGCTTTGCAAGGCACATGAGGCTTGCAGAACAAACACCTTTGACAACAGTACGACAAACTCCAGGCAGAACACTAAAACGTACCCAATGTTTTCAGTTTGGTAAAAGAATAATTCACCTGCTCTGGTGGTGGGGGGGCGGGTATTTGTGTGATCACGCGAGCTGAAGTAAAGGGGACGGCAGCTGACCATAGGGGTTCCAGCCTAAACTCTGCCATGAAGAGGGCACTAAGGGCTTACGATTCACTTGGAAACTACCACTCTACTACCTTGTCTATTCTAAAACAACTGTTTAGAGAGGTCCTGGCCGTACGCTACTGCCACCCTCGCGAAACCTCACATGGACTCCCAAACAAAATCTATTACTTTGGGACAACAATTTCAAATTGATTCATTAGAGACTAAAGATAAAGTGGCCTTTACACCAGTCCCTAGCACCCCCGTTGGACATCGATAACGGATGCTGCTAATCGCCAGACAGACAATGGCCCGATAAATCCATGGCCAACTAACTCAAATCCCAAACACTTCCTTAAATGAATCTTCAAAGAACTCTACACCTTCTAGGGCCGGTTCTTATCTGGGCAAACATTTTGCACAACAGTCTGATGAACACACTCCCCTGTACAGTAGCTAATCTTTTGAAAATAACATCTATTTGAGCAATGCTGAGAGCTCCGTTGAAGACAATGGCTTATCTCCGGGCTTCTAATAGCTGATATAGGCCCTGGGCATCCAACATTCCAATGTTTGTCTTTATGTTTCTCTCTGTTTGATTTAGAACATTTTACCCTCAGTGACTGGAATGCTCCAAAAGCCTAGTAGCCCTTCGGCCTCTGGCTTTTCCGGTTGTTAAAGATCATCTCCCTCATTATAGGCCCTCGCCTGCGGCCTGTAACTCAGGTGGGGGCCTTTAACAACCGGTTTAGCCTGAGGCACCGGGCAAAAGGGCTATATTAATATTGAGTTGTGTGAGAAATGTTAAAATGGCTGAACACTGATGCTCCCTCCTTCTGACACCTCAAAACATCGCAAGCAGAGGCAACATTATCCGGCTGCTTCACGCAGACCAGGAGTCGAAAGGTTTGATTACAAATGATACTTAAGGAGTGAGTTTGTAAATGGAGCCATCATCCCTGAGAAGGCGTCTACAAAATACTCTGAGCCTAGCTGGAAGCAGCCAGGTTAGTTTGGCCACACAAAGATACTTTTATGCTAAGGGGTATTATTATCTACAACTCAGTGGTGCGGTACCCTGACACGAGAGGTCGCGGTATCTCACGTAACTCAGTGTAGCATAATTACACAGATTCACCTAAGAATTCAATATGGTTGAACTTGAATTATGCAAGAAAAATAGCGCTAAATGTAATTGAACACATATAACGAGCACAAACAGCCCCTCACTAAATGTGCTCTTGGGGTATGATTTTTCCCCAACTTACTACCAGCATTTGGCACTGCTTTGGACGGGAGGATGCATTTTGATCTAAGAAACAGGGTTAAATACAGCTGCATGCTAACCGTGCTCTTGCAGTGTGATTGCCCCAAAACATTACTCTGAATTACACAAGGAGAAGTAATCACTCAGTTATCAGCAATCCTGCGCCATAGTGTAACACAGGATTACTGAAATCACTCCAGCTACTTTGGAGTAATCTGACTTCTGCCCAGGCCTACCTGACACATTTATAACTAGTCTAAAGTCAGGCACGGAGGCGAACAACCAGCTTTAATTAGATCCTCAGAGGTCATCAAGTTGAGACATCTCCAATGTTAATCAGTAATGAAGTAACCATTAAAAGGAGCCCACAATTTGTTAGCCAGACCCACAACCGACAAGATCGCATAGAAAAATCAGCAAATGCAACAACTGGAGTTGGCTTGTTACATCACTGACCAGAGACACTTCTCAGTGAAGGTAGCACTGAACTAAGGCCCAGAAACCACCCTGAGGTCGGTCTGCTGCCCTTCTCACTTCTCTTCTTGGCGGGGATTGGCCGGACTCTGTGGCGGTATGGACTCTTGTTATCTCTTGATTCACAATGATATATTGTGTGTTCAAGAAGTAGGGTAAACCACATCCTTACGGGCTACCATAGCACATATCAGTGCAAGTCAAGAGGAAGGGAGGGCAGAGCGAAGGATTGACTTGTGCACTTATGTTTCAAACACTCTCAATCAATCAATCAGTTTTTGTAAAGCGTGGCTACTCACCCGTGAGGGTCTCAAGGTGCTGGAGTGGCGGCATCATCCCAAGAGCCACATCTTGAGGTTCTTCCTGAAGATGATGAGTGATGGGCTCTGAGGTCCAGGGTGAGGTTGTTCCAGCTCCTTGCTGCGATGGAGATGAAGAGTCGCCCTCCGGCGGTGGTTTTATAAATGTGAGGGTCGGTGGGTAGGGCCATCTGGGAAGAGCAGAGGGATCTGGCGGGCTGCTGAAGGACACGAGGTGGATCAGCTGTGCAGGTGATACTACTGCCTTACTGTGTGATACTAGGCAGACATCACAGCTTAAATGGCCCCTTTTGGTAAACCTGTAACTCCATCCTGATAACAACTGTAGGTTAAACAATATAAAAAACCCTTTCCTCACTTAGTATGTTTATCAGCGGCCAGAAGAATGTTATTACCCTAACAGGTGTTTGCAACCTAATATCGGTCACAGTTTAACAGATGAGCTGGCTTTGGTCCATAGTCACTCCATGTGGGATATTCCAGTAGTGATTCCAAGTCAGAAATGCCGGGACACACAGACACACAACTTCCTAAAGTCTTCTCAGCCTCTTTAACATATGCTCGCTAAATGGTGGGTTTGCAACTGACCGGTCCATGAAGGACACACTTCTCAAACTAGCATAAAGAGGTCCCAGGCCGGACATTTGTCTCAGCAGAACCTTTCCACCATTTCAGTACCTCTGAAATACCCCAAGGCCTGGGACTGATCCTGCTACACAGGAGGTGCACCTCACACATCAGCTTATGGACAACAGATGTTTATGGTGAAAGGCGAATCTAATGGCCGTCGTCGGTTAAAAGACTCTCTTGGATCAACAACATTACATTGTCTGCACCTCATTTGTATAAATGTAAATACCAACATTTACAAAAGCAACAAAAAGGTGACAAGCCCAGCTCTGCAGAGGTCCTTCCACTGCGCGGCAGCAGGTGTCGCTGCATTTTAAGTAACTTTTGAACCGTTGGAGCTAGAAGCATATTTTGGTTAAAAGCTATAATTTTGTTAAAATCGCTGCAGCCGCTCAATCACATAATTCCAGTGGCAATTGGCATGGGTGGAATTAAAATCGAACACACATGATGGCTGTTCTCGTTGTTTGTGCTTCTTTCGTCGGTCTAAGGTCGCTCTGTTCCTGGCTAAACGTACTTACTTTAGAACTGCAAACTCCAGGTGGAGCTATCCCTTGGTAAATTAAGGCTTCGCAGCGCGCTTTTCAGGGTGTCACATGTATCTCTAATTAGTGAAAATATAATTAAAAGTAATTGAGCCCTCCCCGTGCGTTTCTCAGCGTGTCACAAAAGTATTTGAATGAGTGAAAATATAATGAAAACATTGAAACTCATTGGGATGTTTAAATGACGAAGCTGCAAGTTAACGACGCAGCCCACAGGGCGGCGCCAATAATTGATGATATTAATTGATGATCGTCCCTTCCAACAGGACAGGGCTTAGATTCTACCCCAGTGGGAGACGCTCCCAAGAGGATGAAAACACAGACTCACAGTCAGGGGGTGCCATCTGGTGCTGCTTAACGAGTCATGCAGGCTACAGCGCCTTGTAACGTTATCTTTACGGCGCCTACTGGAGTTTGCATTTACAGTCAGTGCAAACGTACAAGCGAATGCACCGCCTCGTGTCACAAGGCTGTGAAAGTGGAAAAAACATCCACTGTGCGAAGTTAGGGAACGTTTACTCTGGTAATCCTTTAGAGAAAAGGGAAGAATCAAGAGAGACCGTAAAGTCAATTTGAGAATCACTATTTAAAAGTACAAAAAGGAAGATATGAAAACGTGTTGTTAAAAAGTTGTATCAGGCTAAGGTAGGTGCAAATAAGTGGAAAGTGTTGAAGAACGTCCTGTTTGCGCTCTCGCCAGAGACAGCTAGAGAGTGTCTGGTGCAGACAGCACTCTACAGCACAGAGGGGGCCTCGTGACCGCCCTTGCGCCTGATTAGATGGCTGTCCTGTCAATCTCAGTTGCTTGTTGTTTACTGAATGCTTTCCTCCTTATTCTCCGTTTGTCCCGCCCTTGGAACATGATTTATTTGCCCTTTATGATGCTTCGATTAATGTATCCTTCCGCTGCTGATGTCCTGAAACTCCTAGTCTTGATTTAACTCTCAGATGTTGGTTTGCACTCGGGGGGAGTCCGTGTGCTGTCCCTTTCCTTAGAGTGCGCATGCGCACTTTCCCTTAGTCCATCGCCAAATGGTGGCTTTGGCAGTGCCCTGGATGAGCCTCACTCCCTTTCCGGTGCCTCCTTGCCCCCCTCCAAGTCGTGTCTTCTTTCGGCAGTCACCAGCCCTTTTTGAGTGTCAGTGGAAATGTCTGTTGCCCTTCATACCACACACGTCTTTTGTAAACCACAAATGTGACCACTTGGCAGTTTAATGATCCTCAAATTACTGAAGTCTCAAGGATGGAAGACTGAGATAACCTTGAGTGGATACACGTTCATGACCTCAAATCACGTGTTACCTGGGCAACCAATCAACTCACTCAACCATCCTGCCAAGTTACAGGGTGTGCACATGAGTAGATTACTTAAAAACCCGTGAGCTGGCTCAGATCTATATGAAACCTTTACAGCGTTTGTTGATCCATTCACAGGGAGTGTAAGCAAATGGCTTCCTGTTGCAGTTCCCCCCACTTTTTGCCTGATACTGATGCTGACTTGACTGAGAAGTGTGCTTGGACCCTGCTAACCAGGCCCCAGCACCAGTGTTCTTTCACTTAAAATGTACCATTTGTCTCCACAATTGGCACAGCCCTGGCACCCAAGTAAGTCCCTTGTAACTGGTACCCCTGGTACCAAGGGCCCTGATGCCAGGGAAGGTCTCTAAGGGATGCAGCATGTCTTATGCCACCCTAGGGACCCCTCACTCAGCACAGACACACTGCTTGCCAGCTTGTGTGTGCTGGTGGGGAGAAAATGACTAAGTCGACATGGCACGCCCCTCAGGGTCCCATGCCACCCTCACACTGCCTGTGGCATAGGTAAGTCACCCCTCTAGCAGGCCTTACAGCCCTAAGGCAGGGTGCACTATACCACAGGTGAGGGCATAGGTGCATGAGCACTATGCCCCTACAGTGTCTAGGTAAAACCTTAGACATTGTAAGTGCAGGGTAGCCATAAGAGTATATGGTCTGGGAGTCTGTCTAAACGAACTCCACAGCTCCATAATGGCTACACTGAATACTGGGAAGTTTGGTATCAAACTTCTCAGAATAATAAACCCACACTAATGCCAGTGTTGGATTTATTAAAAAATGCACACAGAGGGCATCTTAGAGATGCCCCCTGTATTTTACCCAATTGTTCAGTGCAGGACTGACTGGTCTGTGCCAGCCTGCTGCTGAGAGACGAGCTTCTGACCCCATGTGGTGAGGGCCTTTGTGCTCTCTGAGGACAGAAACAAAAGCCGGCTCTGGGTGGAGGTGCTTCACACCTCCCCCCTACAGGAACTGTAACACCTAGCAGTGAGCCTCAAAGGCTCAGGCTTTGTGTTACAATGCCCCAGGGCACTCCAGCTAGTGGAGATGCCCGCCCCTGGACACCGCCCCCTCTTTTGGTGGCAAGTCCAGGGGAGATAATGAAAAAAACAAGGAGGAGTCACCCACCAGTCAGGACAGCCCTAAGGTGTCCTGAGCTGAGGTGACCCCTGCCTTTAGAAATCCTCCATCTTGATTTTGGAGGATTCCCCCAATAGGAATAGGGATGTGCCCCCCTCCCCTCAGGGAGGAGGCACAAAGAGGGTGTAGCTACCCACAAGGACAGTAGCCATTGGCTACTGCCCTCCCAGACCCAAACACACCCCTAAATTCAGTATTTAGGGGCTCCCCAGAACCTAGGAAACTAGATTCCTGCAACCTAAGACGAAGAAGGACTGCTGAGCTGAAAAACCTGCAGAGAAGACGGAGACACCAACTGCTTTGGCCCCAGCTCTACCGGCCTGTCTCCCCACTTCAAAAGAACTGCCCCAGCGACGCGTTCCACAGGGTCCAGAAACCTCTGAAGCCTCAGAGGACTACCCTGCATCTAAAAGGAACAAGAACTCCCGAGGACAGCGGCTCTGCTCCAAGAAAGAAGCATCTTTGCAACAAAGAAGCAACTTTGAAAGAACACACGTTTCCCGCCGGAAGCGTGAGACTTGGCACTCTGCACCCGACGCCCCCGGCTCGACTTGTGGAGAACCAACACTACAGGGAGGACTCTCCGGCGACTGCGAGCCCGTGAGTAGCTAGAGTTGGCCCTCCTGAGCCCCCACAGCGACGCCTGCAGAGGGAATCCAGAGGCTCCCCCTGACCGCGACTGCCTGCTTCAAAGACCCAACGCCTGGTAAGGACACTGCACCCGCAGCCCCCATGACCTGAAGGATCCGACCTCCAGTGCAGGAGTGACCCCCAGGTGGCTCTCTCCCTTGCCCAGGTGGTGGCTACCTCGAGGAGCCCCCCCCCCTTGCCTGCCTGCATCGCTGAAGAGACCCCTAGGTCTCCCATTGAACTACATTGCAAACCCGACGCCTGTTTGCACTCTGCACCCGGCCGCCCCGTGCCGCTGAGGGTGTACTTTTTGTGCTGACTTGTGTCCCCCCCGGTGCCCTACAAAACCCCCCTGGCCTGCCCTCCGAAGACGCGGGTACTTACCTGCTGGCAGACTGGAACCGGGGCACCCCCTTCTCCATTGAAGCTTATGTGTTTTGGGCACCACTTTGACCTTTGCACCTGACCGGCCCTGAGCTGCTGGTGTGGTAACTTTGGGGTTGCCCTGAACCCCCAACGGTGGGCTACCTTGGACCCAACTTTGAACCTTGTAGGTGGTTTACTTACCTGCAAAACTAACAAACACTTACCTCCCCCTGGAACTGTTGAAAATTGCAGTGTCCAGTTTTAAAATAGCTTATTGCCATTTGTGTGAAAACTGTATATGCTATTTTGCTAATTCAAAGTTCCTAATGTTCCTAAGTGAAATACCTTTCATTTAAAGTATTGTTTATAAATCTTGAACCTGTGGTTCTTAAAATAAACTAAGAAAATATATTTTTCTATATAAAAACCTAATGGCCTGGAATTGTCTTTGAGTGTGTGTTCCTCATTTATTGCCTGTGTGTGTACAACAAATGCTTAACACTACCCTCTGATAAGCCTACTGCTCGACCACACTACCACAAAATAGAGCATTAGAATAATTTAGTTTTGCCACTATCTTACCTCTAGGGGGAACCCTTGGAGTCTGTGCACACTATTTCTTACTTTGAAATAGTATATACAGAGCCAACTTCCTACAGTAGTGGTAAACTGATTTCAAACCAAAACCTGCACAGACATTTCATCAGTGATACAAGCAACGGATAAAGCTGTAAAGCTTCCAGGCGGCTTTCCCTGCAAGTACTCCTACACCCTCACTCAAGATACACCCGGATGGTTTCCTTACCCGACTGAGCATAGACAATTGTAATAAGCGGGTTAGATTAGATCTAATTAAAGATGCACATGTGGGATTAGTGTGTCCCCATGCTGACACATGTGACACAGTATCCATGCTCCAGCTGCAGTACTGGTGGCCATACTTACCGAAACAAAGTAACAACTATGTTTGGCAAAGTAGCATTCACCAACAAATGTGTTAGTATAATTATTTTGGAAATACGTCTCCAGTACTTTGAATTATTTTGTACAGAAATCAATGGGTTAGTAGAGGGCGCCAGTGGTACATTCAACAAGTCTTGACTACTAGGGTTTTAAGTACAGCACAGAGTTGGCTACATAATTCATACAGAGTTCTGAGAGCATCAAATATTTTGGCTAGGTGAGCACTGGGCCATCGAGCTCCATGTGAGCTCCTCTTTGGAATATTGATGTATGTGCCTGATCTTGACAGTTCTGGAAAGGCTGCAAAAGAGAAAATGTCTTACCTGGACAGTAGTTTAAATGTTTTGCAGAGCATCCAAGAAATCAGAGACAAGCTATCGAATTTGCAGTATTCTGACTTCTCCACCGGGCAGATAAGGTTTCTATAGCTAATGATGGGTACCTATCCAAAGTGGGTGTGCTGGTTCGAGAAAAGATTCCTGATAATGAAGTGTTTGAGCTACGTTCCATACCACCAGTTCCTGGGATAGAAGGACACAAACTGATCCTGCCTGGTTCAAAGAAAAGCAGAAAGATGTCAATCCCTTACGTAAGAAGCATTATCTGGCCAGTTATGTTCAGTAGACCCCCTTGACACCAAAGTGCCTAAGGAGTAGACCATTACCACCTCTCCCAAATGTGAAGGAGCTGCCCCTAGAAGAATACAGTCCCACTGAAGTCCAGAGTCCCAGTCCGGGGACTGTAGACCCTACTGTGTCTCCAGCTTTACACCAAGTGCCAGCTGTCATGGAGGAACCTGATTTTAGCCATTTACAGCAATTGTTTTACCACAACTGCCAAGTTACTACACAAAGTGCCATAATAGTGAAATTTCAGGATTTTCTCATAAGAAGCATAAAGTGAAATTCCCCAAATTACACAAATTACGCCAGTGTAATTTACATTTTGGCCAGGTCTAATAACAGGGAACCGATGTGTAAATCATCCATTTAACCTTTTTTGTTTAAAGAAGCTAAATGTCATGCAAAATAATGCATGTGGTTATAATTAGGCCAGACTTTTCATAGGAAAGTCGTTTTGTTGTTTCTCAATAAATTTGTTGTTATTTGATGAAGCTGCATGACATTTTCCAAACAAAAATGCTAATCTACCTTGGCTAATTCAGTGAAAGTTTTGCGGTGATCAGTAATGTAGGGGCTACAAATAACAAGATGGGTCCCAAAAAGTTTGATTCCCTATTTTAATTCCTCTAGGAAAATTTGTTGTTTGATACAGAAAAAAATGCTGATGGGAATTGCATGAAATTTGGCACAAAGTTAGCACTTTACTCAAACAGTGTACTTTTGTGATTTGGTATAAACTTGTTCTATAGTATTTGATAACTTAACTTTTAAAAAAGGGCTTGAGTTGGACATGAACAGCTTAACCCTTAGAAAAAAAGTTAGATATCTGGGTCATTTTGTATTGTGGAAAGAACAAAAATGTAAAAGATACTTGAATCTGACTGGCGATGGGTGATTTTTCTCCCCTGGGCCATTTTGATACCATGAATCTGGGGAAAGACCTACCATGCCAAAAGATCTTCTTGGCTGGATGCAACATGAGAAAAAAGTTGTGACTGCTATTATAGGATTTGAGGACTCAGGGTCGATTACGAGTATGCAAGACTACCATACGCGCTGTGGCGGTCTGACCGCCACATCCCTGGCATTTGGGCCCACCAGATTATGATGCTGACAGTCAGGATGCCACAACACTGCTGCCACCACCAGGATCAGAGATCCTATCAGGTTGGTGGCGGTAACAGTCATGGTTAGCAATGGCGGGGCCGAGTTCAACACCGCCGTGCTACTCACGACTTTCCTTTTCACCAGCCTTTTCATGGCGGGGTCTCCGCAATTAGTAGGCTGGCAGAAAGGCTGAATTGGGGCTGCAGGTGGGCCCCAGCTCTGCTCATGACTATGTTGTGGGCGGTGCGGGGGCCCGCTGTCAGTACACTCAGAATGCGTTCTATCTGCTGTAGCAGACAGTGCGCATTCCGAGTGTGCTGTGCGCGGCTGCATTGACCTTGGTTCTCTCTGAGATACGAGGCCAATGTCGCTGCAGTGTCTCCGCCGGTCAGCGTGTTGGAAACATTGTAATACAGTGATGGGAGGCCGCCGGCTTGGCGGCTGCCTTCCCACCGCCATATTAGAGTTCTTGCGGTCCGACCGCCAAACTCATAATTAGGCCCTCAGTCCCTGACTCCAGAAAAAAAAATGAAAGGACCGGTAAGGGGATAAGGTTGAGCACCCGTTGACCTCAGGCCCATGTGAGAGGCATCCCAAAGGGAACATCCCTCAGATTAAAATATTTTTTAGAAATTAATATTTTGTCGCTGTTACCGTGGTAAAGGTGCCAGATACCAGTGAGACCCAGTGAGGTCCGTCAAGCAATAGATCCCAAAAATAAACTAAAAAAGGGAAATATAGAAGTTACTTGTCATCTGCTGTTGTGAAGGCTCTAGGATGTGTACAGTGGGAATCGGCCATCTGCGAGGGTTGGGCGCAGGTCACCTGCAGCGGTTTGGGGGCGGGGCCCGGCTGGCGGCTAGGCTCTGCAGCCAACACCCCATTGAGCAATTGAAAATGCACGCTGTCAATGACATCATAGGCAAGTTCTTTTGCGAGGTCAGTTAGATTTCATGAGTGAAGTGCTCCTTTTTTGTGACCCTCAAAATCTGCAATGAGAACCATGTTCCCTAGTCCTGTAATGGCTGCCACAGCACGTTGTCCATGTTGTAGCCGGCCAACGAGGTGTGCTCAGCCTTTACGTTGTTTAACATAGAGCTCTAGTGCCTGCCGAAACATTACTGATTTTTAAACTTGACACCATATAACTTTCAACATATGTAATTCCACTTGCCTCCAAGACTTATGTTATTTCATTGCCATGGATCCACACGTGGACGCAGTCATCAGTGATGTTTTCAATGATGGCATTTGATATGTCATCAGTGATATCATCAATGATGCCATTTAACATGTCATGAGTGGTGTAATATGTGAAACTGTAAGCAGTGAATGATGGGGATGTGACATATAATTTGTTCACTAAAGTATAACTGGCAAATTTCAGTGTTATTTCAGTTGTCAAAGATTTTTGGAGTAGTGCAGTTGGGTTTTAAGAGGCTACCAAAACCAGTCCTAAATCAAATCACGGCTCAGGCAGTCACCACAGGGCTCCTTGTAATTGAGATAGGTCCAGTATCAGGAGTGTTTGGCCATATCCGAATTATAACATCCACGATAATTCCACAAATCGAGTGTCTTTTACTGGGAGATTCCATCTGCAGAAAGGAGGCGAAGACTACGGGTGAAATACTGAGCAGCAAGGGAATGGGGAATAACTAGGAGAATCAGGACGAGAGTTACTGGCTCCCCTTTTAAAGGCTCATTTCTCAGTGGCCCCCTCCGACTCCCCTGTTATTACTAATCCAGCAGGTGAGGGTACCAGGTCTAGCGTTGGAGATCTTGAAATAGAGCCATGAGTGGCCATCCCGGTGGCCACGTAGGATGGTGCTCCAGAGTTTTTCTTCAAACAGCGAGGATACGTGCGAGGGACTGCAGCGCAAAATAAAACCCAAGCTCATATTTATAGCAAAGTGGTGTCATGCAGGGCGCAAGTCACTGAGAAAAGGCAGGAATGTGCAGTATTTAAGGCATACGTCACATTTCTGTCCTTTCTCCCTGCACTGGCGCAAGATGGGTTGCCAAGCGCCAATGCAGGCACACTTGCACCATGGTGCAAGGGTGCCTGTGTTGCATGAAAGCTTGTTTTGTGCAGGAAGGGGCACCATCCTGCACAAGAACAATCCTTAGATGCGTATTACTCTATCTATGAGTGCTGCATTATGCAGCACGCATAGAAAGGGGAAGTAATGCAGGGAATTAAAGATATTTCTTCTTACTACGCTGCTCCTAGGGAGGCGGATCTTTTTGGTCCATTCCCAGGTTTACCAGGTTTGGTAAATCTCGGAATGCGTCAAAAACCGTGGGAGTTGCATGGTAACACCAATGCAACACCCATGGAACTTGCGTAGGGAATTGCAACGCAGCAATTTGCACTGCGTTGCATTACTCTAGATTTTTTAAACCATTCAAGGCCACGTAAAGTGGCTTTGCGTGGCCTCAAAAATCTGACTCAGAGATTAGTGTCACGCGTGTTGCGTGGTGCAAGCATGATGCAAAGCTCTCATAAATGTGCCTCCTAGCTTGGGGTAAGTTCTTCTCAAAAATTTTAAAAAACACCTTTTGAGTGCCAATTTTGGAGTATTTGTCAGTTAGGCAGCTTAAGATGGTGCACGGCCTGCTTTTCACACGGGTCCCCCGCCAAATCTGCCGCATTGGTTTAACTAATCAAATTTCTCTTTCTCGAGAAAAGAGGGGGGGGGGGGGGTTTCTCGCCCTCTCCGCTGACCCCCCAGTTTGGAAGAAAGCCCTCATTATCTCTCTGCCCCCGTTTCTCGGTGCACCACTGACTCGGAGAATGGCATTTTCTGCCTCGATGCAGAGCGATCATTTCCGGGCCGAGGCCTGAAAGGCCTTAAACTGCCCAACTAGTCTGTATGCGGCGCCCGTCGGGGCCCCCGGACGGCGCCTGGGACTTCGGGGCTGAGCCCACGTTTGCCTCAGACGCCACGAGCGAAAATGGAGGGAAAAAAGGGGTTCCCAGCACCGCGCTCCGAAGTTACCCTCAGCTGGAGGGAGCTCTCTGGGGGGGAAGAGAGGGAGGGAAACAAAAAACGCCCCCTTCCAAAATAAATAAATAAAAGGATTTTTGTTTTAGAAAATTTGGCTGTGAGTTGGTGTTCGGCCTTCCCTTGGGCATGAGGTAATGTGGCGCTATTCAAGGCGCGATCTTACCGACCGAGGGGCATTCAGGGGTTTCTGTATGTTGCGTTTCCCCAAGCAGCCCTTGGCACTGGCGGCCACACTCACGAACAAGGGGCCATTTAAAAACACAAAAAGATGCATGTTTTCATGTTTCCACTCGGAAGGGGGCTTCATGGCGCAATGCTGAGCCACCTCGGTTTTTTCTTGGGACTGAGCGTTTCTGCTCTCAGTGACTGAAGAGCAAACGGAGACAAACACGGGATGTGTCGTGTGGAGTGTTTTATTCTACATTAAAGAAGATCTCACATTTCCCAATTTGCAAAGTTTGCCAACTTTCCCACTTCTGAGTTCCTCTTTTCTGATGCAGTTTTACGCTCACTGCAATTTCTCAATGTTATCAATCTCGCTCAACATGAAAGATGTAAACAGATATCTTGGGTGCAGGGATGCCTTTTCAGATGTTCAACGGTTTCATAGAATTTCACGAAGGTTTCGAGAAAAAAAATAATAATAATAATCCCAAAAATCTTTGTGCTTCTCACATCCTAGCACACAGCACGTGCCAGGTATGACACATAGGCCCTCATACAGAGGCCGCCCGCCGAGGTTGGTCCGCCGAGCGGCCTCCTATGCGGGCGCAATCCCGCCGGCCGCATTACAACATCCCCGCCGGCCCAGCGGGGATGTCGGCCGTAACATTGGAGCTGGCTCTTATTGGAGCTGGCGGAGTTGCGGCCGTGCGACGGGTGCAGCTGCACCCATCACGCTTTTCACTGTCTGCTGTGCAGACAGTGAAAAGCAGAGTGGGGCTGTGCCTGGGGGGCCCTGCACTGCCCATGCCAAGTGCATGGGCAGTGCAGGAGCCCCCAGGGGCCCCGCGACTCCCCTTCCCGCCAGCCTTTCCATGGCGGTCTCTACCGCCATGGACAGGCTGGCGGGAAGGGGAGTCATAATCCTCTGGGCAGTGCAGCAAGCAGCGCTGCCCTGGCGGATTAAAACCACTGGGACAACCATGGCGGTAAGTCGCCGGTCCCGGCGGTGCGACCGCAGCACTACCGCCGCGGTCATAATACGGCAGATTGTACCGCCAGCCTGTTAGCGGTACAATCGCCAAAACAACCCTGGCGGTCTTTGACCACCAGGGTTGTAATGAGGCCCATAGAGTATATGCTACGTTGGGAGATATTTTGTAACAGTGTTTTTTATTCGTACACATTCGTATCCTACATTTACAATCCGCGCAGGTTGGAAATAATGTACAAATCTGCAAAGCACCTGTCTGTATTACTAATGTTTATCAATTTTTCTACTTCCAATGTTTGCATAGTTTGTGTTTTGTAGAAGAAACGTGCACCCAAGGTTAGTGTAATTGAGGAATTTAATTTGTTGTCAACATGTTAATGTGTTTTTTATTTTTTCACTTCATGCATTTCCTTCCTGCGCACATCCCACAACAAAAATGGTATTTTAGTGTGTGTCCTCCAATTTGGGTGCTACTTATACCGCAGACATTTGTGTGTAGATCAGATGTGTGAGCATTCTAAGTGTGCACAGAGCACATCAAAAGCATCATGACTGCAGTAAGTATGCGTGAGTCTGGGTGAGCACCAATATGTGCCTTTCATTTTCCCGGCGTCTCCTCTGGCTCCGCATTGGTGGTGCCCACAGATCAGACAGAGGTGGCCATGAACGTAAATTCACTGAAAGGCCAGGCACAGCGGAAGTGACATCACGCCCCATTCGACCTATACATTCACTCAGCCACAGATGCTTACACATTAACACACATGCACACGCTCTTTCCCTCGTGGACACACTCTCAGTTGCATGCACACAGCATACATTTAAAAGCATTTTTATTTCTTATCTCATATGCCAGGGAGGGTTATATTTTAGCTCAGTGGTTCCCAACCTGTGGTCCGGGGACACCTGGGGGTCCGCAAAGCCTCCTCAGGGGGTCCGCGACTGCTTAGAAAATTAAATAATAGTAACAGATTAGGTCCCCAGCTTTCAATAATGACTCATTGGGGGGTCCCCGGATTCCAATGATTATTAATTGGGAGGTCCCTGGGTTCCAGTAATAATAAAGTGGGGGTCCACGGAAGTCAAAAGGTTGGGAACCACTGTTCTAGCTAATACTACTCCCTTTTTGTGGGCAAGCACAAAGCGCTCAGTCCATTCTGTAATCTCTCTTTGGGCTTGAAACCACGCCCATGCCACGTCAGTCACTTACATTGGTTCGTGGGCTTGCCTTTTCAAATCTGCTTGCGTTCATTTGTGAAAGGCCTGTATACGTCATGCCTTTTCCGGTGTTTAGCCCACCCACACAGTACCGGTAAACTACTAGAAACATCGAGGCTCGATGTTTTCAACCTGGGGTCCGGACTACTTTATCTGTTTATTTTCCACCCAGCGCGATGGCGCTGCGTGTTTTTTTTTGTTTTACAATGCTAATAGCTCTAACTCGAACAAATGCGAGACCCGTTGCATTGAAAATGCCTGTTTATTATACTAATAGTGTATGATATAGTGTTATTCACTATTACAATAATACAAAAATAACAAAAACAAGGGGATTAGAGCACCAACCATAAGGACAAGGGCCCCTGTGTTTCTGGCACCGATTTTGGCACGTCTGAGGCCAGGGTTCGCAAATGCAGAGCCAGGGGTTACAAGGGGCAGCTGCGATCCCTGGCCAAGGGCCCCTGTGTTTCTGGCACCGATTTTGGCACGTCTGAGGCCAGGGGTCGCAACTGCAGAGCCAGAGGTTACAAGGGGTAGCTGCGACCCCTGGCCAAGGGCCCCCGTGTTTCTGGCACCGATTTTGGCACGTCTGAGGCCGGGGGTCGCAAATGCAGAGCCAGGGGTTACAAGGGGCAGCTGCGACCCCTGGCCATTCATAAATGACGTCCATGGAGGTGGTACCAACGTGTGCCAAAAGTAGGTACCTTTTAGTGTCTTCTCACTCTTAAACAGTTCCAGAAAATAAAACAGATGTGAAAAGAAGAGTTGCTGTAACACGAAAGGTCATGAATAAAATACAAAATGTGGTTTGAATGATTTGCAAAGCACAAACATTCGCCCCCAGAAAGGAGGCGTCTTGGCACTAAAATATAGAATAAGAGATCCAACTAAAAGAGGATTTTAGGGAGAAGTCAGTAGGATAAACACGTTCCAGCAGTTTTACTAACTTTTTGATAGTGTTTGAGGCATAGAAAGGTCATGGCAGACCCTATGGCCCAGTACCTATAGAGCGTTCACAGGCGAGAGTGCACTCAGTCTGTGGAATGTGTATTAATGGAAGTGAGCTGAATAACACGATGAGAGAGCGAGAAGAGAACTCGCTCATCTTCCCTAACTTCATATGATTGAATAAAACAAACTCGCTACCAGAGTAAACTTACTCATGAGATGCCCCTTTGTCCAAGAAAGGGGAACCTTGAGGGTTTCTTAAAAGAACCCTCCCCCAGCTACACAAGTCAGTGGCATGCTTCATCATAGGGTTCCCACCCAAGACACCTAATACATCAGGGTGTGCTACAGTGTCTGAATTACAGCGGAGCCGGATTGTGTTTAGGAAGATCAAGTGGGAAAGAGTGATTTACACTTGCGACAAGGCTGCCAGCCAATAAAGGTATGTTAAATAATGGTAATCTCGGGCAAAGGTTAAAACCAGTGGTGGATGTATCGGTCTCGTACATCCTGACTCTAGGTCTACTTGTTTCAGCCACCTCATCTAATTTGTCATCAGGACCGGTCCCGCAGGCACGCTGAGACATGCGTTATTTATTGCAACTGATCGTAACTTAATGGAAGTGAGACCACAAGGAAATTGCTTGCAGGATTAGAGTAGAAAAAGTATGGGCAAAAAGGAGCCATCAAGTTCGTTCTTCGCCGCTCAGGTAGCCAAGGTGGAGGTGCAGTTACCCCTGAGACTAGGGTCATGTAATTTATTTTAATTCATATTACTTGCGTAGTTCACAAAATGTCACGTTACACCAGTGTTAAATTTGTCAAACTTTTTAAGGTCGAGCGCAAGGCACTCTGTCCCTGGTGTAATCTCTCTATGGGCTTGTAACCACGCCCATGTCACACCCATCACTTACATTGGTTTGTGGGCTTGCATTTTAAAATTTGCTTGTTTTCATTAAGGAAAGGCATGCGTACGTCATGCCTTTTCTAGTATTTAGCCCTCCTCGAGCGCACTGACCACCTACTGAAAACATACAAGTCTCAATGTTTTCCGTATAGTTTCTGGACTACTTTTTCTCTTTATTTCGCAGCGCAATCTCACTGGGCAGTAGTTGAGCGCTTTGCATGACATCGACCCTGTTATTTTGCACTTTTAGCGATTACATGGATAATTGCTCTTTGGCTGATACATTTCACGGTGAGCAAGCTTCTCGTTCCTTTTGTGCGTCTGCTCTCTTATGTGAAACTTTTACTTTTCAGTTTCTGTGGCAAAAAAAGTCCGGTTAGTTAAGTGAAACTGTTTTACTTTTCATTTTCAATTTATATGGCATGAAAAATCCGATTAGGAGTTTACAATGCTAATAGCTCTAACTCGAGCAAACGCGAGACCCATTGTATTGCAAATGCTTGTTTGTTATAGGGTTCAAGCGGAGAATGTCCTCCAGGCGACATGTCTGGGCAGAAAGAGTGTTGCAAGAGACTGGTTCGAGCAGAAACTGTGCTGGTAGATTACACAACCTCTGCCTTTTCTGCATATTTACCTCTCAATGCATGCCATATATTTCATATATTAATTTGCTTGGATGCATAATTCTGAATTATAAATGCATATTGGATTGATTACTTTTTGTGTATATGTACCATAAAATATATGCTTTATTATAGTCTCATATTTCAGCAATAATTCAGATATGTAGACACACGTTTTATAATCCTCTGTAGGTTTAAGTGAAACTGTAAGTAGGTTTATATGTTATTTCTTGCATTTAACATCACTCGATACAAGGGCTACCTTTTTCAAAATAACAGGAAATGTGTTTTTGAGCGCAGACAAGTGGTAGGCATAGAGGAAAATGTAAACTTTCTGGGAGATTCAGGGTTTGAGAAACTAAGCTGTAATCACCCTTTGTGCAGGTCACAGGAAGGCACATGGGACCTCGACCAGCTTCATCCTCTTACAGAGATGCTGCAGCTACTGTGAAGAGATGGACAACGATCTTCTTCAAGAAGAACAACGCTTCTTTTGATGCGAAAGGCCACCTTAGAAACTCACACAAGGTCTTTGGTGCTGAGAGAGGTTAGCTAGAGGCAAGAAGGAAGGAGCTGGAGGATAGACAGAGACTCCATGCTTTCATGCAAGACAACTCTGAACATTGAACCACCACTGCAATGATATAACTCTTTTCTAAATTCAGTTTTTTTTCTGCTTCACAATTCTTTATTGCAAGAAAGGAGCGAAGGGAAATAAACAGTATACTTCTTGTCATGTGTGAGAAAAATCTTGCCGCAGGGAAATCTAACGGAAGGGGAAGGACGTGTCTAACTCCACCAGAGGGCTGAATCTAGTGTCACCACCACAGATACTTGTACACGGATGTGACTGAGATCCACTGATGTACAGGTGGTCCGCATGGTGATCCTACCAGGGTTCACCTATGTCTTAGGCATGCTACCACTACTGACGCCATTGACTCTGCTGCGGTCAGTGGATGCTGGCATCCGCTCTTTGGTCTGGGGGTTGAGCCACCCGTCTGGCCCAATCCAAACTCCTGGCACAAAGATCATGTGGAGGCATGGGTCTCCCCTCGAATGAGCACTATGCTCTTGCCCTACATCTTTCTAAATTAGCGTATATGATACCTGGCACACCGGATCCACCCCTCTGGGTAGCGGCGGAGAGCCCCATAGTGCAACGAGGGACGGGCTTGAGGCTGCTGTGCGGAAGAGGGAGATCTCGGACTCAACCCACCAACCCGATTTTCCTGGCAATGCAAAAATCCTGACACTGCGCCCACCGCCTGCTTAGAGTCCGCCCTCTTCTGAACGACCACGTGCCACTATTGCAGAACTCAGCCCTCCGTACAGGGGTAGAGCCCTTCACTGGGACAGTCAGAGGAATGCGGGCATCACCAGTCTTCAACAAATTTTGTCCGGGTGCACCGTCAAACCCTTCGCAACACTAAGAGAGGAATTTGCATTGCCCCTCCAGCAGGAATGGAGATACCTACAACTGAGACACTGCCTCCGGCAATGCCCGAGCCCGCAGCCTTGGTCCACCCTGATAGTGTCCTACCTGTGAACCTAGGGCAGTTTCCAGGGAATCATGTTTTGGTTTTTACGGACTCTTCTGTGCACATCTCTTCTCCCGACCCCTCCTCACTGCCCTCGGTACCACATGGCAGAATAGGCTGCAAACGGAATACAAGGAGGCGGACTGAGCCGCCCTCATGGAGGCGCTGCATCACAGGGCGAAGGAGGCCTTCCTGAAATTCTGCCTCTTCAAGGTACTACGTGATTGGTACTGGACCCCTCCAAGACTCCACGCGGCTGGCTTATTGCCCCACTCCGCATGCTGGCGCTGCCCTTAAACCTGTTGTGATCTATTACATGTCTTATACACCTGCCCCTCAATTCAACCTTTCTGGAGGGAGTGGCATCCACATAGGACGAAACCTTACCACTTGGAACGCCCCCACCACGCACCATGGTTTCACTATATGACACTGGGGACGCCTCTGACTCCTCAACGCTGTCTCCCCACTGCGAAAAACTGTATCCTCCACCACTGGTGCGCCCCCACACCTCCCACCCACGAGGAATGGCTGGGGGCTGCTTATCAAACAACCTCCCATGAACGTACCATCATAACCTCCAAGATAGCACAGAGACTTTTCTAGAAACATGGTCTCCCTTTCTGCACCCAGGCACACTATCGTCTGGACTGCGCACATATGGGCAACCCCCCCACCCCTGCCCACACCTTCATATGAGTTGTAACAGCTGACCACCCCACTGTACCCGGCTCCTCTTCGTTCTTGGTGGGGACGCTGGACATCTGTGTCTCCTACACAGTCCTGCCTCTGTGAGTGCATCTGTTCAGCCAGTCAGTAACTGGGCTCCAGTGCCTTCTTGCTGGAGACACTGGACATCAGTGCCTCCTCCACAGTCCTGCCTCTGTGAGTGTGTGTGTTCAGCAGGTCAGTACCTGGGCTTCTCCTCCTTCCTGGAGGAGACAGTGGACATCCATGCCAGCTACAGAGTCCTGTGCCTGTGAGTGTGTGTGTTCAGCCAGTCAGTTCCTGGGCTCCACTGCCTTCCTGGTGGCAACACTGAACATCCGTGCCAGCTCCACAGTCCTATCTCTGTGGTTGTGTATGTTCAGTCATTCAGTACCTGGCATCCACTGCCTTCCTAGAGGAGACACTGGACATCAGTGCCAGCTCCACAGTCCTGTCCCTGTGACTGTGTGTGTTCAGCCAGTCAGTACCTGGGCTCCACTGCCTTCCTGGAGGGGACATTGGACATCAGTGCCAGCTCCACAGTCCTATCTCTGTGAGTGTGTATGTTCAGTCAGTCAGTACCTAGGGTCCACTTCCTTCCTGGAGGAGACATTGGACATCAGTGTCGGCTCCACAGTCCCGTCTCTGTGAGTGTGTATGTTCAGCCAGTCAGTACCTGGGCTCCATTGCCTTCCTGGTGTAGACACTGAACGTCAGTGCCAGCCCACAGTCCTGCCTCAGTGAGTCTGTTTTCAGCCAGTCAGTTCCTGGGCTCCATTGCCTTCCCGGAGGGGACATTGGACATCAGTGCCAGCTCCACAGTCCTATCTCTGTGGTTGTGTATGTTCAGTCAGTCAGTACCTGGGCTCCACTGCCTTCCTGGGGGAGACATTCGACATCAGTGCCAGCTCCACAGTCCTGCATCGGTGAGTGTGTATGTTCAGATAGTCAGTTCCCGGGCTCCACTGCCTTCCCGCTGGAGACACTGGACATCAGTGCCAGCTCTCAGGTCCTGCCTCTGTGAGTGTGTGTGTTGAGATAGTCAGTACCCGGCTCCACTGCCTTCCCGCTGGAGACTGACAGCTGCCATCGGTAAATCCAAATCCAGGAATCATGTTAACAAATGCCACCTCTGCTGCTGTCTAACGACATTACTCCGTAGGTTTCAGGAAGTCAGGAGTCTTTCTGCCACATCTAATAACAACCCCCTCTCTTTGCAGGCATTGCTGTGTAGCGCCAAGAGGAACTGATGTATGGTGTGTGTGCTAAGCAAAAGAACACGATTAACACAGGGCCCTGACACCACCTGTCAAACATCTACCCCTACAACATATTTATGACGGGATGACCAGTTGTGACCCAGCCCTGCCATGCCACCCTGTACTTGGCACCCTGGCAGCGTGGGAAAGTACTGAAAGGGAGTTGAATGCATGCTACTGTTGGTAGTATATATATATATATATATATATATATATATATATATATATATATATATGTATATATATGTATATATATATATATATATATACATATATATATATGGATATATAGCTACACAAATAGATATAGGTACTTTTTAGCCAAATTCCCTTTTCTTGTTTATATGGAGGCAGCCTATTCCATGAATACATAAATCCGTCCGTCTGTCTATCTATCTATCCGTCCAGAGAGAAAGAGAAAAGTTTCTATTTTTAGGAGACCATTCCAACAAACTCCTGTGACCCCATCTCTAACTTACACCAACATTTTAACTATAGAAATAATACTGATGTATATGTATTCAAAATCAAAGCTATTGTTTTCAGAAAATAATATTTCCAGACTAAATGTTGTTTTCTGTGTCAAAGGCTGCAATGGTAAACTTCATTGATGATTTTAAGGAAAAAAATAAAGTTACGGTAGAAGATGTTCTTGAAAAGTTATTGTTGCACCGTGTGTTCATTTAAAGGGGGGTATCACAGGCCACGACTGCGTGGGTCCGTCACTTCACTGCGAGACATGAATACTCCGTGTCACCCAGCCATGGGTTTTCTATGGGACAACACTGCGGGGGCATGGAATCGTACCTTGTCTGAAAATATTGCCTATATTCAGGGTGTGTGTGTATGCATTTCACAGCCTCAGAGCAGGTGTCACCCCCTCCCCCTTCGCCTCGCCCTGGGGCAGGTGGGCTCGACACTGCTTGGGGTCCAGACACCTGGGGTGACCCCATGCAGGTGGCCCCTGACCTTCTGCTTGGGGCCCAGACACCTGGGGTGACCCCATGCAGGTTGCCCCTGACCTTCGGGTGGGCCCTGCTGCCTCCTGGGGATGTTAGACCTCTCTGCTGCTTGGGGCCCAGACTCCTGGGGTGACCCCTGACCTTCTGGTGGGCCCTGCTGCCTCCTGGGGATGTTAGACCTCTCTGCTGCTTGGGGCCCAGACTCCTGGGGTGACCCCTGACCTTCGGGTGGGCCCTGCTGCCTCCTGGGGATGTTAGACCTCTCTGCTGCTTGGGGCCCAGACTCCTGGGGTGACCCCTGACCTTCTGGTGGGCCCTGCTGCCTCCTGGGGATGTTAGACCTCTCTGCTGCTTGGGGCCCAGACTCCTGGGGTGACCCCTGACCTTCGGGTGGGCCCTGCTGCCTCCTGGGGATGTTAGACCTCTCTGCTGCTTGGGGCCCAGACTCCTGGGGTGGCCCCTGACCTTCTGGTGGGCCCTGCTGCCTCCTGGGGATGTTAGACCTCTCTGCTGCTTGGGGCCCAGACTCCTGGGGTGACCCCTGACCTTCGGGTGGGCCCTGCTGCCTCCTGGGGATGTTAGACCTCTCTGCTGCTTGGGGCCCAGACTCCTGGGGTGACCCCTGACCTTCGGGTGGGCCCTGCTGCCTCCTGGGGATGTTAGACCTCTCTGCTGCTTGGGGCCCAGACTCCTGGGGTGACCCCTGACCTTCGGGTGGGCCCTGCTGCCTCCTGGGGATGTTAGACCTCTCTGCTGCTTGGGGCCCAGACTCCTGGGGTGACCCCTGACCTTCGGGTGGGCCCTGCTGCCTCCTGGGGATGTTAGACCTCTCTGCTGCTTGGGGCCCAGACTCCTGGGGTGACCCCTGACCTTCGGGTGGGCCCTGCTGCCTCCTGGGGATGTTAGACCACTTTGCATCAGAGTCACGCACCCCCCTCGCACCTTTTCCGACAGTAAACAACACGGATTGAAAGGCCCTTTCAGCAGAAGCGCCGAGATAACATCTGAGGTCCACTCGGTGGCCGCGAAAGGTGAGGATCCCGTGTTGTTCGGCCAGGCCCTGCGGCCGCCCCACCACACCTTTACACGCCAGCTGGAGCACAACACTTGTCTGGTGAAGCAACACAGCGCCAGACAACACAACCCTCACAGCTGGCACAAGCAGTCGGTGAAGCCCCCTGGTTCATGGACCCGGCCACCCCCCTGGCACACCTGCTGCAGGTGAGACGACTCGAGGGTGGCACCACTTCTTTCCGCTGTACGTGCAACTGACAGAATGTTGTAAAGGGGACGCCCGGTGAATGACGTCACAGTAGGTCTCAAGTACACACCATTAATCGAGGGAATATCCCAGAATGCCCATTATTGATAAACCTTATCAATGCAGGACTGAGTAAACAGAACTGAGTTCTTTTCTCAATACTGTATGGCTCCTTTGAAAACTCTCCAGCCTGCTGAATGTGTGTCTTCAACGTTTCCACAGCGCACGAGGAGTTAATTTATGCATCTGATTTTGGATGAATGTTTTATTTTCATATATTTTTTATATTATATGCATATTTTTAACAGTTATTATTTCGTAAATATAAATATATTTTAAAAGGGATTCTGACGTTTAGTGTTTAAAAGTTAATGAATTTCACCTTTTTGCGGTGATATTTTGGTCATATTTTGTAGTCAATTGTTTTGCTTTGCATACAAAGGGCCAGATTTACAAGAAACTGGTGCATCAGTATTGATGGTCTAGTTTGCTTGCATCCCACATGCCCCATGTAACGACACCATGTGTGCACCGTACCTATAATGCAGCCCACCATGGCAGTCGCTAGGCCAATAGCATCAGCATTTGTTACGTTCTTGTGGCATTTTGCTTCACTATCATAAACTTTTTTGACGCTAGTGGAGCAAAGTGCAAGGGGGCCTATAGGTTAACATGGGTGCGTCACTTTAACGCCTGCTCCGAGCAGGAGTTAAAAATGACACCAAAAATGGCGCAATGAAATCTTGTAGATTTCACTGCGCCATTTTTGCGGGCCCCCTAATGCTGGAACGCACCCTTGCATATATTATACCTGACGCAGGCATAATGTGGCACAAGGGGTAGAAAAGTGGCAAAATGCATGCATTGCGCCACTTTGTAAATATGGCGCAGTGAAAAATGCCTCCTTGAGCCACATTAGCATTCAAAAAATTACACTAGTGTGGCTCAAGGAGGCGCTAGGGCCATGTAAATCTGGCCCAAAGTTTGTAAAGCCAATATACTTTTCTATTATATTTTTTTAGATTCCTTGTATTGTAGTGTGGTTAGTTTTACGTATTCATTGCGCTTTAGCTTCAGGCTTTAGGCCTTTGTGCACTTTGCCCTGGATGTATTTTATTCATTTGCTTGCAGCTTAGAGCCTCTGTGCACTTTGCTCTACATGCTTTTTATTAGGCTTCGTACTGTTATTTTTCAAATAGCCAGTTCTACGGTGTTGTTTTTTATTCATTTCACACTGTTTTGCCTACTTCAGCACTGGAGTTCTCCATAACATATTTACTCTGTGCTTCAGTCAAGGATACAGTCTGGTACGTTGCCGATAGACGTGGTAGGAGTTTAGACTTGGCATTCCTGCGTAGGGACATTTTGTGATCACGATGACATGTTAGTTATAAAATCACTTCCTTGTCCCAATACACGCAAGAGGGAGATTCCGACCAGGGAACCACAACTAGACGCTGACTGCCTCGTTGCAGATGCTGAACCAAGATCACAGGTCTTTGCTCAGGTATGAGGGCTGATGTCTCCACAGTGATTCTAATAGGCAAGCTAGAAGCTAAACATGCTGTGCTCTAAATAGAACAAGCAGAGGGAGAGTAGAAACTGTTAGACAATATGATAGCTTTGTTCTTATGTTTTACTCTCCTGGTGACTATTTCAATCCTACTGTGTTGTATCGTTCTGGTTATAGTGGCTCACGCCTTAATATCTAAAATACAGTCGTTTTATTAAAACATTATATAAAACTTATACTGTCTTTGTCATTTGTATATGAGATCATATTGGAAATAAGAGAGTTGGTTTGGATCTGAGTAACCACGACTTCCCTGAGAAGTTCCAAAGATGTCATGCGCTCGGCTGCCGAATCATTCTTTCCACATGGGAGAAATGAGGCACTGCTAGTTAGCCGGAGCAAAAACCGGATTTAGGGTGACAGAGTTCTTTACACGTGGGTCAGACTTAGTCCCCCACACCGTTATAGATCCTGCTGCCTAGAAATCCAGTAGTCTCATTTAGAATAATGAGAGCCCACGCGACATGGCGCCGCCAACGTTTGGTCTGGCTCTAATGATTAGGTCCGACTGACTCTCTTGGTCTCATATATATTTTGACTCCTCGGTTCCGTATACGGAGACGTCCGTGGGGCTGAGGCTTTCCGCCGCCACGGAATAGGTGATTCCTATTGCTTAGTGGTTGGTTGTTCAAGCTTGAACTTTGAAAGGAAAAACCCCGATATTGGTGTGCCTTCTCTGACCTGAAGCTATTTTTTATAAAATGGTGAATCCTAATGTAGTGAATATAGCAATTAATATGCGTCATCCGCTCACGGGACATCTGTTGACACATGGACTGACAGTCCAGGGGGGTCCAGTCACTTTTGTGGTGGACGCCCATGCAGCCTATAGAATGGAACTTTTTTATTCTTGGGTTGGATTTCCAGCAGTGGATGGGGGAACAAATACTTTTCATGAATACACTGTTGCGAATGTCCCTGGACAATACAGGGCTTACGCTTATTTAGAAATACCTCTATCTTATCAAGAACACCATAATTGGCTTGATGGCGCCCTCCCACACACAGTAGCACAAGTTAGGTTAGGTCCGCTGAGTAATGATGGTCCTACCTGGCCTTTATTGGCTACATATACACCTCATCCTGCGGTTGCTCAATTGGCAGTGGTTGAAGTTCGTCGTTTATATACAGAATTAACGGCTACATATAGACGATTAGTTCAGTTTGTAATGCAGACACTAAATACGAATGCAACGCGTGCTGCTCCAGCGCACCCACAGGCAGTGGTTCCGGGTATTAATCCGGCCACTGTACACTCAGTTATGGGTAAAGTACCGGCTAAACGAGAGGAGACTCCATTTTGGCTGGCGCAAAAAATTAATACGCTGGAAGCAGTATTTCCCCATACGGGACCTCAGGATAAACATAGAATTTTGACGATGTGTTTGCCGTATGGGATGGTTCCTCCGGTGGACCTTTGTAATACCTGGGCACGGTGTTTGCCGCGCTCTACACTACGGCACACGGTACACCGACATTAGCTAATTAACCGGACGTGCTTAAACAGATTCAAGATGAATATGGGGCTGCCCCTGCCTTAGATTTGGGCATGCAGTTGCTGGGCAATTTTGCCACAGTTTCTTCTATTATTTTGAGTAATCTCAAAGGAGAGGCAGTAGCACTAGCAGTGCGAATGCGTCTTCGGGATGTTCCGCTGCTTAATAAGGAGCGGGAGCTTCCGAGAATAATAGCGGAAACGTATTCTAGTATTGGTCATGATAGCCTAGGGGCTAGACCACAAAAACCCCAGTTACAGGGTAAAAGTAATAAAGATGATGCTAAACAGCAACAACCTGAGGGTTCGAAAAAGCACTGGGAAAAGAAACAGCAAACACCTAAGAAAGATGGTGGGCAGTCTCCGCAACCGGAGACCCCACAGAATAAGTATAATCTCAGGAATAGGGATACTTTGAAGACGCCTAATAGATATCAATATACTGATACACGCCAATCTCGTTCCTTTCAGGACTCCTCGGAAAAGAGAAGTGAGAGAGGTGGGCGGTCAGAGCGGAGGACGGAGTACGTGAAACCGAGACAGGATTCACAACGCTCAGCGGAGGTTTCTATTAAACAAGAAGAGAAACCGCTGCAACAAAAACAGCAATTTAAAAAGAAGAAAGTGGCAGCAGTCTCAGTGAGACATGCCGCTCAAGAAGAGAGTTCTCTTGACGAACAAGACGTGGGCGTTAGCACTGTTAGACAGCGCGGCAGAGGTCACAATAGTTCGCCGGAGTCTTCTAGAGCATCTGGAGGTGAAAGCAACTGATGACTTCATACAAGTCGAGACGGCGGATATGCGAGTCTCTGATCCTGATAGAGTATATGAAGTGACTCTACGATTGGAAGGGGACATTGACCGTATTATAAACGCAATTTTTTGGGACCATGTGGTAAAATCATATGATGTTCTGCTGGCCGAGCAGGATTGGCCACCTGACTTTGTTCGCGACTGTCCGGTTAGGGAGGAGGTTATTACACCTTCCTTCTCACCACTTGTTCCAAGAGAACTAGCGGAGTCCTATAGTAAATCATGGGCTCTACCACAGGCTCCCGCCTTATATAGAAATAACGTGGGGTGGGACAGACAATCACCTTATCATGTAATTCCAATAAAGGGCGAACCTCAGCCACAACCACAGTATCCTATCAAATTTGAAGCAAGGGCCTCGGTTAGAAAAATTCTTACACAATTGGAGTATCAGGGTGTAATTGAGCCCTGTGTCTCGCCGATGAATAATCCCTTATTTCCGGTTGCTAAACCGGACCATTCATATAGGATAGTGGTGGATTATAGACATTTGAATAGTCATACACGCACATATGCAATACAGAATTCACACAGCGCAGCGCTTATGAATAATATAGTGCGTAAAAAATACAAGACAACATTAGATATCTCGAATGGATTTTTCTGCCAGAATATAGCGCCCGAGAGTCGGGACTATACCAGTTTCAGTGCGTTTGGCTCTCAGAATTTTTTTTGTCGTTTACCTCAGGGGTATAAGAATAGCCCAGGACTGTTTTCGGCTTGTGTAACTGAAATGCTGCATGAGTTCGACCCTGAAGCGTTATCATATGTTGATGACATATATCTGACAGACGATGAGATTCTGCAACATCTAAAGCGTGTATCGCGCATTGTTGTGGTGTTTGCTGATATTGGCTATAAGTTTAATTTTAAGAAATCGAAGATTGCCTTCCTCAGCGTCATTTTCCTGGGATATGAGTTGTCGAGTGAGGGCAAGAGCTTAGCGCCACATTTTTTAGAGAAATGTGCTTTATTGCAGCCTCCTAATACGGTTCGGAAGCTCCAGTCATTGTTGGGGTTTCTGAATTTTGGCAGAACTTACATTCCTGATTATGCGACGCGTATAAAACCCTTATACGAGTTGATTTGCCCGAATTTTTCGAGTAGATTTTGGACGATTGAACATACACACATACTACGAGAATCACAAAGTGATCTCTTAGCAGTTAAACACTTACACACACGGGACAATAAGACACAGTTAGTCATCAGGGTAATACCTGGGGCTGTTGGGTTTACTTATGTCACCTTTAATGAGGGGGAGACAGTCCCGATTGCATACAAGTCTCACTTGTATTCTGCTGCAGAACAACGTTTTGCACAGACTGAGAAAATTCTCACTGCAGTACAGATGGCTGTTATTAAAGAAAGACCGCTGGCCCAGGGTCAACGCATCGTTGTCGTTTCCCCAATTCCGGCCTTAGAGGCAGTTACAAAAGCGAGTGTTCCAAATTCGAAAGCTTTGCACCCGCGATGGATACAATGGGCTACGTCTTTGACAGCCACTGATGTAGATTACATTTTTGACCCTAAACTGCAGACTCAAGAATTTCTTCAATATGAAATGGAATACCCCGTTCCTGCTGGTACGTTGCCTATTGACCAATATCAGGTGGTCATGTATACCGATGGCTCTGCGCAACCAGCGGTTGGGACTAAACAACAGTATTCTGCTGCATGTGCGGTGGTGAGCGGCACTATGGAGGGGGACGTGTTCTGCCCCCGACATACTTCTACTAAAACCTTGGGAGATTGCACGGCACAGCTGGCTGAGCTCAAAGCTCTATTGTTAGCGTTGGAGCACGCGGATCCGGTGCTTTTAACCTTGCTGGTCTGTGACTCCTACTACTGTGTGCAGTCTTTCAACGAATATCTACACTATTGGAAGATGAATGGGTTCAGAGATTCTAAAGGCAACACCATTAAACATAAAATGTTGTGGGGTAAGGTTGCGGATCTGAAGGAAACGCTTCCTAATGTCCATGTTGTGCATACACTTGGACACCAGCGCGTTGGAATACACGTTGCTGGGAATACTTTGGCTGATGAAGCCGCGAAATCGGCAGTGGCTGTCGCCACTGTGACCGCAGTGACTCGTTCGAGTACCAAACCAGACACAGAAAGTTCGGATGCCATAAAGGCTATGGTTGATGGCACGCCCTTTCCTAAAGGGTTTCCTTCGAAATATAGTTACTGCTTGAATGGTGCGCTGAATGCTACTGTTACAATTCCAGGCATTGGTGTACGTGAAATTCCCAATAAAATTGAGAGACCTCGATTGATTTCTGCAGCACATGAGGGGGTGGCTTCTGCACATGCTGGGGTGGCTGCCACGATTTCACTTTTACAGGCTCGTTACTGGTGGCCTGGTCTCTATAAAGAGACGAAGCAATATGTCCTTTGTTGTGACGTTTGTCAACAAATTAAAGTATCGTCGGCTAGATGCCCGCAGCAGACGCCCCTTCTGATTTCAAATAGACCATTACAGTGTGTGTACTTGGATCATTGTGGTCCGCTGACACCAGATAGTGCATACAAATATATATTGGTTGCTGTAGATTCGTGCTCCAGATTTGTGTGGGTCTGGCCACAACGCTCGGCTGACGCTCGAACTGTTATTAAAGATTTGTGCATCTTTGTCGATATATTTGCAGTTGCGGCTTTTCATTCGGACCAGGGCCCTGCTTTTGCCTCTAAGGCATTCAGGGACACCATGGCTTCGTTGGGGGTCCAACTCCAATTCTCGTTTCCATTTCATCCCAAGGGAAATTCTGTTGTGGAGCGTTTAAATCGTGATTTAAAGCAGTCCTTAACGGCCAGAGTTATAGGTACGGGTCGTGGTTGGCTAGCCCACCTATATGGAGTACAGAGAGCACTTAATAACTTGCCTAGGAGGTCACTGGGGGGTCATACTTCATATGAGTGCCTGTTTGGAACACAAATGTATGTTCCTGATCTAGATGGTCCTGGTGTGGAGGCGGCAGATACGCCCTTTGACATAAATGATTGTGTCACTGTTTTGCAGGATTTACAACAATTCCGTGCAGATAACTCTTCTGCCAGTGCTGCCTCCTCAGGAATTAAGGATGAGCCAGTAACACCTACTGGTTGGATACCCAGGATTGGGGATCTAGTGCGTGAAAAGGTCGCAGTTAAAAAATAATTTGGTCCTTCTTATCGAGAACCTGTCCCTGTGTTGGGGGTGAGCAGCACGAGAACTGTGATTTTACCGCCGCTGCGAGGGTCCAAAGGAAATCGCTTTGTTTCCATTGATAATGTCAAGTTACAACATGTGGCCGATTCTGCACAGCAGACCAAGAGGGACACCCAGTAGTTCCGGAATCCCTCTCACTACTGGGGAAGAAGTCCTGCTGCAGGTGATTTTCACCGACACTGTTTCCTCTCCGAGCTTGGGGAGGGTGGATGATGATCTTGCGATTGTTCCACCGACGGCGATTAATATGGAATCTTTTGATCAAATTGCTGTACGTTCTACTGATGTTTCTGAACATGTGGTTTATAGTGTGCCACGCCGAGAGCCTCCATCTGCTTCTTTGTTCACAGTTGCACCTTTTGCTAGAACTGCTTCTGGCTGCTTCAACGACGCTGATAATGATGTGTCCGGCTCCTCGTCCTCAATGTCTTCTGTCCACGGTCCACGACGGCTGCTGGGTTGGCTTAAACGCACATATTTTGTTTTTCCTTGGAACCATTTTTGGTTGTTTTTGGCCGTGATGACTCTTTTATTATGGTTGGGATTTGTGGTTACTTTTTTTCTGATAATACATGGTCATTTTCTTCCTGATCGATCTGACATTGAGCACGTGGAGACTGTGTTAAAACCGCATTTTTCGTCTCATATGTTTCGAAGAGACTTGTCCACTGTAAACATTTCTGCAATACCAGTTCCGGATAGAATTGTGTGGGATAAAGTAATGTTTGATATATATGGTCCCACTGAATTGATTCAAATACCGTATGTCCTCCAATTATCAATGAATGATATTGTTATACCTGGCATTGTTTCTGATGATTGGGATGTGAAGACAGTAGATTCTATGCTAACGGATTTGCAATATTATACTGTCTATGACGATGATGATGCTTACCAGTTTAGAGATAATCATGGTGACATGTTTTGTTACAACTATTATGGACACCACTTTATTCATAAAGCTAGTAGCCCTAAGCCCATGTTTAATTATGTGCAATGGGAACATTGCTCGACTCCTCCACAAGGGAGTTCGAAAACGTATTATGATAAATTTGCATATTTTTCTGGGCATGATCAACGTAATGCTAAGTCCTACTATTTTAAAGTTGCACCGTATTCTAATAAGCAAATGTTATTGACCAATACTAAATTACTGTATTCCAATTTGTTTGTATCTAAACTTTCAGTTGAGGGATATGAATACTGGTTTAAAACTGTTGACTTGAAAAGTGTTTGGGGTTCGAAAAATTGGCAAATGCAAGGCAGGGACACGTTATTTAGAGCATGTATTATCCCTGTGCAGATGATTTTCCTCAATGACACAGTACAACAGACTAGCTGTTTGGGCTTAGCGACAATTAGGGAGTTGACTTTGCCTAGTATACCTGTCCCTTCTAAATTAAAAATTTGGCAGCACTATGTGAATGCTACTTTCAGTGACTTTACACATTGGGTCCAGAATGGTACGCTTAACACTTCATCGTTACATCCAGGAGGGTGGTTATTATGACCTGTAGACACTAATGTGTGTCATCAACGTTTTGTCACCTCTTCAGGGGGGTTCAGGACTAGTAGGGCAGACCCTCGTTACGTATCACCAGAACATGCTGATATTATAACTACATACAGTGTGGGGAAGCTTTGTCAGCAATGGTTGAAGTCATCCACGCTGGATGCAGTTAAGTCACATCTCACGTTACTGTCTAACGATACTGATTTACAAGATTTTTTGTCAGGTCCCAAAGTACCACGGAAGAAAAGGTTCTTTTACGAGGTTTATAATGAGATTTGGAAGCTTTCACAACAAGAGGGTGCAGCCCGGTTGAGGCAGATTGATCAGGAAAATCTGATGCAGACTTTGTCTGTTGTTGATAATGGCATGCATACCCTTTCTGACCGTGTTTACACGATTGACAGCATTGTTTCCTCTGCCATTGACATTATTAAATCGGACATGTCTTCTTTATATCATGGGCAGAGTCAGACGCGGTCCATCATGCAGCTGGGTTGGACTCTTCAGACCTTGAAGGCGGGTCGCGTTCCATGGCAGCACGTTCGTGCCAGAGAGATCTTTATCTCTTTTAATTTGACTCGTCAACAACAACTGATGGCTAAAAAGGAAGCGACATATGTTATGTTAAACATTGAGAAATTAGAGAAACTGCCTTTCACGGTAGCTGAGATTCCGTCAGCTGAATGGTTGATACATGGGGTTATTAATTTGCCTATCTCTACTTTGCAATTTACTTCTTGTTTGAAGCACATTCCGTTGGGTAGATATGAACTATTGGGAGACAGTTACATACACGAGGTGTGGGACCTTCCCTTTCAGTACAGATGTGTTAATGGTTTGAAGGAGGTTTTTCTTAGCGGCAGCGAATGCGAAGCTTCTGTCAGCCATTCAATGGTTTGTAAACAGCTGTCCTTGCACGGGCGTGTAACGCTTCGATTGCTAACTTAGCTTGTTATCTGAAGGGAGTTCCAGTCCCGGTTATTAAAAACACTTTCCAGGTGCTTTCTAACGGCAGTTACATTGTTCTTAACAGCGAACGCTGCTGTGGCATGCGTGCCGGAATAGTTTACATCGTCGTTGTCAACAAGGCCGTTACGTGCTGCGGGAATGTGTTGTTTCCCCCCACTCAATTTAGGGAGGTAGCGGACATCTGGCCTCATATTGCTACTTCCAAGGTTGATTTCGTCAAGTTGAGTCGGCTAAAAGCTTTATTGTTTCAAAAGCATGTGGCCCTTACATCTGCTAGCGAGACCTGCACACTTCAAGTGGCAAGGTCATCGGCGGAGATACAGTCCCTTTTGAATACTAACTTTCCAAATCACTTCGGTGAACTTGTGGGACGTATATTTAATGCATCCAGCACTGCTGGTATTGCACATTTTTTCAAAGTCGTTGGTGTTGGTTTTGCCCATACCTTCTCTTCCATATTCGGTTTGATACCTTCGGCTATACATTCTATTTTCGGAAGCATTTTTGGGGGTTTCCCGATTACTTTGGCTTTATTGGCTGGAGTCTTGCTGTTGTTGCTATTTTTTCGCAATGGCTGTCCCGTCATGAAGAGATCCTGTATTGCTGCTCCCGTCAGCGCAGCTGTGTCGTGAACGCATGATGCAGCATTTTGGAGCGACACTCCTGGGATATTTGGAGTGTGACTGGTCTCTGTCATTCAGACCGGTTTTGGATTGTGTGCAACCCGTGTTTCGATGCCTTTGGTGCTCGTTTGAACATGCACTGGCTCTCTGTCTCTCATTGCAGCGCCCTCCAATGGTCGATACTGATCTGTTGATGTTCCCGATTAGGGCTCATTCCCAGACTTGTGTACTACGGATGCGTTTGCTTCGTGAGGCAGTTTATGAGATTCCCTTCCTGGAGGAAGATGGTATTGTCTCTTTCATAGGCCCTGCACGGGGTGCCGCCCTGAATGGTTTTGGGGCTTTGGATCACACCTGCTCCATGGTACTTTGTGGCGTGGATCTTCCGATATTGACATATATCGAAGTGGAGGAACTCCTGCGTTCTATTGCTTCTATCTGACGATTGGATTTTTACGAAATTGACACTATATTGAATTTGGCTTTATGGTCACATGTTACCTAAATTTATGACTTTGTTGTCTTCTCACCTTGTCGAAATAATTGTTTTAGGTATTGTTTAAATTTGGGGCATCCTTTTATATTATTGGAACCACTTGCTACCGACAAGGGGAGGGTGTAGTGTGGTTATTTTTACGTATTCATTGCGCTTTAGCTTCAGGCTTTAGGCCTTTGTGCACTTTGCCCTGAATATATTTTATTCATTTGCTGACAGCTTAGAGCCTCTGTGCACTTTGCTCTACATGCTTTTTATTAGGCTTCGTACTGTTATTTTTCAAATAGCCAGTTCTACGGTGTTGTTTTTTATTCATATCACACTGTTTTGCCTACTTCAGCACTGGAGTTCTCCATAACATATTTACTCTGTGCTTCAGTCAAGGATACAGTCTGGTACATTGCCGATAGACGTGGTAGGAGTTTAGACTTTGCATTCCTACGTAGGGACATTTTGTGATCACGATGACATGTTAGTTATAAAATCACTTCCTTGTCCCAATACACGCAAGAGGGAGATTCCGACCAGGGAACCACAACTAGACGCTGACTGCCTTGTTGCAGATGCTGAACCAAGATCACAGGTCTTTGCTCAGGTATGAGGGCTGATGTCTCCACAGTGATTCTAATAGGCAAGCTAGAAGCTTAACATGCTGTGCTCTAAATAGAACAAGCAGAGGGAGAGTAGAAACTGTTAGACAATATGATAGCTTTGTTCTTATGTTTTACTCTCCTGGTGACTATTTCAATCCTACTGTGTTGTATCGTTCTGGTTATTGCGGCTCACGCCTTAATATCTAAAATACAGTTGTTTTATTAAAACATTATATAAAACTTATACTGTCTTTGTCATTTGTATATGAGATCATATTGGAAATAAGAGAGTTGGTTTGGATCTGAGTAACCACGACTTCCCTGAGAAGTTCCAAAGATGTCATGCGCTCGGCTGCCGAATCATTCCTTCCACATGGGAAAAATTAGGCACTGCTAGTTAGCCGGAGCAAAAAACGGATTTAGGGTGACAGAGTTCTTTACACGTGGGTCAGACTTATTCCCCCACACCGTTATAGATCCTGCTACCTAGAAATCCAGTAGTCTCATTTAGAATAATGAGAGCCCACGCGACAGTATCGCTATATTATTGTTGGCGATGCTTTGTATCGCTATATTTTTGTTGGCGATGCTTTGGAGCTCTATATGTTTGTTGGCGATGCTTTGTATCGCTATATTTTTGTTGGCAATGCTTTGTAGCTCTATATTTTAGCTGGTGATGCTTTGTATCGCTATATTTTTGTTGCCGATGCTTTGGAGCTCTATATTTTTGTTGCCGATGCTTTGTATCGCTATATTTTTGTTGGCGATGCTTTGTAGTTCTATATTTTAGCTGGTGATGCTTTGTATCGCTATATTTTTGTTGGCGATGCTTTGTAGTTCTATATTTTAGCTGGTGATGCTTTGTATCGCTATATTTTTGTTCGCGATGCTTTGTAGCTCTATATTTTAGCTGGTGATGCTTTGTATCGCTATATTTTTGTTGGCGATGCTTTGGAGCTCTATATTTTTGTTGGCGATGCTTTGTATCGCTATATTTTTGTTGGCGAGGCTTTGTAGCTCTATATTTTTGTTGGCGATGCTTTGTATCACTATATTTTTGTTGGCAATGCTTTGTAGCTTTATATTTTTGGTGGTGATGCTTTGTATCGTTATATTTTGTTGGTGATGCTTTATATCGCTATATTTTGTTGGTGATGCTTTGTAGCTCTATATGTTTGTTGGCGATGCTCTGTATCACTATATTTTGTTGGCGATGCTTTGTAGCTCTATATTTTGTTGGCGATGCTTTGTATTGCTATATTTTGTTGGTGATGCTTTGTATCGTTAAATTTTTGTTGGCGATGCCTTTGAGCTCTATATTTTTATTGGCGATGCTTTGTAGCTCTATATTTTGTTGCTGATGCTTTGTAGCTCTATATTTTGTTGGCGATACACCGTCATACAGCCAAGCTGTGTCTCAATGTGAGATCTTCATTGAACACGGGACACAGACATGATGGCTGAAGGATGCTCCCACCAGTATATCATTTCAATAATTTGCGTCATTCCATGCAGGCATCATTGCACTGCAGCGTGATGTTGGCATCGAGACACATCCGGTCCACATCCGGTGACAGAAGTCACGGCTGGGGCACGTCATCCTCCCAGTACATCCACTTGGTGGTGGGGAATGTGCCTTGCAGGGCGTGAGTGCCATGCAAAATGTGTGAACACCGAAAACTCACACCTTGTTTGGTGTTCGCAAATCGTATCATGGCGTAAATATTTTCTGTCTTGAATGACAGGAACCAATCATTGTCCGGGGTAGGAATTGGGAGAGAGCTCCTCAAAAACTGGTGGGGTTAAAGGTTTATCCAAAGGGAAGGATATTTTCACACTGTGAAATAAAAAGGCACCAACGCACTTTAATTAAGCATTTACATAGGCACTAATGCCCATATACGTTTGCACATAGGTAAATGCTTGTACATGGGAACACTCCAGGGAAGCTCTGGCTGTTGCTCCAATAAAAATGTTAACACACTCGAAGTATAGATGTAACCTATGAGATTTTGAACCGAGAGGAGTAAATTATTTTTTTTCGGAATGTGGTCTAGTGCTTTAAGCTAAGCTAAGAAGAAGAATTTAACATCCTAAATCAGATATGTCTGCTTTCAGGCTCTCACCTTCTAAGCTTAATACTGTCCTAAGCCAATAAAAATATTCATTAATCAGATTTAGAGGTTTTAGATGCGTTGAATGTAAATTAGGGGTGTACATGACCTTTGTTAAACACTCTGACCTAAATGGCCCGTCCAGACACAGTCCTTGGTTGCCTGAAAAGCCGTCATGGACCTGTCTCAACGTGACCTACGCTGGACACCCTGAGGCGGATAGCCTGTGAGCCTGGACCAGTTGAAGGGTATTACTGGCAGTGTTAGCAGGCAGACAAAGTGGGAGAGCAGGCGCAGAGTTGCAGCAGGCGGGGAAGGCGGAATGCTTGGAGGCAGCAGTCGTATCTGCATCGTTAGCTGGGAAATGAGAGTCCAATTTCCTGTGTAATTTAAAGTCAGTTAAGCATCAGAGGGGGCAGGTGGACAGAGGGCATGTTTATGACTCAGGTAATTAAATGCTTTGCATGTTTATGGCTGAGGTAATTGAATGCCTTCTTCCAGGAAGGGAGCAGATCTGTAATTGAGTCAGTATGTTTCAACCATCTTGTAATGCAAGGGAGGGGTTCTGCTTCAGGGCAAGGATGCTTTCTATTCAGCTGTCTGTGGAGGGGTGTCCCTCAAGCTGGCCATGTGCCAGTCACAGGGATAAGTATCCTCTGACAAAGGGGCAATAAAAGATATTGACTGGGGCGGAGACCAGCCAGTGGTCTATGTCTGGGGGTCCCCATGTTCAAAGGGAGGTCCTTCATTTTGGGAGACACTTTGAAGGGGGAGTAGGAAACAGTTACTTTAGGGGCCCCAGAGAAGACGTGAGCCTATTTTACAGGTGGGTGCAGCACAGCCCCTTTAAAAGCATCACAGGTAGAATGCTGAACCCCCTCTTCCAGCGGCCGAGGGTCTTGAGCCCTGAGTCCTGGCTGAATTCATTGACAACCTGACCCTTAGCATCAAACACTGATTGGATCAGCTTAGAGCACCGACACTTCTGATGCTTCTGAAATGAGCACTTCTCACAAGCAGTGCAGTATTACATGCCAGCCAGGCAACGAGACAGCAAGGTGGAGGGATGGCGGTAATCTGTGACCAGTGGGGTACGTTACACCCATAAGGGGAGGGGGGCGGATTTGAAATCGGGAGTCATTACATCGTAGCCCTTACATCAGGAGTACCTTTATATAACAGTACTTTAGATCAGGAGTACTATACTTCACGGGTAAGATGGTAAGTATATATTTTTTCAAATTATGTATGTGTGGATATATTTGTGTGTGTACAAAAACACATTTATATACAAACACATACATATAAACATATACATTTAAATAAATATACATATTCATTATCCAATTTATTTTCAAATAATTTCAAATATTTTAATCAATATTTTAATTTAAAACAGTAAATCTAATGTTAGTATACATCAATTAATAATTATAACTTTTTTCACTTTAAATCTAATTGTATGACATAGCCATACTTGACACCTGAAAGTATTTATTATTACCCCTATACAAAAGTCACCACTGATCCCTGAAAACACCTCACTATCCCTAAACACTACACATCCCTGAGCCCTAAAAAACTACCTATGACCCTTATCTGTGAAGTAAGGTCCTGGGATGTAAAAGACCAGATAACTCACTGTGATGTAGTGACACGTGATGTAACTCCTGCGATGTAGCAACAGGGCCACGGGAATTATGTGATTGTGCGACCACAGCGCTTTTCTCATAATTGTAAATTTGGCACATATGCTATCTGATCCATCATTTGCCCCATAATTTACAGATTTTAACAAAAAAAAATATTTCTAGCTCAAACGGTTCAAATGTTACTAAAAACACAGAGACGCATGTTGCCGCGCAGCGGAAATCCCATTGCAAAGGTTGACTGGTCACCTTTCTCGAGCTTGTTGCTGTATTTAGAGGTTAAACTGGTACTAAGGAGGTGTAACTAAGGCCCTGACAGGGTTTACAAGTTTCAAAATGACAAAATAATGAAGTAATACTATCCCAAAGTGTGCTGCAACATGCCACATAATTTGCTTCTTCTTGCCACATAATTTATTTAACCCTGCTGCATATTTTGGCCCTCCCCTGACGCATAATTCCAGTAGCCCTGCCTATAAGTGACACCTTGAAAAGTCCTGCATGCCTATGACTTTCAGGCCATCCATACTATGTGAAACACGGAACTACAAGTCCAAGAATGGAGCTCCCTCCTGTCTTAACAGCTTGACGTACCCAGATGGCATGTGACCACCTGAAAGATATGGAACCAAAGCTGGACTGGCTGCACCAGGCATCGGCATTTCCTGAGAGTCTTGAAGGGTGGGGGTCGGGGCACTTTTGTTGCTGGGGAACCTCTTTTGTAGCAGTGCCTCAGTTTTAAAAGCACTTCAGAGTTCCTTGTAAAGTCAACAGTTTTCATGCAACAATAAAAGTGTTCAGATAACTCTGGTGGTTAATGCATCTGCTGGGGAGGGATTGGGGTTTTGTCTATTGGCAGTTTTAACTCATCTAAGGTAGCGCAGAGGGTTAATATTCCTGCTGCAAAGAACGTGTACTATGCAGATCACAGAACAGTATTTTATGTGCATAGCTCAGTGGGATATTGCTACTGGCACAGAGATCCTTTTGTTACTGTGCAGTTAATAAATTACGATCATAATGTAACTCAGTGAGCTATGAACTCCCATCAAAGAGCTGTATGCAAACTGTATATTACAGACTAGAAAGTTATGTTTTCCCCAGTCTTTGATTATCCTAATTTTGCTAAACAATTGTGTGTTTGCATAGAAATAAATTATTGGTAAATTCAACCCTGACCACTGTGTTACATTCTGAACCCTGAGTTTATGCTTCCCCCGGACCAAGCACTCTTAAAAAATGCTACCGATATGGATGACGTGAATCCTACACCTTGTAGCCCCCTTTGTCTTATGTAACATTTACTATGCACTGATTTATACATGTATGATTCATTGTCCCTCTATGTGTGTGTGTGATATAAAGTGCTCCAAAGCCCTACACTGGTAAGAGAGGCGCTATAAAACAAATGAAATACATGCGAGAGAGGGCTTATGGGGAGAGGAGGGTCTCTGTCAGAGGGTGATGGGGAGGGAATCACTGAAGAACCCCAATAAAGATTGCTGAATCCTGTGCTCTGTAAGGTCATCATTTACTAAACTTTAAAAACTAATACAATTGAATATGCAATGATAAATGTGTTGTAGAATGCTCCGTTTTTGTCATTTTTTCCAACATTTCCTTTGGGTGAGAAACTCCCAAGTCCCATTGCAGTGGTCAGCCTTGCTCACTACAGCCCTTGTGGGGGATAGTCTGACAACATTTGCAGGGGCTGCCTTGGGTTCCCAGTAAGGCCATGTATGGGTCATGAAATACCATTCTGTGTGTGTATATCTGATGCAGTAGGGGCGTGGCATGGGTGCACTGAAAAAGAAAATAGGTTCTAATGCAGGAAAAGAAAGAGTTCAAACATATCCTGGTCGAGTAGTATAAAAATAGACACTAACTTTAAAAATAAAAAGTGAAATTAGTGAAATTAAGTCCTTCATGCAACGCTCCTGAAGTGCCTTTGCAGGGTCGCCGGCTGTTCCTTTCTCAACAGGACACCTGCCTCTGTTCTTTAGATGTTCTCCCCACGGTGCCCCTGCGTGTTATGCGGGTGATGGAATCTGGACCAGGGCTGACAGTTAAAGTCCACCAAGTCCACCCAGGCACACCCAGTGGTAGCCAGAGAAGTACCATTGTGTCTCCATCACTCGGCCGCAATGAGCTTAGATTGCATCCCTCCCTAGTAGGGGCTCAGAAGGGTTCTGGCTCCCCAGGTCCTTCCTAGAGATTATGATGGAAAGCAACTGGAGATCTAGCATCTGCAATCCCTACACTGGATCTGAACACACAGAACACACCACACACTGCCCCAGTGTTTACCAAACAAATCCAACCTTCACCAGGCACATATCACACCTGCAGTCTGCCAGGGACTAACTCACCCTTCCAGAGAGCATCACCTGCAGTGACACTGGAGCCCAGCCCACTGCACCCCAATGATATGAGCGTTTGCTGCTTTGGCCCACTTGTAATCACCACCCGAGTGTCATATCACATCTGAGGCACTAAAATGTCACACCAAAGCATACTGAAAACATGGAAATGTCACACAAAGGCATGCTGGAAACATGGAAATGTCAAACAAAAGCATGAGGAAAACATGGAAATCTTACACAAAAGCACGCTGGAAACATGGAAATGTCACACCAAAGCATACTGAAAACATAGAAAAGTCACACAAAGGCATGCTGGAAACATGGAAATGTCTCACAAAAGCATGCTGGAAACATGGAAATATCAAACAAAAGCATGCTGGAAACATGGAAATGTCTCACAAAAGCATGCTGGAAACATGGAAATATCAAACAAAAGCATGCTGGAAACATGGAAATGTCACACAAAAGCATGCTGGAAACATGGAAACGTTACACAAAGGCAGCCTGGAAACATGGAAATATCAAACAAAAGCATGCTGGAAACATGGAAATGTCACACAAAGGCATGCTGGAAACATGGAAATGTCACACAAAGGCATGATGGAAACATGGAAAAGTCACACAAAAGCATGCTGGAAACATGGAAATGTCACACAAAAGCATGCTGGAAACATGGAAATGTCACACAAAAGCATACTGAAAACATGGAAATGTCTCACAAAAGCATGCTGGAAACATGGAAATCTTACACAAAAGCACGCTGGAAACATGGAAATATCAAACAAAAGCATGCTGGAAATATGGAAATGTCTCACAAAAGCACGCTGGAAACATGGAAATGTCTCACAAAAGCACGCTGGAAACATGGAAATCTTACAGAAAAGCACACTGGAAACATGGAAACGTCACACAAAAGCATGCTGGAAACATGGAAATGTCACACAAAGGCATGCTGGAAACATGGAAATGTCACACAAAGGCATGCTGGAAACATGGAAACGTCACACAAAGGCATGCTGGAAACATGGAAACGTCACACAAAAGCATGCTGGAAACATGGAAATGTCAAACAAAAGCATGAGGAAAACATGGAAATCTTACACAAAAGCATGCTGGAAACATGGAAATGTCACACCAAAGCATACTGAAAACATAGAAAAGTCACACAAAGGCATGCTGGAAACATGGAAATGTCTCACAAAAGCATGCTGGAAACATGGAAATATCAAACAAAAGCATGCTGGAAACATGGAAATGTCTCACAAAAGCATGCTGGAAACATGGAAATATCAAACAAAAGCATGCTGGAAACATGGAAATGTCACACAAAAGCATGATGGAAACATGGAAACGTTACACAAAGGCACGCTGGAAACATGGAAATATCAAACAAAAGCATGCTGGAAACATGGAAATGTCACACAAAGGCATGCTGGAAACATGGAAATGTCACACAAAGGCATGATGGAAACATGGAAAAGTCACACAAAAGCATGCTGGAAACATGGAAATGTCACACAAAAGCATGCTGGAAACATGGAAATGTCACACAAAAGCATACTGAAAACATGGAAATGTCTCACAAAAGCATGCTGGAAACATGGAAATCTTACACAAAAGCACGCTGGAAACATGGAAATATCAAACAAAAGCATGCTGGAAATATGGAAATGTCTCACAAAAGCACGCTGGAAACATGGAAATGTCTCACAAAAGCACGCTCGAAACATGGAAATCTTACACAAAAGCACGCTGGAAACATGGAAACGTCACACAAAAGCATGCTGGAAACATGGAAATGTCACACAAAGGCATGCTGGAAACATGGAAATGTCACACAAAGGCATGCTGGAAACATGGAAACGTCACACAAAGGCATGCTGGAAACATGGAAACGTCACACAAAAGCATGCTGGAAACATGGAAATCTTACACAAAAGCATGCTGGAAACATGGAAACGTCACACAAAAGCATGCTGGAAACATGGAAATGTCACACAAAGGCATGCTGGAATCATGGAAATGTCACACAAAGGCATGCTGGAAACATGGAAACGTCACACAAAAGCATGCTGGAAACATGGAAATCTTACACAAAAGCACGCTGGAAACATGGAAACGTCACACAAAAGCATGCTGGAAACATGGAAATGTCACACAAAGGCATGCTGGAAACATGGAAATGTCACACAAAGGCATGCTGGAAACATGGAAACGTCACACAAAAGCATGCTGGAAACATGGAAATGTCTCACAAAAGCATGCTGGAAACATGGAAATCTTACACAAAAGCACGCTGGAAACATGGAAACGTCACACAAAAGCATGTTGGAAACATGGAAATGTCACACAAAGGCATGCTGGAAGCATGGAAAAGTCACACAAAAGCATGCTGGAAACATGGAAAAGTCACACAATCGCATGCTGGAAACATGAAAATCTTACACAAAAGCATGCTGGAAACATGGAAATGTCACACAAAGGCATGCTGGAAACATGGAAAAGTCACACAAAAGCATGCTGGAAACATGGAAATGTCACACAAAAGCATGCTGGAAACATGGAAATGTCACACAAAGGCATGCTGGAAACATGGAAAACTCACACAAAAGCATGCTGGAAACATGGAAATGTCACACAAAGGCATGCTGGAAACATAGAAAACTCACACAAAAGCATGCTGGAAACATGTAAATATCAAACAAAAGCATGCTGGAAACATGGAAATGTCTCACAAAAGCATGCTGGAAACATGGAAATGTCACACAAAGGCATGCTGGAAACATGGAAAAGTCACACAAAAGCATGCTGGAAACATGGAAATGTCTCACAAAAGCATGCTGGAAACATGGAAATCTTACACAAAAGCATGCTGGAAACATGGAAATGTCACACAAAGGCATGCTGGAAACATGGAAATCTTACACAAAAGCATGCTGGAAACATGGAAATGTCACACAAAGGCATGCTGGAAACACGGAAAAGTCACACAAAAGCATGCTGGAAACATGGAAATGTCACACAAAGGCATGCTGGAAACATGGAAAACTCACACAAAAGCATGCTGGAAACATGGAAACGTCAGACGAAAGCATGCTGGAAACATGGAAATGTCACACAAAGGCATGCTGGAAACATGGAAAACTCACACAAAAGCATGCTGGAAACATGGAAATGTCACACTAAGGCATGCTGGAAACATGGAAAACTCACACAAAAGCATGCTGGAAACATGGAAATATCAAACAAAAGCATGCTGGAAACATGAAAATGTCTCACAAAAGCATGCTGGAAACATGGAAATGTCACACAAAGGCATGCTGAAAACATGGAAAACTCACACAAAAGCATGCAGGAAACATGGAAACGTCAAACAAAAGCATGCTGGAAACATGGAAATGTCTCACAAAGGCATGCTGGAAACATGGAAATGTCTCACAAAAGCATACTGGAAACATGGAAATGTAACTGAAAAGCAGGTAGAAAACAGACAAAATATCACCCAAAAGCATACTGAATGCATGGAAATGCTTCATAAAAGCATACTGAAAACATGGAAATGCTTCATAAAAGCATACTGAAAACATGGAAATGTCACATAAAAGCATGCAGAAACATGTAAACGTAACAGAAAAGCATGCTGCAAACTTGGAAATGTAACAGAAAAGCATGCTGAGAACATAGAAATGTCACATAAAAACATACTGAAAACATAGAAATGTCACATAAAAGCAAGCAGAAACATGTAAATGTAACAGAAAAGCATGCTGAAAACATGGAAATGTCACTAAAGAGCAAACAGAAACATGCAAATGTCACTCAAAAGCATTCTTAAAACATGTAAATGTCTCGGAAAGAATGCTTGAAACATGGGAACTTCACATAAAAGTATACTTAAAAACATGTAAATGTCACGAAGAAGGATGCAGAAACATGTAAATGTCACGAAAAGTATAGTGAAAACTAGGAAATGTCACGAAAAGCATGCTGGAAACATGGAACCGTCACATAAAAGCATACAGAAACATGTAAACAGAACAGAAACGCATGCTGAAAACATGGAAATCTCACTCAAAAGCTTGCTGAAAACATGGAACCGTCACATAAAAGCACACTGAAACATGGAAATGTAACAGAAAAGCACGTTGAAAACATGGAAACGCCACCAAAAACTGTTATACGCACAAAATCTATTTTCCTCGCATAGATATAAGGGGAATTTATTTGCCATTTGAGGTGCAGCTGAAAGGATAACAAAATAGCTATTTCTAGCCACATCTCTAACCCCGCCCACACAGTCTCTGACCCGCACAGTTCTGTTGAGGATCGTAGTTCCCTTACTTTTCTTTAGGCACTTGGACTGCTGATCCGGTAAGAGGATGCGCTGGGGCTTGTAGGGAAGGAGAGAGGGAGAAAATCATTTACTTTCCTACAGCGACATCTGCAGGTCAGAGCTTGAAATTAGCAATATATTTGATGGGAGCTGCAAGGAGGTCAGCTACATATACTGATCATGACTGTTATATATATATATATATATATACATATATATATATATATATATGTATATATACACACATTTTTTTAATATAACAGTCATGATCAGATCCCCTATCGGAGAGCATGGCTGGCACTAATGCCACCCTGGGAAACCCATTTCAGGGGCGTCCTTGTCAAGGATCCCCTACGACAGAGGTGTGCCTGGCAGCCAGGGGATTGCTCGGTTTCCTGTCAGAGGCCTGTCTCCCCCTTCCTTGTGTGAAACGGGATGGTGCACCCTGCAAAGGGCCAGGAGACCTGCATAACTGCCCCCTTCCCACCTCCCTGGCACCAACACACTCCAAGTACTCACATATGGGGTGAAGACAGCCGGACATGCAGGGCAGCCATTACCATGATGCCTCATACCACCCAGCCTGCTCACACCCTAAGTAGTCTCAAACCAGGCAGCGCTCTGTCAATAGGAAGTGTGTGTGTGGGGGGGGGGACAGAAGCCCACGGTAGGGACAGACAGCGCAGGACAAGAGACACTGTATTCCGTTTTACGAAGAACAGCCCGGGGTTTATTTTATTCTACACCAACAATACCAATACAACATGCACATATCATATATACACGTGGCAGTTCGGCCTCAACATTTTTATCCCTCATCAGTTATGCAAAACATTTTTGTAGACTCACCTGCTTACATGCCCCCGGCACCCCCACTCGTTTAATCCCCACAAAAATGGTAAAAACAAACATTTTAATGTTGATGCAGGTTGCGTAAGAGGATGTGTGTGATACCGATGAATACCACCTAGGTCTGGAAGGAGTTTATATTCTCTGCGGTACAGTAATTTCAGTAATTGCCCATTAAACTTTGATGCAGAATTACTGATAATAACGTGATGGCGCCCACTCCCGGATTTAAGAGTAATGTGGGAAAAATTCCTACAACAAGAGCACATTTAAAGAGCAGGAGCAACAGCGCCTTGAGACCCTAACAGGTGAGTAGTCGCACTTTAAAGGCACTGATTGATTGATTGATTGATTGATTGATTGAGCTTTGCCTGCGCTGCTGTTTACCATCTGTTGCATTTAGTGCTATTTCTTAGGGCATAATGCATCATTATCTCCATTTTGGATTCAAGGGGGCGTTTTTGCGTTACGAAAATAGTGCTAAATATAGAATTACTCTTCTACATCATCTCGTTAAAGTTTTGGATAATTTGTGTGATTACACCACACAGAATGGCGCAAGTTATGCCCCCGCTAATCCTACTGCACAGTACATCGACCATGGGCCTCGAGTGTTTGCCCGTCCTGCCCATCCTTCCCCCAGGAAGATGAAAGAATCCACAATAACTTATTGTTCAGCTCAGACAAATGTGCACTGAAAATATTGTAACCTCTTATGCACCTGCGGGATGGACTCAAGGTGCTTCACATTGAGATGTTTCAATGTTTAACTGTTCAAACATTTTGCAGAATTATTGGGGGCAACATCGGAAACCCCGGACTCCAAACCCAGCTCGGATAACACGAGACCAGGTGATAACTCTGTCTGTACCTTATGAGCTAACCATGCAAAGTCCACCACCAATGGGTCGGTAAGATGCCTGTGGACCGCTGTGGCAATTTATTTCCTCCAGTGTACAGGATTATCAAACCTTTCAGCGAATGCACCCTGTACATTACCACCTCACCCACATATGCCATCTGACTCACTTGGCACAGTCCATATGAGTGCGTCGGTGCCCTGCCTTTTTGGGGGGCAGGCTTCAGCAGTAGTGTTTTTTACCACAAAGGATTCTTGGGCCCCAATATTCAAGGATCTTTCAATTATTTCTTTGAGTTTTGAGGTTATTTTTTTAAACCTCTTCATACTTCACACATACATTACTGTAGGGTGGTTTGTAAACTACTGAAAAGGTTACCCAATATATGTTTCTAGGTATATGTTCGAGTCCAGTGGCCTTCCTCCAGATGCCTCTTTCTGGAGCTGGCCGTCGGTTTGTGAAGAAGCAGCCCTTGGGGACGGACAGACGCCGTCCCGCCTCCACATCCAACACTGGCCGCGCAGATGACATTGAGCCAGATTTACATTTCAGAGGATGGGTTACTCCATCACAATGGTGACCGATATCCCGTCCTCCGAAATATAAACCCGATTACATCCCAGGGGATTTATACTTCAGCAGACGGGATATCCAGCACCGCTGTGACAGAGTAACCCATCTGCCAAGATCTAAGTCGGGTCGTCCAATGTTTCTTGTTTGACGTTATCTCCAGAGACTCCGCTCATACGGTCTCGTGCTGCACAGTAGTGTTTGGCATTGCAAAGGTCCGAGCGGCAACAAGCGCCACCGCCAGCGGGTAACCGAGGACTGTCTTACCAGTCTGGTAGTGAACCTTTCACTCCATAATAGTGGCTTCTCTGACACTACTCACTACCCTGGAAACCCAAAGTATTGTTGCGTGGAGGTGAGGTGCATGTTACGTTCTTTGCACACACACCATTCATTTTACGGGCACGAGTTACACACCGCTGCTCACCTCGCAGCTCAACCACAGGCACTTGCTCACAGAAAATGCCAGACACAGGAAGAGCTCACTAACCACCCACTTTGTTGTACATTTACCAGCCGGTCAACGCCCCACCTCAGCCTTAGGTCCTAGTGCATTTTTGGTTCTCACGAATACCTTTTATTGGTATGGCACACGAAAAGTGTTGGACTCCGACATAAAATGTGCTCCAGTTAAATGGGTTAGCCTAAGGGCCGGTGTCACTGTCTCAGGAAAGCTTGCACACCTGCTGTGTGCTGTGGCTGGTTAGTGATCAAAGCTTGTTTTGTGGGCAGCTTCTGTTCTATGTGTACAAGGGAAGCTTGCAAACACGAATGCTGTGGCTGTTCTGTGATTTAAGCCTGCTGCCTAGGCTGCTCCTATTCTGTGTGTCCAAGGGAGGTTTGCACAACTGCTGAGTGCACAGTGGCTGTTCTGTGATTAAAGTCTGCTACCTGTGCAGCTCCTGCTCTGTCGATACTAGGGAAGCTTGCACACCTGCTAGGAGTGCTGTGTCTGCTCTGTGATTGAATCTTGTTGTCTGGTCAGCTCCTGTTCTGTGAGTATGAGGGAAGCTTGCACACCTGCAGAGTGGGCTGTTGCTGTTCTGTGATTGAAGCCTGCTGTTTGGGCAGCTCCTATTCTGTGGCTATGAGGGAAGCTTGCACACTTTCTGCCATGTTTGCTATGGTTGTTCTGCAATTGAAGCCTGCTGTCTAGGCAACTACTGTTCTGTGGGTATGAGTGAAGGATGCACACTTTCTGAGTGAACTGTGGCTGGGCAGCTTCTGTTTTGTGTGCATGAGGGAAGCTTGCAAATCTACCATGTACTGTGACAGTTTTGTGATTGAAGCCTGCTGTCCGGGCAGCTCCTATTCTGTGTGTCCGAGGGAAGCTGGCACACCTACTGTGTGCTATGACTGTTCTGTGATTGAAAACTGCTGTCTGGGCATCTCTTTTTCTGTGTTTGTGAGGGAAGCTTGTACACCTACTATGTCCTGTGACTGTTGTGTGATTAATGCCTCCTGTTTGGGCAGCTCCTGTTCTGTGTGTACAAGAGAAGCTTGCACACCTGCTGTGTGTGCTCCGGCTGGTCTGTGATTGAAGCCTGCTGTTCTGGGCAGCTCCTTTTCTCTGTGTACTAGGGAAGCTTGCACACCTGCTGTGTGTGCTGTGGCTGTTCTGTGAAAGAACCCTGCTATCTGGGCAGTGCCTGCACTGTGAGCACGAGGGAAGCTAGCACACCTGCCATGTGCACTGTGGCTGTTCTGTGATAGAAGCCTGCTGTCTGGGCATCTCCTGTTCCATGTGTGTATTTCAGAAGCTTGCACACATGAACAATGAGGCTGTTCTTTGATTGAAGACTGCTGCCTGGGCAGCTCTTGTACTGTTTGTATGAGGGAAGCTTGCACACCTGCTGAGTGGGCTGTGGCTGTTCAGTTATTGAATCCTGCTGTCTGGGCAGCTCCTCTTATGTGGGTATGAGGGAAGCTTGCACATCTGCTGTGTGTGCTGTAGTTGTTCTGTGATTGAGGCCTGCTGTCTCCTGTTCCGTGTGTACAACAGAAGCTTGCACACATGAACGTTGAGGCTGTTCTGTGATTGAAGACTGCTGTCTGGGCAGCTCTTGTATTGTGTGTATGAGAGAAGCTTGCACACCTGCTATGAGTGCTGTGTCTTTTCTGTGATTGAAGTCTACTGTCTTGGGAGCTCCTGTTCTGTCGGTGTGAGGGAAGCGTGCACACCTGCTGAGTGGGATGTGGCTGTTCTGTGATTGAAACCTACTGCCTGGGGAGCTCCTGTTCGGTGTGTTTAAGGGAAGCTTGCACATCTACTGTGTAATGTGACTGTTTTCTGATTGAAGCCTGCTGTCCGGACAGCTGCTGTTCTGTGTGTACGAGGGAAGCTTGCACACCTACTGTGTGGTATGACTGTTCTGTGATTGAAGCCTGCTGTATGGGCAGCTCCTTTCTGTTTTTATGAGGGAAGCTTGCACACCTACTATGTGCTGTGACTGTTCTGTGATTAAAGCCAGCTGTCTGGGGAGCTCCTGTTTTGTGTGTATGAGGGAAGCTTTCACACCTGCTGTGTGCACTATAGCTGTTCTGCAATTGAATCCTGCTGTCTGGATAGCTCCTGTTCTGTGTGTAAGAGGGAATCTTGCACACCTACTGTGTTTGCTGTGGCTAGTCTGTGTGAGAAACCTCCTGTGTCAGCCGCACCTGTTCTGTGAGCATGGGGGAAGATTGCACACCTGTCTTGTGTGCTGTGGCTTTACTGTGATTGAAGCCTGCCTGGGCATCTTCTGTTCCATGTGCATGAGGGAAACTTGCACACATGAATGCTGTGGCTTTTTCTGTGGTTGAAGCCTGTTGTTTGGGAAGATCTTGGCCTCTGTGCACAAGGAAAGCTTGCACACATGCCGTGTGCGCTGAGGTCGTTCTGTGATTGAAGTTTGCTGTCTGGTCAGCTCCTGATCTGTTGGTATGAGTGAAGCTTACACACCTGCTGAGTGGGCTGTGTGGTTCTGTGATTGAAGCATCTGTATGGTCTGCTCCTGTACTGGGTGTACAAGGGAAGCTTGCACACCTTGTGTGTGCTCTATGGCTGTTTTGTGATTGAAGACAGCTGTCTGGTCAGCTCTTGTACTGTGTATATGAGGGAAGCTTGCACACCTGCTATGAGCGCTGTGGTTGTTGTGTGATTGAAGCCAGCTGCCTGGGCAATTCCTGGTCTGTGTGTACGAGCAAAACTTGCCCACATTCTGTGTGCTGTAACTGTTCTATGATTGAAACCTGCTGTCTGGGCAGCTCCTATTCTGTGTTTATCAGAGAAGATCGGACACCTGCTGAGTGCGCTGTGGCTCTTCTATGATTGAAGTCTGCTGTCTGGGCAACACCTATTCTTTGTGGACGAGTGAAGCTTGCACACCTGGTGTGTGTGCTTTGGCTATTCTGTGATTGAAACCTGCTGTCTGGGTAGCTCCTGCCCTGTGTGTATGAGGGAAGCTGCTGTGTGTGCTATGCTGTTCTGTGATTGAAGACTGCTGCCTGGGTAGCTCCTGCCCTGTGTGTATGAGGGAAGCTTGCACGCCTGCTGTGTATGCTAATGCTATGCTGTTCTGTGATTAAAGCCTGCTGCCTGGGTAGCTCAAGCGCTGTGTGTATGAGGGAAGCTTGCACACATGCTGTGTGTGCCATGCAGTTCTGTGATTGATGCCTGCTGTCACTGTAGCTCCTGCCCTGTGTGTATGAGGGAAGCTTGCACACCTGCGGAGTGCGCTGTGGCTGTTCTGAGATTAAAGACTACTGTCTAGGCTGCTCATGTACTGTGTGTACGATGGAAGTTTGCACACCTGCTTTGTGTGCTGTGACTGTTCTGTGATTGAAGCCTGTTGCCTAGGCAGCTCCTGTACTGTGTGTACGAGGAAAGGTGGCACACCTGTGGAGTGCACTGTGGCTGGTCTGTAATTGAACCCTACTGTCTGGACAGCTCCTGTTCTGTGGGTAGGAGGGAAGCTTGCACACCCACATGTGTGCAGTGGCTGTTCTGTGATTGAAGCCTGCTGCCTGGGCAGCTCCTGGTCTGTGTGTACAAGGGAAGCCCGTACACCTGCTATGTATGCGCTGTGGCTGTTCTGTGATTGAAGCCTGCGCCTGGACATCTCCTGCTCTCTGTGTACGAGGGAAGCTTGCACTGCAGTTATCCACGCTTTTGTGTGTATTAGTGAAGCTTCAGAAGAGTGTGATGTGATGTGATGTTATGTTGCTTTGCAGAGCATAACTAATCACCTATGAGGGTATCTAGGTGCTAAAACTAAATAACTTTAGAAAACTAAAACGGCTGTCATTTGCTAATCCTTGTTTTATGTTTTCGTACCTTTCCTACTATCATACCTTAAACTGTGATTTGTTTCATTACATTACACAATATGCCCTTGGTTTGCTTTGTTATGTTTTCAGAAGTGTAGCAAACATGCAATGGGCATAATGCAAACAGTAAAATGGTCCCTGGACCCTATTTCTGAAATGCTCTCATACTTGGGGAGCGTAGGACTCCTAATGGTACTACGCCCTGGTGGCACTGCACCTGCTGCACTATTGGCAGCTATGCCCCGTATGTTTTATTGCCAAGTGTTTCAGTGTGTTACATTTCCTATTGTTGGGTTTTGCTATGTGTTGTTATGTTTCATTATGTAACTGTGTCTTATTTTAAATTGTGTTAAAGTTAAATGTTAGATTGTGTCTCTTTAAGACGTGCTGCGCTGTACCATAACATCGTATGCTTTATTTGTTCTGTGTTTTATTGTGAGTCATATTTCACAGTGTAGTGCTGTGTTGTAATATGATATTTAATATTATCTGCTGGGGCATGTCGTATTTATGTTATGTAATAAAGATGTGACGTAGTTTGTTACATTCTGTTACAATAATGTGTTGTGGTGTGTTAGGATATGTTATGTTGTGTTGTATTATGATATGTTGTATTGTGTTGTGTTATGTTGTGTTACGATATGTTGTGTTGTATTGTGTTGTGTTATGCTGTGTTATATGTTACGTTGTGTTGTAGTATATTGTGTTATGATATGTTACATTGTGTTGTGGTGTGTTATGCTGTGTTATGATATGCTGTGTTGTGTTTTGTTATGTTGTGTAATGATCTGTTGTGTTGTGGTGTGTTAGGATATGTTATGTTGTGCTGTGTTATGTTGCATTGTGTTATGGTGTGTTGTGTTATGGTGTTGTGTTGTCTTATGATATGTTGTGTTGTGTTATTTTTATGTTGTGTTGTGTTGTGGTGTGTTATGATATGTTGTGTTGTGATGTGTTATGATATGTTATGATGTGCTGTGTTATGTTGCATTGTGTTATGGTGTGTTGTGTTGTGTTATGGTGTTGTGTTGTGTTATGATGTGTTGTGTTATTTTTATGTTGTGTTATGATACGTTATGGTTTGTTGTGTTTTGTTATGTTGGGTTATGATCTGTTGTGTTGTGTTTATGTTGTGTTGTATTGCGTTATGTTGTATTATTCTATGTTATGTTGTGTTGCGTTTTGTTATGTTGTGTTATGATCTGTTGTGTTGTGTTGTGTTATGATACGTTATGGTGTGTTGTGTTTTGTTATGTTGTGTTATGATCTGTTGTGTTTATGTTGTGTTGTGTTGCGTTATGTTGTGTTATGATATGTTATGTTGTGTTGTGTTACTTTGCTATCATGTTAATGGCATCCTTTGCTATATTGTGCTATGTCCTGTTATATGATTTCGCTTTGCACTGTGTGGTATGCTGTGAAAGACTGTGTAGTTTTGTAGTATGCTGAACTATGTAATATGTCGTGTCATGCTATGTCGGTATTTTATATGTTATGATACTTTCAACCTGTCTGATATATTTTACTATTTGAAACTGTGCTAAGCTGTGTCACGTCATACTACTTTAATTTGACGTGTTATCGTCCTATTCCATTTCATGCCATAGTATGTTATGGAATGCTCCTGAGTGCTCCATAGGTGTTGTATGCTATGCAATGGAACACTGTACTATGCTACAGTGAATGACACGTATGTTACCTGCATCATGTAGTGAAAATCACCTTTGCTGAAGCATCACACCTCACTCCCTACCCGGGTGCCATAGGTGCCATCAGTCAGTCTGCAGAAAGTGCTGTTTCATGGGGTCTGCTGTTTTCCAGGTGTTTGGTTGTGTTCGGTTCCTAGACTGTCCTCACTGTCGAGTATTGGAATAGTTTCCATGAGAAGTGTGGAAATAAATTGAGTTTGGCCTAGGAAACTCTTTGTGGTGTGTTGTGGCAGTGGGTGAGTGAGACAAACCAAGTTCTTGACCAGAGTACAGTGCTTTTTATACAAGCCTCAGAAACCAGTTCGGTGTCTTACGTTCGTGAGTGTGTAACAGTGCCATTGAGCTGCATGTGTTTTCCAGCTGGAGGGTTTGGTGCTGTGCACAGATGTGGCGTTCTCTCTGGCATGTGCTGTTTTTCTGTGAGCTGTAGAGCTGAGATTGAAGAGATGCTGTCAGGTGATCCTGTCAGCTGTGGGAGGCTGTCGGAGTCCAGATGTGGGATGTGGGAGGAGTGCTGGGTGTTTGCGGGTGCGGTGCAGTGCTGTGGTCCATCATCTTATGCTGTGGCAGGACATGCTGCTGTGTGCTAGGCTCCTGATATACTGTTGTGTATTACACGAGGTTATGCTACGGTAAATCAAACCACATAATGTGAACGAGTGTAATGCAAGATTGGTTGGGTGTTGGCTTTGTATGAAAGGTTACACTGTTCACAGAACACCTTGCAAAACTCAGCATAGCCCAGCGTCGCTCAACATACTTCATCTGTTTGCATTTTGTGGCACAGTGCTACATGTGAGTGCTTCGTCTTATGCTGCACTGAGACATGCCACCTTCTGACACGCTGTGCCACATTACATGCTCCGTTAGGGTGATAAGTACTCTGCTGCAGTAACCTTTGTTACACACACCCTGTGCTGAACCTCCTGTGTCATGGTACACAGGACATGCCGCGTGCCCCTCCGCTGCAGCCCCTTCCTCCTGTCTCCTCGGGGGGGGGGGGGGGGGGCGGGGGGGGCAGCCGGTGAGATTAGTTTAATCCCCCGCTCGGAGCCCGCCGAGGACGCAACTGACCCGGTGCCAGGCATTATTGTGCCCACAAGTTAAGCATGAATTCAGCGGGGCTCATTGGGCATGGCGGGGTGCCAGGCCCCGGGTGCAGCTCTCGAACCAGTGGAAGAGGGCGGAGGGACCAGAGAGACTCCCAAACACCGCTGCCAGCCCCCCACTCATGAAGGGGGCTCTCTGTTGCACACATGTCCAGGCACACACCCTTGAGACAGCGTCTCCCACGTGTTGTGATGCTTGCGTCTGGGATCCATTTGTGGGAGACGCATCTCAGTGACGTCTCCATCCGTGGCCCTGACGTCTGGGGCGCAGGGTCTCTTCGAGGCTCCTCCGTGCGGTCTGGGCACAGCCTGGGCCACATCGGAGAACTGGCAATGTCCCTGCAACCCCCCACTTGCTGAGGCCCCCTGGATCGCCCCACTTCGCCACCTCTTTGTTAATTGCAGTTTAATTAATCGTTCCACAGCGTGCCCGCCACTTTGTGGAAGGAGAAGGGGGCGAGGGGTGGCAGGGGGCACCGGCCTGGGTGAGGAGCAGACACTCAGTGCAGATACCAGTTATACCTCTGAGGTCTGCAGCGAGTGTCCGGAACAAGAACATGCCAATGCGGCTCTCACTGCCCCTCCTCCTCATAAATATATACATACAACATACAACAGATCAAAACAAGACAAGCCTCACATATGTAGGGACACCCACTTACAGTACGTCGGCTGCCCACAGTGATGTCAGTGGTCAGGTGATATATGACATCATAACAAGGGGGGTAAATATTCCGCTCCGCGGGCAGAGTTTGAGAGTTGCGCCCTCTACATGCCCACTTGGAGCGCAGAGTTCTGCCAAAGCTCTGCTAACAGCTGCGTGGCAGAGTTTTTTCTCATGCATGGCTCACCAAGGCTAATTTGAGCGAGCAAGAATTTGCACCCCTTAGTGCCATTTTCGGCTGCTAGAACTCCTCCCGGGGAGATTTCTCAACATGGGCTGTTGTGACAGGTCGTGACCGTTCACGTTGAGAAAGCTGTCGCTTGGTTAGAAAATCTACTCAAGTAGTAAAAAGGAGCAGTGCCCCTGGCGCGCCACGAAATGCTGTGCGCTATAATTTTACAGCACGCAAGAAGTTCCTGATGTTAAAAATCAGCGTAACAGTACGACAAGCCTGATTCTGCCCGCTCGCAATACTCCAGGGAATCTCACAGCGGTTTTATGCAACTCTGTGGGAGTCCGCCCCTGCCCACGTAATCATAAAGTCTTGTACTACCAATGATAAAAAATGTACCCCAGGTGGGTTTGGCCACCAGTAGCAGCGTAGCCACAAGGCTCAGCACAACGCACACAACCAAAGGCCCTGTGCAGTGGGGTGTTGGCATAGTTAGGTACGGTAATAAAATCACAATTTATGCAAAAAAAAAAAGAAATTCACTGTAAAAAACTGAGGTTAAAGTGACCTTATTGTTAAGTATAGTAATAATAGCGATGGCCACTGGAATTATTTCACAACGGAAGGTCACATTATGTGGCAGGGTTGAGTAAATTATGCAGCAAGAGAAGGCAAACTATGTGGTTCAATGCGGCATATGTTGTGATGGTCTTACTTCATCATTTTGTCATTTTTACACTTGTTAACACTGTCTGGACATTGGTTGCACCTGATTAGTACCAGGTGAACACCCAAATATAGCAACAAAAAATGGAAAAGTGACTGGTCAACCTGTGAAAACAGCCTTCCAATGTGCAGCAACAGGAGTTGCAGAGTTTTTAGTAAGTTTTGAACCATTTGAGTTAGAACTTTTTTTTTTTGTTAAAATCTGCAGACTATGGAGAGGGAGATGGAATATGTGTCAAATGAGGCAAACATACAATTATGTAATAAAATCTGCAGTGGCACTATTGCATAATTCCAATGGCCCTAATATCAGTGGACTTTCATCAAAACAAACCCCAGAAATTTACTGAAAAAAGCAAAGGTTATATTGACTTTATATTTAGGTGAAAAGGTCAGTTAAAACATAACATTTTAAACTACAAAAACATTGAAATTCACCAGTTACAGTTAACGGAAATAATTACAACTTGCACTCTGGTCATGCATTGCTTATGACCTCACATTCTACGTCACTCGTGACATGTTTACAGGTTACTTGAAGAACTTCATTGTGCGGAGTTTCAGGAAACTGTGCAGCATCATGCTGCTTGTGTGGTGAGAAAGCACTGGTAGTGCATCTCGAGATAGAAAATCAGCGTAAACAGCACTAGAGAGGGAGTCACAGGAATCAGACACTCAAGTTAATTTTGCTACAGATTTTCTTCAGAGCGGTAGCCTTCTGACTGTGATGCTCGCGACCGTCCTTGTTAGAAAAATCTCTTTGGATGTCATCCTAGCAACCAGACATTGTGCTAGGGGATGCCAAATCTTGCTTGCACTCGCTAACTTGCTGCTCTGAGAAAAAAGTCCGCCATGTGGCAATTGGTGGAGCTTTGCTGAGAGTCCGCATTACAAGAGTAATGCAGAGTTGCCAAATTCGACCAATGGACTGGGCAGAAACATCTATTACTCTCAACGCTAGAGATGTTCTATGACATCATTGATATTATCACCGATGACATCGGAAATGACATTATTGGAGACATCACAGTCCCTGCTTTATATATTGAAGGTAATATATTCCTACCTTTGCTCATAAGACTATTGATTGTACAGTTTTTTTCTTTCACTAAGTACTTTGGTACAGTTTGAAGAATCCCCAACTTCTTGCAAAAAAAGGTCATCCACCCCAACAAACAAAGGTGACCCCCATCAGCTCCTTGCTTGAAAATTTTGGGGTGATCTGCAAGTGGGGAAAGAAAAAGGGGGCCCAAAAAGCTTTTTCCTCCTTTAACTTCCCACAGGAATTTTAGGAAGTGTTTTAGGAAAAAACAACTGAGCAGAATTACACCAGATTTGGCAGAAAGCAATATCTTTACTTTGAAAGAATGGTTTTTGTGATTTACTATAAATCAGTTCAGCCATTTTTGAGAAATTAAAGTTCAAAAGTTTGCGATGTCTGGGCAAGACCGAGTGATCCGATTGACAGGCTGCAACATCAACAGAATGTTGTGGCTGCTATTTTGAGGATTCAGGACTCGCTTCCAATGTCCTAAGATTTTTTTTTAAAAGGAACAAGGCAGCAAGGTAGGGGTATCCTGGCCCCACAGCTCTTGAGGTGGCGTCCCAAAGGCACCCTTATAATGCAGTCAAAATAAAACAAACATTGAATGCTGCTGCTCCAGGTACTCAGGCTGGACCCAGTGTGACCCTTCATGTAGTACTGTAGTAGTGCCCTGGGACCGTGAAAAAACAATAGGAAAACAAGCTCATCTGGGCACAGGTGATGGAGAGCCCACGTCCTCTAACCCCTACTACACCCACCCAGTAATAGACCTTTTGCAAGTAGGTGATCTCTTGTGCACAATCGATGAGACATATCTGGCCAGTCCCCTACTACGTACAGCAATTGATTTGTGCGGAAATGTACACAGGGACTCCACTCCACCCAGAGACCCAAGTGCCAATAGGTGGCCAAACCACTACTATACACCGCCTCCACACTACACCAAACCTTTTGTGGGTAGGTGATCTCTTTAGCGCAATCAACGAGACATGTGTAGCTAAACCCCTACTATGCACAGTTTTTGATTTCTACAGAAGCCTTCATGGAGAGCAGGCTACCTTCAGACGCCTGAGTTACATTATGTGGCCAAACGCTTACTACACACACCCTCCACCCTATACTGGATCCTTTGTGGGTGGCAATCTTGGGCGCACAATGAATGAGGCATGGGTGACTAAGCCCCTATTAAACACAGCCTTTGCTTTGAACTGAAGTCTTCATGGAGAATGACTTCCTCTCGACATCCAAGCCCCATTAGGTGTGCAAACAAGAGTCTTTCATGGAGGTCATTCAGGGGTCTCCAGGGGTCGCAACTGTGACCCCGGACTTGACCTTTGTGACCCTTGGCACTGCCTTTGCGACCCCTGGCTTTAGAGGTGACAAATTCAGTGGCAGGAACACAGTGGCAGCTGTCAAATGTGAATATGCCTTTCCACCAAGGTAAGTAAAAAGGCTTTTCAATGGATGTTGTGTTGCTTGCTGATGACAGTGTGTTTATGTGAGAGAACGTGTGTGTAAGTGCGAATTTGTGTGTATGTGTAAGTATGTGTCTGTGAACGAAAGTGGAGGTCAAAGGGCATGTGATGTCACCTCCATTACCCCTGGCTCTTTGGTGAAGTGACGCCCATGGACTCTTTGAAAGTTGGTGACCTCTCATGTACAATGAATGAGACGCGGGGGGCAAGGTCCTATACAGCAGTCTTCACCTTGCCCAGAAGAATTTACTAAGCGTCCACTTCGACCGGACGCCCAAGCCCCATTAGCTGACCAAGCCCCTAAAACACACAGCCTTCACCTTGGATAGAAGTTGTCATAAGGACATGGCTCCCTCCAGACATCCAAGCACCGTTTGATGGCAAAACCCCCACAGTCGTCTTCACGGAGACCCATCTTCCTCCAGACGCCCAAGCCCCTTTAACTGATCATGCACCTACTACAGACAATCTTAGCTATGTGCAGAAGTCTACCAGAGACCCAAACCCTCTTAAATGTCGAAGCCCCTGGCATGGGCACCCTCCGTCCTGTGCACAGCTGTTCATGGAGAACCCGGTCTTTCCAGACATTCATGCCCCTTAGGTTAGATTGGTCCTGTGGTACTCCTGCAGTACTGGTTAATACTCATAAAAAGGGTTTTTTACATGGAACAGTACTGTGGGCGTACCGCTGTACCAAAGATATGAATTTGTGTCAAAATCCATGGTTGGTTCACTGGAAGATCCACATAGCATCCATGGAATGTCCTTGATGAAAAGCCGCTCTTTGCACTGCAGGGCATTACTTTTGGTTCAAATCCAATACAACTCGAGATTTGTGTTGGTTTACAAATACCAACCTGAATGTTGTGGCTAGTCTGTGTTCACTTACACTTATAACAATAGACTTATATTTTTACCATAACCAGGGCCACTTTAAATATGCAGCAGGAAAGGACCTAATTACGGGGTAGGGTTGAGTAAATTATGAGGCATAATGAAGCTGTTTTTTTATAGTATTACTCCATTATTTTGTCATTTTTAATCATGGTAACAGTGGGCAAAGATTGCACCTCATTAGTGCCAGTTTAACACCCAAATATAGCAATAAACAAAAATCAAATCAAATCATTAACATTTATAAAGCGCGCTACTCACCCGTGCGGGTCTCAAGGCGCTAGGGGAAAAAGGGGGGGTTAACGCTGCTCGAACAGCCAGGTCTTTAGGAGTCTCCGGAAAGCGGAGTGGTCCCGGGTGGTCCTGAGGCTGGTGGGGATGGAGTTCCAGGTCTTGGCCGCCAGGAAGGAGAAAGATCTCCCACCCGCCGTGGAGCGGAGGATGCGAGGGACAGCAGCGAGTGCGAGGCCAGAGGAGCGGAGGAGGCGGGTGGGGACGTAGAAGCTGAGGCGTCTGTTGAGGTATTCCGGTCCCTTGTCGTGGAGGGCTTTGTGTGCGTGGGTGAGAAGTCGGAAGGTGATCCTTTTGCTGACTGGGAGCCAGTGCAGGTGTCTCAGGTGTGCGGAGATGTGGCTGCTGCGGGGTATGTCGAGGATGAGGCGGGCCGAGGCGTTTTGAATGTGTTGCAGCCGATTTAGGAGTTTGGCTGTGGTCCCGGCGTAGAGGGTGTTGCCGTAGTCCAGGCGGCTCGTGACGAGGGCGTGGGTCGCGGTTTTTCTGGTGTCGGCGGGGATCCAGCGGAAGATCTTACGGAGCATGCGGAGGGTGAGGAAGCAGGTGGAGGACACGGCGTTGACTTGCTTAGTCATGGTGAGAAGAGGGTCCAAGATGAAGCCGAGGTTGCGGGCGTGGTCTGTGGGGGTCGGTGCGGTGTCGAGGGCCGTGGGCCTTCAGGAGTCGTCCCAGGCGGACGGGGTGTTGCCGAGGATGAGGACTTCCGTTTTTTCAGAGTTCAGCTTCAGGCGGCTGAGCCTCATCCAATCTGCGACGTCCTTCATACCGTCTTGTAGGTTGGTCTTGGCACCGGCGGGGTCCTTGGTGAGGGAGAGTATAAGTTGGGTGTCGTCGGCGTAGGAGGTGATGATGATGTCGTGCTTGCGTACGATGTTGGCGAGGGGGCTCATGTAGACATTGAAGAGTGTCGGGCTGAGTGATGAGCCTTGAGGTACGCCGCAGATGATCTCGGTGGGTTCTGAGCGAAACGGAGGGAGGTAAACTCTTTGTGAACGGTTTGCGAGGAAGGAGGCGATCCAGTACAGGGCCTGGCCTTGGATCCCGGTGGAGCAGAGGCGGGTGATTAGGGTGCGGTGGCAGACGGTGTCAAAGGCAGCCTAGAGGTCGAGGAGAATGAGGGCGACTGTTTCACCATTGTCCATCAGGGTTCTGATGTCGTCTGTGACTGAGATGAGGGCGGTTTCAGTGCTGTGGTTGGTTCGGAATCCGGTTTGTGAGGGGTCGAGCAGTTTGTTGTCTTCCAGGAAGGTGGTCAGCTGTTTGTTGACGGTCTTCTCTATTACTTTGGCTGGGAAAGGCAGAAGAGAGATGGGGCGGAAGTTTTTCAGGTGCCAAGTCCAGCTTTGCAAAGTCCAAGGTGCCAAGTCCAGCTTTGCAAAGGGCCTTCCAGCGTTCCCGCACACAGCAACACGTGTCGCTGCATTTTTAGTAACTTTTTAATTGTTTGAGATAGAAACAAAATAATTTTTTGTTAAAATATGCAGATTAGACTGCGGATGATGGATTATGTGGTATATGTGGCAAATCTATAATAAGGCTAAAAGTGCCATAGCCGCATAATCAAGTAGTTCCAGTGGCCTTGATCACAACATTTAGACTGCAATAGAAGACTTTTAAGATGCACTTATTTAAAGAGACACACATGACAAACATTATTTTTTTATATTTTTAAACCAAGAAATGCAATTCTAAAAAAAAAAAAAATGTTTGTTGTTATGAAATTTTGTATTTTTTTTGCTTTCTGGTTTCTACCATTTTTTAAGGAATAAACTGCTAAAAAAAAAAAGCTCCTAAGCTTGGAGATAAAAAAAAAAAAAAATCTACTTCTTGTTTCCACACTGGTGTTACAAACTCAACTTGTCTATGGACACGGCGCTCTGCTCTCCAACGACCACTGCTTCCATGAAATGATCAAGTGCTAGTAAGCACTGTTCGGAGTCGCTCTGTCCCTGGAGCACCCGCTTTGGGACAGTGTCCCCAGGTGAGCTGGGGGACCCTGAACCGGATGTGGACGCCTCCTGGGCATGACTTTCCCGCTCTGCTCTGGCAAGGCATTTGGGCCTGCATGATCTCACGTGTTTCCACCTCCCGCTGTCCTAGGGGAGTACTTTTTAGAAGAACCCATGACAAGCTCTTCTCACATATTCTGCAGTTTACAGTTTGGACCAAGACAGTCTTCTCCTCTGAGGGGAGCTGTGGAGACCTGCCCGACAGGTGACTACTTGGTGGTTGGTGGAGATTCTATCTGCAGCTTGTCCATATCTTCTCTCTGTTCGCGAGATGCCTTCTAAATGTTGAATCCCTTAAAATTTTTCAAAATTGCAAAAAGTAAAAAGAAAACAGAAGTCCCAGCAGCAGAAGTAATCACAGATAAGCGTTACTGCCAGATGAGGTTGATCATTTCACAAAAGAGTCAAGGGAAACTCATTAATTGACCCAATTAGAAAAGATCTAGGGCCAACATTAATTGTAAATGACACTTTAGTACTAAACACGTTTGTTTTATTTTTTGTAGGTGACGGAGTACTCCCACCGTACCCTGAGCAGGAAGTAAAACCCACAAAGAATTCCTGCAGGAGCCTTCCATTCGTTGTAAGTACACAAAGAGCATAGACAATTTTTAATAAAATGTAAATTAATAACACACATTAGGTTGCAACATTAAAGCATATGATTAAAAATTCCCTACAAAATCTGAAGGCAAAATTAACAGTATGCTTAAATTTCTTTATAGATTTTACTTTATGTTAAAAAAAACACCCTAGAAATTCACTGAAAAGATCAAAGGTTAAAATGATGGTATAGTTAGGTATAGAAAAAAGCCCTTAACTTACAATTAACAGAAACCTTTGAAATTCATGAAAAAAACAAAGGTTAAAGGGACATCATAATTAGTTTATAATGTCAGTCATGACGTAGGCCCCTATTACGAGTTTGGCAATTACAGCTCTGGTGGTTGGACTGCCACCACCACCTCCAGGATCATGGATCCCAGCGGGGTGGCAGCGGTCAGGCTTGTAACCAGCCATGGCGGCACTGAACTCTGTGCCAACTGGCTGATTACAACCCCACTTTCTGCCAGTCTTTTCATGGCGGGGCCCCCTATGCAACGGCGTTGGCCTCGCCTCTATATGGAGTCAAGACCAGTGCCACCACACAGTTTCCACTGGGATGTCCGATGGAAACCTTGGTTTCTGCCTGTCAGCCCAGTGGAAACCTTGTAACGGGTCTGGTGGGCAGACTGCCAGCTCTGCGGCGGTCTCCTCACCATGAGTCTGGTGGGCAGTTTTTCCAAATGCCGGACTCGTAATGAGGCCCATAAGGTTTTAAATCTAAAACAACATTTCCCAGTTATAGTTCTGCGAGCTAACTATAACTTGCACCCCCACGTGCACTGCCTTTGGCCCTACATACTACATCACTCATGAGATGTTCAGTGACAATGACATCAATTGATACATCTCAAATTACATCATTGTGACTCGGCCCGTTACGCACCAACATTCCAAAGCCTGCTTACCACCTTCTTTACTAGACAAGTCACTTTGCAGTGCCATTTCAACGACACCAACCTAACAATATTATAAAGTAAAACACAAGCCCCGTACCATTGCACCCCAATCCTTTATCCAACAAATCTCTCAGACGTACCTTATTTGCCCTGCACCCTTGTGACTCAGGTGATGTCGCTACCCTGCCTGAAACACTGAACTACGCAGCAAGAGCTTTCATGCATGTCCATACATCTAGCAACACAAAACATGAAACCTACCCCACTTTGTGTCCGCAAGCTGAGGATGTATCTGGGGCTGATATACTGGGACAGAGCCCGGTGGAACTTTGGGATATACACATGGCATAACTGCACAGTCAAATACATGAAAAGGAAATAATTTACAAAGTCAGTGGTTACCCTGAAAATCTGGCATGGCTTTCTTTCTTGTACAGCAATTTCCACAAGCCTTCAGTATCATCACAGCCCACCAGTCAAAGCAACCAGCTAAAGAGTGAGTGACTGAATGGGCGAGTAAAAGAGGCAGAAAAAAGAGTGAAAGAATGAAACAAAGAGTGATTTAATGATTGACGAAGTGAAAAAGAGAGGGAGTGAGTAACTGACTGAGTGAGAGTGTGAAGCGTACTTAAGGAAAGCAAAGTTTAAGTGAACTATTGATTTGGTTGGAGTCCCTGTATGCCCCCGCTGCTTCCCCTGAGGTTGGACCTTGGACTGAGACCCATATCAGATTGGATGAGGATACGCCACTTGCAATATCGCAGAAGGCTTTGGGGGACCCCAGAACTTATTCCTACTGCCAGGGGTTGAGGTGATCTTATTCCTAGCTGTATCCCGTGGGTTCCCTGGCTAAGATTTGTGAAGGTCTCCTTGCAGGAGCTTGGGATGTGTCACATGTGGACTTCCCCAGGCGCTACAAGGTGCCTGAGGCTATAACGAAACGCACCTTTGGTCTTGTGGAGATCTTTCACTTCATTCACAGAAGACCTACGGTCTTTCACCTCCTTTCTCCCAGTCAAGGATCCTTCCTGGAGGAGGGCGGCTGGATGAGACCGAGCTGCCACTCCCCGGGCCTCGTTACCTGCAGCTTAGGTACGGACATGGCCTTTCCGTGCCGGTACTGTTAGGTGGTCAGGCGTGTGGAAGGATGGGGACATGTTGTCCGACATGCACGCCCAGTTGAGTCTGTAGGGCACGTGTTGTTCTTCTGCCCGGCCCACGTGACCAGTGGGACTAGCTGGACCCCCCCGCTTTGCCGGAATGTGGGTGCCAGAGAACACCAAGTGCCCTGAGGTCGGACACAAGTAAAAGGGTACGCGCTGGCTGGATCCCTGCTCGGCACGTGCACGAGAGGGGGAAGGCACGCGCCGCTTCCGGTGTGGCGAGGCAGGGAGCTCGCTATGAGTGATACTGCTATTTCATGGAAATTACATTCACTCTTCTAAGTACTTGGGAATGCTAGAATGTTTGTTTTTGTTGTAAATGGATTGCAATTATTTCCACTGAATATAAAACAGCTTTGGATGGGTTGCCCCAATGTTGTTAACTGCCTTTGCTGTGATTGGACAGATGATTATTGATTTTAATTTTTAATCTATTTATTATCTTATGCTACACCTAGTGATTTTATTTTGATAGGTACTTTATGGTTCAGTCCGAAATAAAGTTTGTATTGATTAATTGATTGACAAAGTGATTAAGAGTGAGTGACTGACTGACTGAGTGATGGAGTGTGTGAAGCAAACTGTAAGAAAAGCAATGTTTAAGTGAACTATTGAGTGAGTGTCTGAATGAATGCATAAGTTTAAGAGTATGTTCGTGAAATATTCATTCAGTCATTCAATAAATAAGCAAGTGACTGAGTTAGGGAAATGTGTGAGTGAGTGAGTGAGTGAGTGAGAGAGTGACTGAGTGAGTGAATCATTGAATAAAGGAGAGGGTGACTGAGTGAACGAGTGAGTGAGAGTGAGTGAATCAATGAGTAAAGGAGAGGGTGAGTGAGTGAGTGAACTAGCGAGTGAGTGGGCGAGTGAGTGAGTGAATGAGTGAGTGAATAAATCATTGAGTAAAGGAGAGGGTGAGTGAGTGAAAGAGTATGTGTGTTAGTGTGTATTTGCTTAGAGCAGCCCTAGCCAAAGGCAGCAGTGTGTTCTCTAATGTCAAAAGCAGGGACAAAAGTATAAGTAATTTGAAAGGTAACTGGTTTGCTGACTGTTAATGTATCATGCATGAATGATCGATTAAATGACTAAATGGGTGATTAATTATACGTGTGACTGAGTGAGACATTACGACATTTGCAAAGCACCCATTTGCAGAGTAAAGTTCCTCTGAGTGCGACCAGAGCAGAACCATATATAGGGGCCAGGTTATAGGGGTGCACCCCAACAATAGTGTCAAACGTTGTGCCAGGACCGTTCATGAAAGATTGGTCAGAATTTTTAAGTGGGCTAAGGTAGGGTGTCAGAGACCTCTCGAAATACAATTCAAAGCCACCTCTCATGTCTCACGCCTTTAGTACCCAAACATTATAACCTTCAAGGCAATGCTTTACTTGTTGACAAACTGCACTTTCAACTGCACCAGACAAGCGTAACCCGTGTTTTAAAATGTCTCTTTGATTCATTCATGATGTCAGCTCTTCAGTATTTGAAAATTATTCATGTGATAATTGTTCCTTTCGCCTTTCCATACGGGATAATTTACAGTTTAGTTTTAGAGCGCTCAAATAATCAGGGGGTCTCTTCAGGGCACCAATAAAAAACTAAACATTAACAAAGAGCGAGAGAAATATATATTTTTTTTGTGAGCATGCACAGTGCTTCAAAGGGTTGGTACTGTCCAGTTGCTGTACTTCTTTAACTGAAAGGGAGAGTACTGGTACTTCTCAGCGCTGCTGCAATACGCTCAATGAGAGAGTAACAGCACTTCCCAGCACTGCTGCAATGCATTTAAAGGGAGAGTACCAGCACTTTTCAGCCCTGCTGCAATACGTTGAATGGGAGAGTACCGGCACTTCTCAGCACTGCTGTAATACATTTAACGGGAGAGTACCTGCACTTCTCAGCACTGCTGCAATACATTGAATGGAAGAGTACCGGCACTTCTCAGCACTGCTGCAGTATATTTAATGGGAGAGTACCTGCACTTATCAGCCCTGCTGCAATACATTGAATGGAAGAGTACCTGCACTTCTCAGCACTTCTGCAATACATTGAATGGAAGAGTACCGGCACGTCTCAGCACTGCTGCAGTACTTTTAATGGGAGAGTACCTGCACTTCTCATCCGTGCTGCTGTACATCTAATGGGAGAGTTCCAGCACTTCTCAGCCCTGCTACTGTACATTTAATAGGAGAGTACCGGCCCTTCTCAGCACCTCTGCAATACACTGAATGGAAGAGTACCTTCCCTTCTCAGCACTGCTGCAATACATTTCATGGGAGAGTACGGGCACTTCTCAGCACTGCTGCAATACATTTAGTGGGAGAGTACCAGCACTTCTCAGCACTGCTACAATACATTTAATGGGAGAGTACCGGCACTTACAGCACTGTTGCTGTACATTTAATGGGAGAGTACCGGCACTTCTCAGCACTGCTGAAGTACATTTAATGGGAGAGTACCTGCACTTCTCAGTCCTGCTGCAATACATTGAATGGAAGAGTACCTGCACTTCTCAGCACTGCTGCAATACATTGAATGGAAGAGTACCAGTACGTCTCAGCACTGCTGCAGTACATTTAATGGGAGAGTACCTGCACTTCTCAGCCCTGCTGCTGTACATCTAATGGGAGAGTTCCAGCACTTTTCAGCCCTGCTACAGTACATTTAATGGGAGAGTACCGGCCCTTCTCAGCACTGCTGCAATACACTGAATGGAAGAGTACCTTCCCTTCTCAGCACTGCTGCAATACATTTCATGGGTGAGTACGGGCACTTCTCAGCACTGCTGCAATACATTTAATTGGAGATTACCTGCACTTTTCAGCACTGCTGCTGTACATTTAATGGGAGAGTACCAGCACTTCTCATCACTGCTGCAATACATTGAATTTAAGAGTACCTTCACTTCTCAGCACTGCCGCAGTACATTTAATGGGAGAGTACCTGCACTTTTCAGCACTCCTGCTGTACATTTAATGATGGGAGAGTACCATCACCCCTCAGCACTGCTGAAATACATTGAACGGAAGAGTACCTACCCTTCTCAGCACTGCTGCAACACATTTAATGGGAGAGTACTGGCACTTCTCAGTACTGCTACAATACATTTAGTGGGAGAGTACCAGCACTACTAATCACTGCTGCAATACATTTAATAGGAGAGTACCTGAACTTCTCAGCACTGCTCCTGTACATTTAATGGGAGAATTCTTGGGAGTACCTCAACTTCTCAGCACTGCTGCTGTACAGTTAATGGGAGAATACCTGCACTTCTCAGCACTGTTGCTGTACATTTAATAGGAGAGTACCAGCATTTCTCAGCACTGCTGCAATACATTGAATGGAAGAGTACCAGTGCTTCTCATCACTGCTGCAGTACATTTAATGGGAGAGTACCTGTACTTCTCAACACTGATGCAGTACATTTACCGGGACAGTACCTGCACTTCTCAGCACTGCTGCTGTACATTTAATGGGAGAGTACCGGGACTTCTCAGCACTTCTGCAATACATTGAATGGAAGAGTACCTGCACTTCTCAGCACTGCTGCAGTACATTTAATGGGAGAGTACCTGCACTTCTCAGCACTGCTGCAATACATTGAATGGAAGAGTACCGGCACTTCTCAGCACTGCTGCAGTATATTTAATGGGAGAGTACCTGCACTTATCAGCCCTGCTGCAATACATTGAATGGAAGAGTACCTGCACTTCTCAGCACTGCTGCAATACATTGAATGGAAGAGTACCGGCACGTCTCAGCACTGCTGCAGTACTTTTAATGGGAGAGTACCTGCACTTCTCATCCGTGCTGCTGTACATCTAATGGGAGAGTTCCAGCACTTCTCAGCCCTGCTACTGTACATTTAATAGGAGAGTACCGGCCCTTCTCAGCACCTCTGCAATACACTGAATGGAAGAGTACCTTCCCTTCTCAGCACTGCTGCAATACATTTCATGGGAGAGTACGGGCACTTCTCAGCACTGCTGCAATACATTTAGTGGGAGAGTACCAGCACTTCTCAGCACTGCTACAATACATTTAATGGGAGAGTACCGGCACTTACAGCACTGTTGCTGTACATTTAATGGGAGAGTACCGGCACTTCTCAGCACTGCTGAAGTACATTTAATGGGAGAGTACCTGCACTTCTCAGTCCTGCTGCAATACATTGAATGGAAGAGTACCTGCACTTCTCAGCACTGCTGCAATACATTGAATGGAAGAGTACCAGTACGTCTCAGCACTGCTGCAGTACATTTAATGGGAGAGTACCTGCACTTCTCAGCCCTGCTGCTGTACATCTAATGGGAGAGTTCCAGCACTTTCCAGCCCTGCTACTGTACATTTAATGGGAGAGTACCGGCCCTTCTCAGCACTGCTGCAAAACACTGAATGGAAGAGTACCTTCCCTTCTCAGCACTGCTGCAATACATTTCATGGGTGAGTACGGGCACTTCTCAGCACTGCTGCAATACATTTAATTGGAGATTACCTGCACTTTTCAGCACTGCTGCTGTACATTTAATGGGAGAGTACCATCACCCCTCAGCACTGCTGAAATACATTGAACGGAAGAGTACCTACCCTTCTCAGTACTGCTGCAACACATTTAATGGGAGAGTACTGGCACTTCTCAGTACTGCTACAATACATTTAGTGGGAGAGTACCAGCACTACAAATCACTGCTGCAATACATTTAATAGGAGAGTACCTGAACTTCTCAGCACTGCTCCTGTACATTTAATGGGAGAATTCTTGGGAGTACCTCAACTTCTCAGCACTGCTGCTGTACAGTTAATGGGAGAATACCTGCACTTCTCAGCACTGTTGCTGTACATTTAATAGGAGAGTACCAGCATTTCTCAGCACTGCTGCAATACATTGAATGGAAGAGTACCAGTGCTTCTCATCACTGCTGCAGTACATTTAATGGGAGAGTACCTGTACTTCTCAACACTGATGCAGTACATTTACCGGGACAGTACCTGCACTTCTCAGCACTGCTGCTGTACATTTAATGGGAGAGTACCGGGACTTCTCAGCACTTCTGCAATACATTGAATGGAAGAGTACCTGCACTTCTCAGCACTGCTGCAGTACATTGAATGGGAGAGTACCGGCACTTCTCAGCACTGCTGCTGTACATTTAAAGGGAGAGTACCAGCACTTCTCAGCACTGCTGCAATACATTTAATGGAAGAGTACCAAAACTTCTCAGCACTACTCCAATATATTTTTAATGGGAGAGTACCTGCAATTCTCAGCAGTGCTGCAGTACATTTAATAAGAGATTACCGGAACTTCTCAGCAGTGCTGCAGTACATTTCATGGGAGAGAACTGGCAATTCTCAGCAGTGCTGCAGTACATTTAATGGGAGAGCACCTGCATTTCTTAGTGCTGATGCATTACATGTTATGGGAGAGTACTGGCACTTCTCAGCGCTGCTGCAGTACATTTAAAAGGAGAGTACCAGCACTTCTCAGCACTGCTGCAGTACATTTAATATAAGAGCACCAATACTTCTTGGGAGCAAACAGGTACTCTATCTAGAGAGTACCTGCATTTCTCAGTGCTGCTGCAATACATTTAACAGGAGAGTACTTGCACTTTTCAGCACTGTGCAATACATTTAAGAGGAGAGTACCTGCACTTCTCAGCACTGCTGCAGTACCTTTAATGGGAGAGTACCTGCACTGCTCAAATACCTTTAATGGAAGAGCACCTGCACTTCCTAGCACTGCTGAAGGACATTTAATAGGAGAGTACCTGCTTTTATCAGCAATGCTGCAGTACATTTAATAGGAGAGTACTGCACTTCTGAACAGTGCAGCAATACATTTAATGGGAGAGGACCTGCACTTCTCAGCACTGCTGCAAAACCTTTAATAGGAGAATACCTGCACTTCTCAGCAGTGCTGCAGTGCATTTAATTGAAGAGTACGGAGACTTCTTGGGAGCAAACAGGTATTCTATCCAGAGAGTACCTGCACTTCTTAGCTCTGCTGAGAAACATTGAATGGGAGAGTACCTGCACTTCTCAGCACTGTGCAATACATTTAATAGGAGAGCACCTGCACTTCTTAGGAACAAACAGTCACTCTATCTAGAGAGTACATGCACTTCTCAGCGCTGCTGCCGTACAGTGAATGGGAGAGTACCTGCACTTGTCAGCACTGCTGCTGTACATTTAATGGGAGAATACCTGCACTTCTCAGCACTGCTGCAATACATTGAATGGAAGAGTACTTCCTCTTCTCAGCACTGCTGCAATACATTTAATGGGAGAGTAGGGGCACTTCTCAGCACGGCTGCAATACATTTAGTGGGAGAGTACCAGCATTTCTCAGCACTGCTGCAATACATATAGTGGAAGAGTACTAGCACTTCTCAGCACTGCTGCAGTATATTTAATGGGAGAGTACCTGCACTTCTCAGCACTCCTGCTGTACATTTAATGGGAGAGTACTGGCACTTCTCAGCACTGCTGCAATACATTGAATGGAAGAGTACCTACACTTCTCAGCACTAATGCAGTACATTTAATGGGAGAGTACCTGCACTTCTCAACACTGCTGCAGTACATTTAATGGGAAAGTACCTGCACTTTTCAGCACTGCTGCAATACATTGAATGGAAGAGTACTTGCACTTCTCAGCACTGCTGCAATACATTTAATGGGAGAGTACTGGCATTTCTCAGCACTGCTGCTGTACATTTAATGGGAGAGTACTGGCACTTCTCAGCACTGCTGCAATACACTGAATAGAAGAGTACCTACACTTCTCAGCACTGCTGCAGTACATTCAATGGGAGAGTACCTGCACTTCTCAGCACTGCTGCTGTACATTTAATGGGAAAGTACCGGCACTTCTCTGCACTGCTGCAATACATTGAATAGAAGAGTACCTTCCCATCTCAGAACTGCTGCAATACATTTAATGGGAGAGTATGGGTACTACTGAGCACTGCTGCAATACATCTAATAGGAGAGTATGGGCACTTTTCACACTGCTGCAATACATTTAGTGGGAGAGTACCATCACTTCTCAACACTGCTGCAATGCATTTCATGGGAGAATACCTGCACTTCTCAGCACTGCCGCTGTACATTTACTGGGAGAGTACCAGCACTTCTCAGCACTGCTGCAATACATTGAATGGAAGAGTACCGGCAATTCTCAGCACTGCTGCTGTACATTTTAATGGGAGAGTACCAGCACTTCTCATCACTGCTGCAATGCATTGAATGTAAGAGTACCTTCCTTCTCAGCACTTCTGCAATACATTTAAAGGAAGAGTACCGGCACCTCTCAGCATGGTAGTAATCTATTTAATGGGAGAATAATGGCCCTTCTACTCACTGCTGCAATACATTTAATAGGAGAGTACCTGACCTTCTCAGCACTGCTGCTGTACATTTAATGGGAGAATACCTGCACTTCTCAGCACTGCTGCTGTACATTTAAGGGGAGAGTACCGGCACGTCTCAGCACTGCTGCAGGATATTTAATGGGAGAGTGCTGGCACTTTTCAGCACTGCTGCTGTACATTTAATGGAAGAGTACCATCACTTCTCAGCACTACTCCAATATGTTTTTAATGGGAGAGTACCTGCAATTCTCAGCAGTGCTGCAGTACATTTAATAGGAGATTACCTGCTCTTCTCAGCAGTGCTGCAGTACATTTAATAGGAAAGTTCCTGCACTTCTCAGCAGTGCTGCAATACTTTTAATGGGAGAGTACCAGCACTTCTCAGCACTGCTGCAATACCTTTAATAGGAGAGTACCTGCACTTCTCAGCACTGCTGCAGTACCTTTAATGGGAGACTACCCGCACTGCTACAATACCTTTAATGGCAGAGTACCTGCTCTTCTCAGCACTGCTGCAATACCTTAAATGGGAGAGTACCTGCACTTCTAATCACTGCTGCAGTACCTTTAATGGGAGAGTACATGCACTGCTACAATACCTTTAATGGGAGAGTATCTGCACTTCTCAGCACTGCTGCAGTACCTTTAATGGGAAAGTGCCTGCACTGCTTCAATACCTTTAATGGGAGAGTACCTGCACTTCTCAGCACTGCTGTAATACGTTTCATGGGGAAGTACCTGAACTTCCCAGCACTGCTGGAATACCTTTAATGGGAGAGTACCTGCACTTCTCAGCACTGCTGCAGTACATTGAATGGGAGAGTACCTGCACTTCTCAGCACTGCTACAATTACATGTAATAGGAGAGTACCTGCACTTCTCAGCACTGCTGCAATACATTTGATAGGAGAGTACCTGCACTTCTCAGCACTGCTGCAGTACCTTTAATGGGAGAGTACCTGCATTGCTTCAATACCTTTAATGGGAGAGTACCTGCACTTCTCAGCACAGCAGCAATTCATTTAATGGGAGAGTATCTGCACTTCTCAGCACTGCTGCAATACCTTTAATGGGAGAGTACTTGCACTTCTCAGTACTGCTGCAATACATTTAATATGAGAGTACCTGCACTTCTCAGCAGTGCTGCAGTACATTTAATGGGAGAATACTTGCACTGCTTCAATACCTTTAATGGGAAAGTACCTGCACTTCTCAGCACTGCTGCAATACGGTTCATGGGGGAGTACCTGCACTTCCCAGCACTGCTGCAATACCTTTAATAGGAGAGTACCTGCACTTCTCAGCACTGCTGCAGTACCTTTAGTGGGAGAGTACCTGCACTGCTTCAATACCTTTAATGGGAGAGTACCTGCACTTCTCATCACTGCTACAATACATTTATTGGGAGAGTATCTGCACTTATCAGCACTGCTGCAATACCTTTAATAGGAGAGGACCTGCACTTCTCAGCATTGCTGCAGTACCTTTAATGGGAGAGTACCTGCACTGCTTCAATACATTTAATGGGTCAGTACCTGCACTTCTCAGCACTGCTGCAGTACCTTTAATGGGAGTGTACCTGCACTGTTTCAATATCTTTAATGGGAGAGTACCTGCACTTCTCAGCACTGCTACAATACATTTAATGGGAGAGTATCTGTACTTCTCAGCACTGCTGCAATACCTTTAATGGGAGAGTACCTGCACTTCCCATCACTGCTGCAGTACCTTTAATGGGAGAGTACTTGCACTGCTTCAATACCTTTAATGTGAGAGTACCTGCACTTATCAGCACTGCTACAATACATTTAAAGAGAGAATCTGCACTTCTCAGCACTGCTGCAATCCCTTTAATGGGAGTGTACCTGTTCTTCTTAGAACTGCTGCAGTACCTTTAATGGGAGAGTACTTGCACTGCTTCAATACCTTTAATGGGAGAGTACCTGCACTTCTCAGCACTGTTGCAATACGTTTCATGGGAGAATACCTGCACTTTTCAGAGCTGCTGCAACACATTTAATGGGAGAGTACCTGCACTTCTCAGCTCTGCTGCAATACATTTAATGCAAGAGTACCTGTACTCCTCAGCACTGCTTCAGTACATGTAATGCAAGAGTACCTGTACTTCTCAGCACTGCTGCAGTACATTTAAATGTAGAGTACCTGCACTTCTCAGCACTGCTGCAGCATACTAAATGGTAGAGCACCTGCACTTCTCACTACTGCTGCAATACACTCAATGTGAGAGTACCAGCACTTCTCAACACTGATGCAAAACACTTAATGGGAGAGTACCTGCACATCTCAACACTGCTGCAGTACATTTAATGGGAGAGTAGGTGCACTTCTCAGCACTACTGCAATTCATTTCATTTGAGAGTATCTTCATTTCTCACCACTGCGCAAATGCATTTAATGGGAGAGTACTGGCACTTCTCAGCACTTATGCAAAACATTTAATGAGAGGACACCTGCTCTTCTCAGCATTGCTGCAGTACATTTAATGGGAGAATGCAAATACTTCTCAGCACTGCTGCAGTACATTTAATGGGAGAGTACTGGTACTTCTCAGCACTTCTACAATACACTTAATGGGAGAGTACCTGCACTTCTCAGCACTGCTGCTGTACATTCAGTGGGAGAGTACCGTACTTCTCAGCACTGCTGCAATACATCTAATGGGAGATTACCTGCACTTCTTAGCACTGCTGCAGTACTTTAATGGGAGAGTACCTCTACTTCTCAGCACTTCTACAATACACTTAATGGGAGAGTACCTGCACTTCTCAGCACTGCTGCGGTACATTTAATGGGAGAGTACTGGTACTTCTCAGCACAGTTGCAGTACATTCAGTGGGAGAGTACCTGCACTTCTCAGCGCTGCTGCAACACATTTAATGGGAGAGTACCTGCACTTCCTGGTAGCAGAGAGGCACTCTATCTAGTGAGTACCTGCACTTCTCAGCTCTGCTTAGAAACATTTAATGGGAGAGTACCTGCGGTTCCCGGTAGCTGAGAGGCACTCTATCCAGAGAGTACCTGCGCTCCTATATTTCCATTTAAAGTGCTGCGCGTGTACACTTCTATGTTTCCTTGTGCACCGTATTGTTATCAATATATCGTACGTATACGTGCTTTTACCTATCCATAAAATATCTGTTGAAGGACGTTCAGAACCCTAGAGTGACAAACATCCCAATAGTGGATTAAAGACGGACCTGTAACTGTTGTCTCTATTAATTGATGAGTTGGCGTCCAAGTGCCATTAATCAGCGCCCGCTTCCTCCCCATGTTCATGGATCTGAGGGCAGCCCGCCCCCCCATCCCTCGCGGTCCTATCACGGGGCGCCCCGGCTCTCGGCGTGTGTCTGGCCTGTGCCCGGCCTGTGTCTGGCTGCATTGACTTTATGTCATTCCATCACTCCGGGGCACCTGGCACCGCCATTAATCAGTGCCACTGACAGGCAGGGCCAGGGGCCCTCCGAGGGGCGGGGCGCGCATTCCTGCCAGGGGCTCCCCAGGTAGGTCACCGGGCACAGGTCTGTCAATGGAATTTGTTTCATTTCTGGGCTTAGCTGCAAGAAACGGGCACGTGGGGTGAGGCCTGCGCGCGCGGGGGGCCTTAATTAAAGTTGTCTTAAAAACTGCTAATCCAGAAGGAGTGACTTCCAATGTTTGACACAAACTTCCTTCTTAGTAATTCGCTGACGCTGAAGTATTACATGTAATAGAAGTGCCCTGTAATCTTCTGGAGTGGCAGGTGTGCGAGTGCGCGTTCCATTTCTAGGGGTGGCCTGGGCCTCTAAGGCGGAAACATGTTCCTCTTCCGTACCTTTAATTCCCTGAGGAATCCTACATCAGTGAGCCCCGAAGTGGGCCCTGGTGGCCTAGGCTGAGTACCATAAACATACAAAAAACAGAGACTACAGTCGCGAGCCGGCCTCTGCCCTGTTGGTGTCTGCAGTAGTTTCCTGGATTGCCTTATTCCTGGCCTGGGCCTGGGTTCTGAATGTATCCACCTCCCCCTGGGTCCACCACCCATTGCTCCATAGAATGTTACCCCTAAGCCTACCCCTAGGGCCTGGCTTCACGGTCTCCGCCTCTAAGACCAGCACGTTGAAGCTCTGCACAATGGTGGTGGTCTGTCTCTGCACCATCTTCAGTGTCAGATAGAGATGTGGTCTCCAGCGGTGGGTACAACTGATGTGGTTCCATCAGGGGGGAGATATGGCCTACCTCACTGGGCACAACGCCCATGCTCAGGCCTTCAGTACTGGACACAACACTCCCAGGGACGCCTCCGCCACTGGACACCACACTTCAGGTGAACACTCGGGTGCATTCAGCACTCCATGCTTGGTGTCCAGCCTTCCCCATGTGACACAACACTACAGGTGAGGCCGCGTCATTGGACCCAACACTTCAGTAATAGAAAAAAACACTCCGGCTGATTCTCTGCCACTGGACACAAGACTCGTGGTGAGGATTCCAGTAATGGACCCAACAGTTCAGGTGAGGACTTCAGTACCAGACACAATATCCCAAGATGAAGACCCGGAACTGGAACCAACATTCTCAGAGACATCTCCAGTAATGGACTCAGCACTTTAGGTGACATCTTCAATAACGGACTCAGCACTCTAGGTGACATCTCCAGGAATGGATTCAACATTCTAGATGACATCTCCAGTAATGCACTTATCACTCTAGGTGATATCTCCAGTAATGGACTCAACATTCTAGGTGACATCTCCAGGAATGGATTCAACATTCTAGATGCCATCTCCAGTAATGGACTTATCACTCTAGGTGACATCTCCAGGAATGGACTCAACATTCTAGGTGACATTTCCAGGAATGGACTTATCACTCTAGGTGACATCTCCAGGAATGGACTCAACGTTCTAGGTGACATTTACAGGAATAGACTCAACACCCTAGGTGACATCTCCAGGAATGGACTTATCACTCTAGGTGACATCTCCAGGAATGGACTTAGTACTCTAGGTGACATCTACAGGAATGGACTCAACATTCTAGGTGACATCTCCAGTAGTGGACTCAACATTTCTAGGTGACATTTCCAGGAATGGACTCAACACTCTAAGTGACATATCCAGTAATGAACTCAACACTATTAGCTGGGACTCCATTACGTGACTCATCTCTCCAGGTTCAGCCTTCACTGCCAGCCTCAGTAGCAGGAATTGCTTGCACCACTTTAGATGGGTACCATGTTTTGTAAACTAAGGCCCATATTTATACTTTTTGACGCTAAACTGCGCTAACGCAGTTTAGCGTCAAAAAATTTTGCGCCGTCTAACGCCATTCTGAAGCGCCATGCGGGCGCCGTATTTATGGAATGGCGTTAGCCGGCGCAAGCAGACCGGCGCTGCCTGGTTTGCGTGGAAAAAAACCACGTACACCAGACAGCGCCGGCGTAGGGGGAAAATGGCGTATGGGCGTCTTAAAATGGGGCAAGTCAGGTTACGTCGAAAAAATCGTCGTAACCCGACTTGCGCCATTTTTTTTCGACGCCCATCCCCCATCAACATGACTCCTATCATTGTAAAGATAGGAGTCATGCCCCCTTGCCCAATGGCCATGCCCAGGGGACTTATGTCCCCTGGGCATGGTCATTGGGCATAGTGGCATGTAGGGGGGCACAAATCAGGCCCCCCTATGCCACAAAAAATTAAAAAAAAAAAAACTTACCTGAACTTACCTTAATGTCCATGGGATGGGTCCCTCCGTCCTTGGGTGTCCTCCTGGGGTGGGCAAGGGTGGCAGGGGGGGTCCCTGGGGGCAGGGGAGGGCACTCTGGGCTCATTTTGAGCCCACTTGTCCCTTAACGCCATCCCTGACCCAGGCGTTAAAAAGCGGCGCAAATGCGCCGTTTTTGGCCACGCCCACTCCCGGGCGTCATTTTTGCCCGGGAGTATAAATTCCACGTAAAGGCCTGGGAGTCATTTTTTAAGACGGGAACGCCTCCCTTGCATATCATTAACGCAAGGAAGGGGTTCACGCTAAAAAATGACGCTCACTCCGGGCACTTTGGCGCCCGAAGCGTCTAACGCCATAGTATAAATATGGCGTTAGTTGGCGTTAGTTTAGCGTCGAATTTGCGTCGAAAAAAACGACGCAAATTCGGCGCAACCAGAGTATAAATACGGCCCTAATGCTTTAAATGGAGTGGTAATCTCAGGAGCCGAGGTCATACTGTTCTTAAACCTGGAAGGATGAATACCCTTCAAGAGGGATGCCGTGCTTCTAATGGGAGAGTACCAGCATCTCTGTGTAGCCACAGTCACTCACAGACAGCGAGTACCTGCACTTGTGTACTTCCATTTCAGTCACTGTTCAGAATATTCCACGTGGCCCAAGACTGAGGCAGGGAGCTACGAATGTGGGGGGCGGCGGGGTGAGGCTCTGCACGTGGGCAGCTGGGCTCCATCCCTGATGGCCCCGAGCAGCTGGTCACAGAGCACAGGCCTTCTCTGCACGTTGAGCACCTCGGACATGATGGGCCTGATTTAGAACTCGGCGGACGGGTTACTCAGTCACACCGGGGGCTGATATCCCATTCACTGAAATCTAAATCCCATTCTTTCCAATGTGTAGGCCCTTGCCGAGTTCTAAATCAGGCCTTGTGTCTACCCCGCAGACCGTGCAGGGTGGCGATGTGCCCAAAGGTGGTCCACAGGGCCAGAGCCGTGCCAGGCGTGAGGAAAAGCCAGGTGGCATAAATTCACATGGGAATATTCAAAATGGGAATCATTCGCAGTCAGTGGTTACCTTGAGAGTCTGAAAGGGTCTTCGCTTGTACAGCAACACCTGACAAACATTGACCATGATCACAGCTCAACAGACACAGAAAATAGTGAGAGTGAGTGAGTGAAAGAGCGAGTAAGTGAGCAAGAGAAAAAAAGAGTGAGACAAGGAGCATTTGAGTGACTGGCAAAGTGAGCAGGAGCGATTACTTGAGTGAGTGCGTGTGTGAGTGATGTTGCAACTAGTGAAATGAGAGTGAAAGTGAGAAGCGAACTTTTACTAAAGCAGAATTTAAGTGAGTGGTTGAGTGAGAACCCGAATTAATGAATAAATGAGTCATTTTATATAAGTGAGTCACTGAGAGATGAAAGCCATACTATAGGAGCCATTGAGTGAATGATGCAATGAGTGAGAGCGTGAGTGAATGAGTGAAAGAGCGAGTAAACGAGCAAGAGAAGGAAAGAGCGAGACAAAGAGTGTTTCAGTGACTGGCAAAGTGAATCAGAGAGTAATTACTTGACTGAGTGTGTGCGTAAGTGATGAGACAGCTAAGAAAATGGAGATTCAGTGCAAGTGAAATGCAAACTTTCAGTAAAGCAGAGTTTTAGTGAGTGGTTGAGTGAGTACCGGAATGAACGAATAAATTAGTCATATTATACAAGTGAGTCAATGAGAGAGTGAAAGCCAACTATAGTAGTCATTGAGTGAACGACGCAATGAGTGAGAGCGTGAGTGAATGGGTGAAAGAGCGAGTAAACTACCAAGAGAAAAAAGAGTGAGATAAGTAGTGTTTGAGTGATTGGCAAAGTGAATCAGAGAGTAAATACTTGACTGAGTGTGTGCGTAAGTGACGAGACAGCTAAAGAAATGGAGATTCAGTGCAAGTGAAAAGTAAACTTTCAGTAAAGCAGAGTTGAAGTGAGTGGTTGAGTGAGTCCCCGAATGAATGAATAAATGTAAGAGTGAGTGAAAGATTCGATGAGTCATTTGATGAATAAGTGAGTGACTGAGAAAGTGAAAGTCATAGTATAGGAGTCATTGAGAGAGTTAGTAAAAAATATAACACACATTAGTGAAAGATTGAGGCAACGTGTGATTGTGTGGTTGAAAGAGTGAGTGAAAGACTGATTACGTGAGTGTGTAAGTGACTGTGATGTGTGAAATAGTGAGTGAGTGAAAGTCTGAAACATGAGTAAAAACGTTTTTCAGTGAGTGAACAGCGAGTGGTGGAGTACTTTAATTAGCGAGTGAAATAGTGTTTGAGGAAGTTATTGAATGAATGAGTCAGTGAATGAACGAATACGTGAGAGGGCGAGAGAGTGAAAGAGGATGTGTGTGTATGTGGGATTTGCGTACAAGAAAAATAGGCAACTTGTGCGAGCGTTGTGCAGGGTCAAAGGCTGAGGCACGAATAACAAGTGATCTGAAAGGCGGCTGGTTTGTGATGTACCCTGCACCACGAGTGAGTGATTGATTAAGTGACCGAGCGGGTGGGTGAAACATGAAGGACTGCAGAGTTCTGTGCCTCTTGGCGCTGATCTGTACCTGAAGCAGGGGGATGTCCATATGTAGCAGAGATCTTTAGATGTTCGGTATTCCATCTTCAGCCATGCAGGGCAGCCCCGACCCTCAGCGTCAGAGGTTGAAGACATCTGAGATAAACTTTATGATTTTTGCGAAGAAACAGACTGCATGCGTGAACCGAGAAGAGCCGGAAAAAACGCACGATTGCTGTTTTTTTTTTCTTCTACTGTATATTGAAGAGATTACCTCCGCCGAGGGGCTCTGGCGTCTGCACCACGTGACACGTCAATCATCGACCTCTTGGTGTCAAAGGCTTTCATTAAGAGGGGGCCCCGTTGGCCCCGTGGACGCCAGCACGTGCTCCACAATAGCAAACCTTGCAGGAGAGGTGCGGGTGTGTGCTGACTCCGGGGCCTGGCCCCCACTGGTGCAGCAGGCGCAGTGGCACCGGTGCCACTGAGCTCTAATGACTGCTGTATTTCACGGTTCAGACAGGGGCCTTGCACTAGGGCCGTTGGCACACTGGTTACACCTCTGTTGCCTCTGTCTGCAGCTGGAGCGGTGCAAGCCCCTCCTCTGGGCCTCATTACTGCCTCAGAAAGAAGCTTGAACTTAGAGTTCCCAAAACACCAGGCACGTGATCGAGCTCTAAAGTAGTGGGTTGGGATATCACAAGAGAAAGGTCCAGTGATGGCTGTCCTCTCAGGTGACCCCTAATGTGTCAACAATTCAAAATATGCAAATCAGTAGGCGGCGCCATACAGTTATTCTTTCCTTTCAACAGTGAATTATGGAGGTGGCAGCCGACACGTGTGTTGCTAGTGTACCCACGACTTCAGTACCACTTCGTAAGCATTGTTTGCGTCTCACATACGGTCAGTCAACTGATTTTCTCTTTCAGGTTGAGCTCTGGGTGTCCTTCACTGAACAATACACTGGAGACACAAGTCTGAACAAATTAAAGCTCTTCAACTGCATTCTTTACGATAAACAAACTCAACGTGTATCTGTTTTAGAGCCATCAACTGCACAAATAAATGCACTCAGAAAACAAGCTCGACATAAGTCTATTCTAGAGCCATCAACTGCACAAACAAATAGGCCCTCATTCTGACCCTGGCGGTCGGTGATAAAGCGGCGGCCAAGCCGCCAACAGGCCGGCGGTCTAAAATATGCAATTCTGACCCTGGCGGGAACCGCCAACACAGCCCGCCAACTTAACACTCCGCCCGCCACGGCGGTACAAACAAACAGCGCGGCGGTTCCCGCCAACAGCCAGGCGGCAGACAATGTACCGCCCACCCTATTACGACCCACCAATCCGCCACCTTTTCCGGGGCGGGAGCACCGCCGATAAGAACACGGCGGAAACAGACTACGAACGGGAAAACGCTCACCTCTACGCACTCCACGCGAGATTCCGGCAGTATGGAACCAGAGTTGCAGGTCATCCCCGCACTCCTATACCTGCTCATATACCAGGAGCACGCCCGGCGGCGCGGAAGACATCGGTGAGTACTGCACCTACGACACAGGGGAGGGAAAAGATTACCGGCACACACCCACCCACCCACACCCACTACAACACACACATCAATGCATTCCCACAGATCACTGTCACAACCCACAAACCACCCCCCTCCGAAATAATGCAAAGACCAAAAGAAGAGATCATAAACGGGCAGATATATTGAAATATGGACACCAGTAATCCCAATAAATAAATAAACTATGTACAAAATATATACAGCTACTAAATGTAGTCCAACCACTGTCCGTGGATCACAGGGGTCCTGTGCAAAGGGGCAAGGCCCAGTCCCACGACAAGAACTCCACGGAGAGAACACTGCAGGGGCATCAGAAAGAAAATAGGACAGGCACCTCAGGGGGAAGGGAAGGGGGGGCACCTCAGCCACTTGAGTACACGACGCCAGATCCACGAGGGGACTCCATGACCACTGGGCCATCCTGGGGAGTGCTAAGCCACAGTCCATACAGTCCATACAGTGGGTGGCCTGCCCACTGGCCCATCCTGGGGAGAGCAAAGCCACAGTCCATACAGTCCATACAGTGGGTGGCCTGCCCACTGGGCCATCCTGGGGAGAGCAAAGCCACAGTCCATACAGTCCATACAGTGGGTGGCCTGCCCACTGGGCCATCCTGGGGAGAGCAAAGCCACAGTCCATACAGTCCATACAGTGGGTGGCCTGCCCACTGGCCCATCCTGGGGAGAGCAAAGCCACAGTCCAAACAGTCCATACTTTGGGTGGCCTGCCCACTGGGCCATCCTGGGGAGAGCAAAGCCACAGTCCATACAGTCCATACAGTGGGTGGCCTGCCCACTGGCCCATCCTGGGGAGAGCAAAGCCACAGTCCATACAGTCCATACAGTGGGTGGCCTGCCCACTGGGCCATCCTGGGGAGAGCAAAGCCACAGTCCAAACAGTCCATACAGTGGGTGGCCTGCCCACTGGGCCATCCTGGGGAGAGCAAAGCCACAGTCCAAACAGTCCATACAGTGGGTGGCCTGCCCACTGGGCCATCCTGGGGAGAGCAAAGCCACAGTCCATACAGTCCATAACAGACCCCACTGCCACTGGAGGAGGCAAGTTGGCCAGAGGACATCCTGCAGCCCTGCCCGAGATAGATCCTTCCCTGCCACGTCTGCCAAAGGGCCAGCGGTTCTTGCCTTGAAGGGCCCAGTTCAGCGCTCCTTGCCTTGAAGGGCCCAGTTCAGCGGTTCTTGAGACGGCGGGGCCCAGCGGAGCGGTTCTTGAGACGGCGGGGCCCAGTTCAGCGGTTCTTGAGACGGCGGGGCCCAGTTCAGCGCTCCTTGCCTTGAAGGGCCCAGTTCAGCGGTTCTGGAGACGGCGGGGCCCAGTTCAGCGCTCCTTGCCTTGAAGGGCCCAGTTCAGCGGTTCTTGAGACGGCGGGGCCCAGCGGAGCGGTTCTTGAGACGGCGGGGCCCAGTTCAGCGGTTCTTGAGACGGCGGGGCCCAGTTCAGCGGTTCTTGAGACGGCGGGGCCCAGCGGAGCGGTTCTTGAGACGGCGGGGCCCAGTTCAGCGGTTCTGGAGACGGCGGGGCCCAGTTCAGCGCTCCTTGCCTTGAAGGGCCCAGTTCAGCGGTTCTGGAGACGGCGGGGCCCAGTTCAGCGCTCCTTGCCTTGAAGGGCCCAGTTCAGCGGTTCTTGAGACGGCGGGGCCCAGCAGAGCGGTTCTTGAGACGGCGGGGCCCAGTTCAGCGGTTCTTGAGACGGCGGGGCCCAGTTCAGCGGTTCTTGAGACTGCGGGGCCCAGTTCAGCGGTTCTGGAGACGGCGGCCGGTCTATGGCCAACTGCTCATTGCCTGGTGGTGCCCTCCTGGGCAGCGGGGATGGTGCTCCTTCAATGCCCACCTGGGCTGTGGGTGGTGGGGCCCTCCTGGCCAGCTGGGCTGGGTCCTCCCTGGGCAGCGGCTATGGGGGTGGTGGGCTCTCCCGGGGCAGCTGTGCCGGTTCCTCCCGGGGCAGCGGCTATGGGGGTTGTGGGCTCCTCCTGGGCAGCAGGCCTGCTGCCTGACCTCTCCGACTTGCTGCCCTTGCCCTCCTTAGTCGTGGGCCTGTGGCCCTTTCCTCCCTTTGGAGCTGTGGCTGGTGACTGTCTCTGGGTGGTGTCCGGGGGGGATGTAGAAGGCGGGCTCCTGCGGCGCCCCTTCCGCCTTCTGCTCCTCTTCCCAGGGGGTGGGCTGGCTGTCCCCTTGCTGCTGGGCGAAGATCCAGACATGCGGGCTGGCGGGCTCCAATACCCCTGCACCCTTGTCAAGGGGGCTGCAGGGCTGGTGGTGGCTGAGGTGCTCTTCTTACCCCGACGAGAAGGAGGGGGGGGCTCAGGGTCAGGAAAGAAGTTAGTAGTGGCGAGGAAGAGCTTCTTGGGACAATGGAGAGTGGTAGGTACAGTGGGAATGGGAGTGGAGGGAGAGGATGTGGTTGTAGGTGAGTCACGTTTGCTGTCTTTGGGTGCAGGTGCAGGAGGGATAGGCTGTCGTGAGGTGGATGGCTGTTGGGTGGGTGGGTGGCTGCGTTTGTGTGGTGTGGAAGAGGGGGTGACAGACACAGTGGGAGAGGACACAGGGGACGTGTAAATGGCAGTGGGGGTGGTGACTGCACGTGTGCGGACTGGAGTGGAGGGTGTGCTGGTGATGGAAACACTGGCTGATGGTGAGGTGAATGGAGGTGTGAGTGTAGACGTCACAGGGAGGGAGGAGGGAGACGAGGAGGTGGGGGTCACAGAGGTGGTAGTGACTGTTGGCATGTCTGCATCAGAATGTTGCGTGTGTGAATGTCTGCGTGATCTGTGGTGCTTATGTTTGGATGAGCTTCTCTTGGGTGTTGAGGTGTGTGCAGGCTGGTCTGATGGTGTGGGTGGGACAGGCAGAGGAACAGGAGACTGGGAGGAGGGAGTTAGTAGAGGCAGGCAGGAGACAGGGACAATGGCTGCCGTCAGTGCTGAGGCCAGAGCCTGGAACGATCGCTGATGGGCAGCCTGACCCGAATGAATGCCCTCCAGGTACGCATTGCTGCGATGAACCTCCCTCTCCACCCCCTGGATGGCATTCAAAAGGGTAGTCTGCCCAACAATGAGCGTTCGGAGGAGGTCAATGACCTCCTCACTGAGGGCAGCGGGGGTAACAGGGGCAGGGCCTGAGGTGCCTGGGGCGAAGGAGATGCCCGGCTTCCTGGCAGAGCGGGCACGGGGCGAACGCTGAGGGGCTGCTGGGAGGGCGGAGATGGTGCGCTGGGTGGCGGCTGTACCTGTAATGGCGGGGGGCACGGATGGTGCCACCCCCGCAAGGGAGCCCCCTTCCGAGGACGTGTCCGTGTCGCTGCAGGGTCCAGTCGTCCCCGTCGTGGAGCTCCCCTCGCCCTCCGTCTCACTGGTCCAGTCTGACTCTGTGGCATGGCCCTCCTGGGCCATGTGAGATGCAGCTCCCTCCTGCCCCGATGCCACTTCTCCTCCGCCTGATGATGCTGATGCACACAAGCACAGAAAGACAAACCAAAAGGGGGGGGAGAGAGAAATAAAGGGATATTGATTACATGGATCTCCGGTACAGTTAGCGGACATGACAGACACAGATGCCCCCTGCACTAAGTTGCGCACTTGGGGTCCGCTACGCATTCTGTGGAACATGCCCTACACGCCTAGAGTTGACAACTGCACCCATGGATGACACGGCCCAGGGATGGCTGTACTGACAAACTACTGAGGGTGGTGGCTGGGGACACAGGGGCTTACGGGGGTGCCCAGCCTACAGATATCGCCCTGGCCTAGGGGGACCCACAGCCCTCCTCCCCCACCCAGACACCTCCACTGCGCGACAACAGAGTAGATAATGCTTGGACTCACCCCCTTGTGTCTGCTGTGCTGCCCTCACGCGCCCATCCAAATCAGGGTAGGCCACCGCCAGGATCCGGAACATCAGGGGGCTCAGTTGACGGCAGGCACCCCGCCTACGTTGGGAGGCCATCCCCAGCAGAGACTCGGCGGTCTTCTTGGTCCCGCGGCGGATGTCCTCCCACCTCTTGCGGCAGTGGGTGCCCCGTCGATGGTGGACCCCCAGGGTCCGGACTTCCTTGGCGATGGCACGCCAAATCCCGATCTTCTCATGGGCGCGGACCTATGTGACACGTACAGGGAGGGAGAAATACCACGTTCAAGTTTGTCAGCATTTTCCTTGCCAGTGGCCCAACGCCCCCCATCCCCGCCAGGCCCCCCGCCAGGCCCAACATGCCCCCCATCCCCGCCAGGCCCCCCGCCATGCCCCCCGCCATGCCCAACATGCCCCCCATCCCCGCCAGGCCCCCCGCCATGCCCCCCGCCAGACCCAACATGCCCCCATCCCCGCCAGGCCCCCCGCCATGCCCCCCGCCAGGCCCAACATGCCCCCCATCCCCGCCAGGCCCCCCGCCATGCCCCCGCCAGCCCCAACATGCCCCCCATCCCCGCCATGCCCCCACCAGGCCCAACATGCCCCCCATCCCCGCCAGGCCCCCCGCCATGCCCCCCGCCATGCCCAACATGCCCCCCATCCCCGCCAGGCCCCCCGCCATGCCCCCCGCCAGACCCAACATGCCCCCCATCCCTGCCAGGCCACCCGCCATGCCCCCCGCCAGGCCCAACATGCCCCCCATCCCCGCCAGGCCCCCCGCCAGGCCCCCAAGCCAGCCAGTGGCCCCAAATCCAGATTGAATTAAACTCACTTGTTGGTCTGGAGGACCGTAGAGTAGCGCATACTGGGGGAGGACCCCATCCACAAGTTTCTCCAACTCCTCTCCAGTGAAGGCAGGGGCCCTTTCCCCAGGCGTAGCAGCCATTGTCCCTTCCAGACCGAGGTCACAGCAACACTTGCAGTATAGGTCCTCTCCTGTGAAAGTTCAAGTCGCAAGTGGATAAGTAGATAGAAAATGGCAGTCACGTCCGCGGCGGTGCGTACCGCGGCGGTGCGTCCCGCCACCGCCGGCGCCCTTCGCCATTGGCTCCTGAAACCCATAGGCTTCAATGTTAACCAATGCGGCTTCGCGCTGCGGTCTTCGCCCGCCGCCCGCCGCGGTGTGCCACGCCAGCGCATTGACCTCACATCCCATTGTCACACTTCACAGGTCAGGCAGCCGCCATTTCCAGGGCCCACATGGCTCAATTTCAACTGCGTCACACAGGCCTAGGCCTTGCATAGCCACTCAGACACGCCATTCACTGCATAGAGAATCGTTTACTGTGCTAGCTGTGAGTACGTACCTGTGGGTTGCTTGACTGTGTGCTCCATGTTGTCCTTCCTAGGCACCGTCCGCTGGGTTGGGCGAGGAGACGGATGAATCCTCCCGTGTACCGACCGCTGGTGGACCTGTCGACAATGGAAGAACGCCACATTATCCTGACCTACCGTCTTAACCGTGCCACTATCCATGAACTGTGTGCCCAGCTGGAGCCCGACCTGATGTCCCCCATCCGCCAACCCACAGGGATTCCCCCTCTGGTGCAGGTCATGTCAGTACTCCATTTCTTGGCAAGTGGGTCATTTCAGACAACAGTGGGAATTGCTTCTGGGATGTCTCAGCCCATGTTTTCGAAGGTGTTATCCAGAGTGTTGTCTGCCCTGATGAAATCCGTGAGGAGCTACATCATTTTCCCTGAGGTGGGCGAATTGGCTACAGTGAAGGGTGATTTCTACGCCCTTGGACATATTCCCAACGTAATTGGTGCCATTGATGGGACCCATGTGGCTTTGGTTCCCCCAAGAGACAGGGAGCAGGTGTACAGGAACAGAAAAAATTACCATTCAATGAACATCCAGGTGGTGTGTTTGGCTGACCAGTACATCTCGCATGTAAATGCCAAATTCCCAGGGTCAGTGCATGACGCCTACATCCTCAGGAATAGCAGCATCCCTTACGTGATGGAACAGCTACAGAGACACCGTGTATGGCTAGTGGGGGACTCTGGGTACCCCAACCTGTCGTGACTACTGACCCCAGTAAGGAATCCCCGGACCAGGGCAGAGGAACGGTACAATGAGGCCCATGGGCGTACTAGGAGGGTGATCGAACGCACCTTTGGCCTCCTAAAGGCCAGGTTTAGGTGCCTGCATATGACAGGTGGATCCCTAATGTACTCACCTAAGAAGGTGTGTCACATCATCGTGGCCTGCTGCATGCTTCACAACCTGGCTTTGCGCCGCCAGGTGCCTTTCCTGCAGGAGGATGGTCGAGACGGTGGTGTTGTGGCAGCGGTGGAACCTGAGGAGAGTGACGAGGAGGAAGACGACGGGGCTGAAACAGACAACAGGGACAGAATCATTGAACAGTACTTCCAATAGGACACAGGTAACATTTCAAAGATAATTTAGTAAATGTTAACTACTCTCCTGCATCTCTGCTGCCTGTCTATTTGCCCCAGTGTATGATGACTGAGTTTTGGCTTTTCCCTCCCTATTTCAGATCTGGGGTCCCCACTACGAGTCCTGTGCTTCGTTTCCCCATGGACTACAGCTTTGTGGCAGCTGTTTGTTGACTTCACCATGTACAAGGACATATTTGCACTGTCATGTCAATTACAATATATTGAAATCACAGCCAGACTCCAGATATTTTGGTGCAAAATAGGTGTTTATTTAAGTGCTCAAAATGGGATGGGTGGTTTCAAGTGGGTGGGGGCTATGGTGAAGGAATGTCCATGGCAGAGTCCAGAGTAACAGTCACACAGGTGCATTGTCCAGAGGCCTGTGGAGAGATGGAGCATGGGCAGTTCAAGGATGGACAGGGTGACAATGTGGGACAGTGGGATGACATCAGGTGGTATCCATTGCTGGCGGGGGTCTTGACATCCTACTCTGTCTTCTTGCGAGATCTCAGGGCCTTCTTGCGGGGTGGTTCTTCTCCTGCAGGAGGTGGGGGTCTGGTGGGCTGCTGCTGTGCGGGGGCCTCCTGTCCACTAGCGCCGGCGGAGGTGGTTGGCTGTTCTTGGTCCAGGCTAGTGGCAGGGGCCCTTGGGTGTTGTTGAGTGTCCGCCCTGGTGTTGACGAGGTCCTGCAGCAGCCCTACCATGGTAACCAGGGTGGTGTTGATGGCTCTGATGTCCTCCCTGTACCCCCGATAGTGTTCCTCCTGCAGTACCTGGATCTCCTGGAACCGGGCCAGTACCGTCGCCATCGTCTCCTGGGAGCGGTTGTATGCTCCCATGATGGTGGTGAGGACCTCGTGGAGAGTGGGTTCCCTGGGCCTCTCCTCCCCCCCCTGTCGCACAGCTGCCCTCCGAGTTGCCCTGTTTCCCTGGGCCTCTGCCCCCTGGCCGGTGTGCCCACTACCACTGCCCCCAGGTCCCTGTTGTTGTTGGGGTGGTGGGTTATCCTGGGTGCCCTGTAGTGGTAGACACACCGCAGATTGACGCGCCCTGGAGACAGAGGCATGGGCCCGCTGGGTGGGAGCTGTGCTGGTGTTCCCAGAGGGGTTTGGGTCTGTAGTGGCCTGGGCCTGTGTGAGGGGAACCGACTGTCCAGAGGTCCCCGATGGTCCGGGCTGGTCATCGGTGTCCAGGTCGACAGAGCTGCTGTCATCGCTGACGGCCTCTTGGGTGGGGGGTGTGGAGAATTCTGGCCCCTCCGCCGCGGTGTGTTGACGGTCGGGTCCTGCAGGGGTATAGAGGTATGGTTATAGTTTCAATGTGTGGCATATGGGTGTATCTATGGGTTCTCGTGTCCCCAAGTGCTGGCATTCGTGTGTGGGGGCTTTGGTGAGGGTGGCTTGTGGGGGGGATGTGTATATGCATTGGGCATGCTTTGGTGATGGGTGTCCATGCTTAGTGGACGCATGCAGGCCTAGGTTTTGGGATGTGTGGGTTGTGATGGTGAGACATTGGCGGGGAATAGGTGTGCTGGGGGTGGGGGTGAGGATGGTGGTGGGGGTGAGGATGGTGGTGGGGGTGAGGGTGGGGGTGAGGATGGGGGTGGGGGTGAGGGTGGGGTTCGAGGATGGGGGTGAGGGTTGGGGTATGATTTGGCATGCAGGTGGGGGGGAAGCAGTATTGAAGCTTCAACTTACCAGTATCCATTCCTCCGCCGACTCCTGCGAGGCCGTCAGGATGCAGGATGTTCAAGACTTCCTCCTCCCATGATGTGAATTGTGGGGGTTGAGGTGGGGGTCCTCCGCCAGTCTTCTGCACGGCGATGTTGTGCCTGGATACCATGGAACACACCTTCCCCCGTAGGTCGTTCCATCGCTTCCTGATGTCTTTCCGATTTCTGGGGTGCTGTCCCACTGCGTTGACCCTGTCGACAATCCTCTGCCATAGCTCCGTCCTCCGGGCAATGCTGGTGTATTGTATCTGTGTGCCGAACAGCTGGGGCTCTACCCGAACGATTTCCTCCACCATGACCCTGAGTTCTTCGTCTGTGAAGCGGGGTTGTCTTTGGGGTGCCATGGGGTGGTGTGTATGATGTGTGGGGTGGAGTACGTGTATTTAAGTGAGTTGAGTGTGGTGGTGTGTGTTGTTTTGTGTGTGGATAGTGTGTGGGTGATGGTGTTGAGTGGCTGTGGCTGTTAGTTTGTGGATGCTGGTGTCTCGCTCTGGCCTTCTTTCAGAATTTTTTAGCGTAGGGGTTTGTGGGTGATGTGGGTGTGTGTTTTATATTGTATTGTGTGTGTGGGAGTGGTGTGTGTATGTGTATCAGGTGTGTGGGATTCAAATCGTCCAATGTGGCTGAGTTTTGTTCGTTTGTGTGTATTCTGACCGCGGCGGTGTGTCCCGCCAATGGAATACCGCGTTTGAATGACCGCCGCGTGGATTCGTGGGTCGTAATGGCATGGGCGTATTTCTGTTGGCGTGGCGGTGGAGGTTTGGTCACCTCCACCTTTCCGCCGACCGCTGGTCTGGCGGTCGGTTGTGGCTGTCGGATTTTCGGAGGTTTGCCTTCTGCGGGTCAGAATGACCGTGGCGGGTTTTCCGCGGCCGCGGCGGTGTTATGGCGGTCTTCTGACGGTAAGTGCATTTTACCGCCGGGGTCAGAATGACCACCATAGTCTCCAAGCAACAAACTCAACACATCTCTACTCTAGAGTAATTAACTGCACAAATAAATATACTCCAGACAAGAAACTCAACATATATCTACTCTAAAGCTATCAACTGCACAAACAAATGTACTCAGAAAACAAGTCCAACATGTTTATTCTAGAGCCATCAACTGCACAAACAAACTCCAAGCAACAAACTAAACATATGTCTACTCTAGAGCCATCAACCACACAAACAAATACACTCAGAAAACAAGATCAACATAAGTCTGTTCTAGAGCCATCAACTGCACAAACAAATACACTCAGAAAACAAGCTTGACATAAGTCTATTCTAGAGCCATCAACTGCACAAACAAACGGTCTCCAAGCAACAAACTCAACAAATTTCTACTCTAGAGTCATCAACTGCACAAAGAAATATACCCCAGACAACAAACTCAACATATATCTACTCTAAAGCTATCAACTGCACAAACAAATGTACTCAGAAAACAAGCCCAACATGTTTATTCTAGAGCCATCAACTGCACAAACTCCAAGCAACAAACTCAACGTATGTCTACTCTAGAGCCATCAACCACACAAACAAATACACTCAGAAAACAAGCTCAACATAAGTCTGTTCTAGAGCCATCAACTGCACAAACAAATATACTCAGAAAACAAGCTCAACAGAAGTCAATCATACAGCCATCAGCTGCACAAACAAATAGTCTCAAAGCAACAAACTCAACAAATGTCTACTCCAGAGCCATCAACTGCACAAAGAAATATACTCAAGGCAACAAACCCAAAGTATGTCTACTCTAGAGTAATCAACTGCACAAAGAAATTTACTCCAGGCAACAAACTCAACATATGTATATTCTAAAGCTATCAACTAATATACTCAGAAAACAAGTCCAACATGTCTATTCTAGAGAATTTCAACTGCACAAAAAAATATACTCCAGGCAACAAACTTAATGTATGTCTACTCCAGAGCCATCAACCACACAAACAAATATACTAAGAAAACAAGCTCAACATAAGTCTCTTCTAGAGCCTTCAACTGCACAAACAAATAGTCTCCAAGCAACAAATTCAACAAATGTCTACCCCAGAGCCATCAACTGCACAAAGAAATATACTCCAGGCAACAAACTCAAAGTATGTCTCCTCTAGAGTCATCAACTGCACAAAGAACTATACTCCAGGCAACAAACTCAACATATGTCTACTCTAAAGCTATCAACTGCACAAACAAATATACTAAGAAAACAAGTCCAACATGCCTATTCTAGAACCATCAACTGCACAAACAAATATACTCCAGGCAACAAACTCAATGTATGTCTACTCTAGAGCCATCAACCACACAAACACGTAGACTCCAGGCAACAAAGTCAACATATGTCTACTCAAGAGCCATAAACCACACAAACATATGCTCCAGGTAACAAACTCAACATATGTCTACTCCAGAGCCATCAACTGCACAAGCCAATGTACTCCAAGTAGCAAACCCAACTTACGTCGACTCTAAAGCCATCAACCACACAAACACATAGATTCCAGACTGCAAATTCAACATATGTCTACTCTAGGGCCATCCACTGCACACACATGTAGTCTCCAGGCAACAAAGTCAACATATGTCTACTCAACAGCCACCGACCACACAAACATAGACTCCAGGTAACAAACTCAACATATGTCTAGTCCGGAGCCATCAACTGCACAAACCAATGTACTCCACACAGCAAATCCAACATATGTCTACTCTAGAACCATTAAACGCCCAAACAAATAGACTACAGGTAACAAATTCAACATATAGCTATTCTAGAGTCATCAACTGCACAAACACAGGGATTCCAGACAACAAACTCAACATATGTCTACTCTGGAACCATCAACTGCACAAATACATAGACTCCAGGTAGCAAAATGAACACGTCTAGTCTAGAACTATCAGCTGCACAAACAAATAGACGGCATGCAACAAACTCAAAATATGCCAACTCTAGAGCTAGCAGCTGAACAAACAAATATATTCAGATAACAAACTCAACCTATCTACTGCAGAGCCTTCTACTGCAGAAACACATAGACCTCAGACAGCAAATGCAACATATGTTTACTCTAGAGCCATCAAATGCACAAATATGCAGACTCCAGATAACAAACTCAACATTTGTCTACTCAAGAGCCATCAACTGGATAAACAAATAGTCTCCATGCAGCAAACTCAACATATGTCTATTCCAGAACCATCATCTGCACAAAGAAATATACTCCAGGCAATACACTCATAGTATGTCTACTCTAGAGTCATCAACTGCACAAAGAAATATACTCCAGGCAGCAAACTCAATGTATGTCTACTGTAGAGTCATCAACTGCACAAACAAATATACTCCAGACAATAAACACAAAATGTGCTACCCCAGAGCCATCAACTGAACAAACAAATAGACTCCAGACAACAAACACAACATATGTCTACTCTGGTACCATCAACTGCACAAACAAATAGACTCAAGGCAGCAAACACAACATATGTCTACTCTAGAGCCATCAACTGCACAAACAAATAGACTCCAGGCAACAAACCCAGAATATGCCTACCCTAGAGCCATCAACTGAACGAACAAATACACTCCACGCACCAAACCCAACATATGTCTACTGTAGAGCTAGCAACTGCACAAACAAATAATAGACTCCAGGCAACAAACTCAGCATATGTCTACTCTAAAGCCACCAACTGCACAAACAAATATACTCCAAACAGCAAATTCAATGTATGTCTACTCCACAGCCATCAACAGCAGAAACAAATAGACTCCAGGTAGCAAACTCAACATATGTCTCCTCTTGAGCCATCTACTGCACAAACAAATAGACTCCAGGCATCAAACACAACATATGTCTACTCTAGTGCCACAAACTTCACAAACAAATAGACTCCAGGCAGCAAGCACACCATATGTCTAGTCCAGAGCCATTAACTTCACAAACAAATAGACTCCAGGCAGCAAACCTAGGATATGCCTATTCTAGAGCCATCAACTGCATAAACGAATAGACTCCACACAGCAAATACAACATATGTCTACTCTAGAGCCATCAACTTTGCAAACTAATAGACTCCAGGCAGCAAACAAAACATATGTCTATTCTAGAGCCATCAACTTGACAAACAAATACACTCCAGGCAACAAACCCAGAATATGCCTAATCTAGAGCCATCAACTGCACAAACAAATAGACTCCACGCAGCAAACACAACATATGCCTACTCTAGAGCCATCAACTTTACAAACTAATAGACTCCAGGCAGCAAACACAACATATGTCTACTCTAGAGCCATCAACTTCACAAACAAATAGACTCCAGGCAGCAAACACAAAATATGCCTACTCTAGAGCCATCAACTGCACAAACAAATAGACTCCAGGCACCAAACCCAAAGTATGTCTACTCTAGCGCAATCAACTGCACAAACAAATAGACTCCAGACAACAAACCCAGGATATGCCTACCCTAGAGCCATCAACTGAACGAACAAATACACTCCAGGCACCAAACCCAACATATGTCTACTCTAGAACTATCAACTTCACAAACAAATATACTCCAGGCACCAAACCCAACATATGTCTACTCTAGAGCTAGCAACTGCACAAAACAAATAATAGACTCCAGGCAACAAACCCAACATATGTCTATTCTAGAGCAATCAACCACACAAACAAATAGACTCCAGGTACCAAACCCAACATATTTCTACTCTAAAACTATTGGGTGCACAAAGCAGTAGACCACAGGCAACAAACTCAAGATATGTCTACTCTAGAGCCATCTATTGGACAAACAAATACACTTTAGGTAACAAACTCAACATATATCAACTCTAGAGCCATCAACTGCACAAACAAATAGACTCCAAGCACCAAACTGAACAAATGTCTATGCTAGAGCCATCAACTGCACAAAGAGATATACTCCAGGCAGCAAACTTAATGTATGTGGACTCTAGAGCCATCAACCACACAAAATGTTTACTCCACATAGCAAACGCAACATATGTCAACTCTAGAACCATCAACTGCAAAAACAAGTATACTCCAGGCAGCAAACTCAATATATGTATATTCCAGAGCCATTAACTGCACAAACAACTATACTCTAGGCAGCAAACTCAACATGTTTACTCTAGAGCCTTCAACTGCACAAAGAAATATAATCCAGGCATCAAACTCAACATGTGTCTACTTTAGAGCCATGAAATGTACAAACAAATATACTCCAGGCAACAAATTCAACACGTGTTTACTCTATCAATCAATCATCAATCAATCAGTGATTTCTAAATCACGGCAACTATCACCCCTAAGGGGCTCTTGGCGCTGAGGGTGCCATGTCTCAGTCGAAGAGCCATGTCTTGTGACATTTCTTGAACACAGCTAAGGCGAGACCTGTTCTGAAATGCAGGGGTAGGTCATTCCAGGACTTGGCTGCGATGTAGGAGAAGGAGGGTGTTCCACTCCATGCTCAATAGATGCAGGGGATGTGTGTGAGGTTCAGTGTTGCAGAGCGTAGCTGTCTAGCTGGTGTCGGAAGGTTAATCTGTGGTTAATGTCGGTCAGTCCTTGATTGTGTAGAGCTTTGAAGGAACTCAACATAATAATAATGGCCTTAATATGATATAAAGACAACAAACTCAAGAAAGTGAATACTCTAGAAGTATTCTAGAGTCCACAGACTCATACCTAAATAGTCATGAATGAACACACATATTGGCTGCGTAATCTATAGGGAACAAATGTGTGACTGGATTTTTAATAGGCAAATCACTGAATGAATGAAAATCCTAGGAGTAACAAACTCAAATAACCAATATTCTTCAGCTAACATACTCAATAACATACTATTTTGCAGTCAACAAACCCAAAGAAATACCATAGAAACAACAAACCCAGTGACAGAATAATCTACAGGAAACATTCATGACTCAAAAAAAACAAAGACAACAATGCCAATAAGTGAATACTCCAGAACAAGGATATCAAATGAAGCTGAAGGCTAGGTCCATGTCAGATTTTCATGATAACATCTACATAAGTGCATTCTTTTTAGATTACATCTAAATTTGGCTTCTCTGCACAGCTTGAAAAGGTTCATGATCTGGCCTTTCTTGATCTATGTCGAACACCCTGATTCATAGGCGAAAAAGCTTCAACTGAGTACTCCAGAAGCAGCAAACTCAGTACATGAATATGTCTCCTTTTGATTGTGTCTCTTGAAATCACCTAAAAATTATGGACCTCTTCTCCTTCTTGACTACATCTCTTGAGGACTGACAGGTGGCTGGGCCTTGGAGTGACACACCCTGTTCTTCTGACTCTGACTTCAGATGCAAGTGTGAGATTGTTTTTCCATCTGTGTAAAGTGCTACCAAAGTCATTGCATTATTGCACACAAATACACATAACCTTCATTGTTTATTCCATTGTAGTATGTTGAATATTTGTGATGACTTTTTGCCTAAGCAAAGCCTCTTTTTGAAGTTAGCACAGACAAGCAAGAACTACAAATTGAGTGTCAGCCTTTTTTCTTACTTCACAGTTACAAGTCTTCAATGGCTTCTCACATTCTTCCCACAAGAAAAGCTGGGCCTCTGCTTGTTAGCTGATATTTAGAGGCTCGTCTAGTCTCACGTGTTCTATCCTCCGCTTGCTGCATTATAGGCAATTGTATAAATGAATGATGAACCTGAAGTAAGTTTGGCATAATGTGCTCAAATGGCTCAGACAGTGAAGCTCTGGTCTGTTCATTTGCAAATATGCATCTATTTTAATGATTTCTTTTCTGTCAGCTTTGTTTTGCATTGAACTTGTAATAGACTGCTTTCACAGTGTTGTTTTTCTTGCACACAATGAAGATTTTTCTCTTCTTATTCACCTCATTTTCATTGCTATGATGAACAAGTCCGTGCATAAGGGTACAAAATATTTGTAATTTACTTTCTAGGTGAGGTCATAGGTTTCAGGTAAATAGGATCCCATGCGGGGGCGTGGCCTAGCCACCGATCGAAATGGCCACGTGGCTCTGAAGCTCCTGCGGAGGCTCCTGTCTAACGGCGGGAGAGGAGACCCAGGACCCAGGGGCAGGAGGATGGCGATGGTAGCGTGGTGAGGAGTGGGGGAGGAGGATCTTGGGGGAGGGGCATGGCTGCAGGTTTGCTGTGCCCGGGCACTGCTGATCTTGCGGCCAGCAGGCCTACGCACCTCAGGAGCGTGAGGAGCTGGTCCACCTGGTGGTGGGTAACCACAGGGGACAGCCGGTTGCTGGTCCCTCTCCCCCCCAAGACCAGAGCAATGCTGGTGGAGTGTTGCCGGCTCCCCTGGACCTCTGCTGTGGGGGTTGTTTGGTGGTGCGGCCTCATGCGACCCTCTCCGCTGCCCTCGTTGGGGCAGCCGGTGGCGCATCCCGCTATGGAGAGGCGCAGGCCTGGTTGCCTTCGCGGGGGCTAGTGGCGGTGCTCCTCCACCCCTCTGGCGAGGGCCACCGGAGGGGTCACGTCCCAATTTGTTTTTTAGTTGGGTTGTCCTCTCCTATACTACACTGTCAATCCTATTAGCGGCATAAGGGGGACACTGTGGCTGCATTGTCTTGTCCCGTGTTTAATACCAAGATATTTGTTCTTCTGTTGTAAAGATCTCTGTTTAGTGGTTTGCGGGTTTCGCTTGGCATTTTTAGGCTGGGTGTGGGAGGTGGGAGGGTTGTTTCACGCATATGGGTTGTGCGATGTAATGTTGTTCTGTTATGTAATGCAGTTTATTTACACACCTACCTTTCGTACATATGGCTACACATGTCTCGCACGCTGGGGCTAACGCCCCATGATGAAAAACTCTTTAGACCTTACATTCCTACCCTGGAACAGACGTGGCCTAAATAATCCCTGTAAAGGTAAATTTGTGCTGCAGTACCTCTGTAGGCATGCGGTGCAGATTGCTTTCCTGCAAGAGACACACCTCCCTGCTAGCACAGCACCATCCTTAGCAGCCACGTGGGGCCCGCACTAATACTTTGCAAGTTACAGAACCTACTCTCGGATGGTATGTATTCTGATTCATAAAAACGTACAGTTTAGGCTACTATCGACACGAGTGGATGGCAATGGCAGATATATGATCGTTTGGGGGCTTTTGGATAACCGTAAGATCCTACTTGTAAATGTGTACGCACCCAATGTTGACGCTCCTGAACTTTTTCCGGACATCGACACATTGATTGCTTTGATATAGATCACATCCTTGTGGGTGGGGACTTTAATTTGGCAGTGACCAAGCATTGGATACCACTTCTCATGTCCTGACATCTAACCCTCGCTCCCTTAGGGTGTTGCGAGATCTATGCAACACTTTTGCTTTGCATGACCCTTGGTGACTGTTTGGCACAGGCACATTGGCCTACACTTTTCTTTCAGCACCCCATGGCACCTGGTCTCATATCGACTATTGGCTTTTGCAATGGGTCACAGATGTCAAGCGCCTACCTCTGACCTTGTCTCATTGTTCCCCGGTGCTACTTATACATTCTATACCCTGGCCTCTGGTGGCAGGAAATTTTGGAGGTTCCCGGGCATGGCGTTGTTGAATGCTTCGTTCTGCACATCCTTGCCAGAAGCATCTACATTTCCACACACTCCAGTGTCCTGCGAGATATATGTCATGGTCTTGCACAAGTGGAGGCACATTTTGCTGATATTGACTGTGAAACAGTGGCTACCGACATAGCCCCCCAACTACGTCATCGTAAGCTTTTGCTCACTGAGTTTAATGCTTTGGCAGAGCAGGAGGTGCGATACATGGGCAAGTATACAAAGGCCTGCCGATATGGAGAGGGGGACAGACCCGGGAGACTTCTGTCCAGACTGATCTGACCTTCCTGTCCTGCGTCTCAAATACTCTAATTAAAAGGCCTGACGGCAGTATTGCCATTAACACCACTGAGGTCCAGGTGGAGCTTCTCAAATATTACTCCATGCTCTACACAGCACAAGTAGGGCCACTAGGTCCCGCATTACAAGACTATCTAGATGTCCACTACAAATTCCTTAGGAGGGCATATATCTCCCCCATGGACACTGCAGGAATGGCCCCGAGCCCCTCTTCCGCTTACCCCAAATGCTGCGTTCCATCGCTGATTTTTCACACATAACTCGGACAGCCCTAACGTTAGTCACTTTTGGTGCGAGGTAAATGACAGATTGTCGGCTATTGTTAGTTGGCCTTCTGTGACCTGACCCGCTTATGGCCCTTCTCGGCTACACAGGTGACTTACCAAAGTCCATAAGACGCCTCACTGCGATCTTACTCCTGTTGGATAAACGGGAGATAGTGCTTCTCTGGGGCTCCAAATATGCGCCTAACATTCACTCTCGGTGGGCCAGCCTCACAGATTGCGACACCAATAGTGAACTCTATGTCTCACTGCCGCCTTTGATGTCTAAGCCTAAGTATATTTGTCAACCGCTGAGAGACTACTTAAGTACACTAGCCACTTCTACTCCGACATCACAGACTTCTAATGATGCCAGCTCATGTTGGATCCATTCTTCCCATGTTATTCCGTCTGTTTCGGTACTAATTGTGTTTTGCCTGCCAAGCCCGAGTGCCCTCTGATAGCAAACGTTAATACTATGCATGATTTGTACTGACGTTCTACCATTCCCATGTGGTATAGTTTCCATGTTTCAACTGCATTACTATGTGTTTGTTCTTTGGTATGTTTTAAAATGATAAATAACATTTTCAAAAATAGGATCCCATGCGTCACATGTGTAACCCCACTCCACCAAGAGCTCCCTTTCCTATCTCATAAATTTGCTTTTTCCTTGGCCTAGCTTCAATAGTCAGCCCTAAAACAGCTTTCCCTGTTACACAGTGGACAGTCTACAAAGTTTACATAAGTTGCTAGCATCAGGCCCCAGTCAGGTAAGATCGCATCACACAAGCACACCTATGACTGGCACTCCAGTGAAAGGAGTCCAGTACTTACCACGTCTGAGGATACATATCACTCACTGCAGCAGATACACTGGCATGTATACCATCATAGAAAAAATAATGTTTAATTGGAAATTTTAGCATCACACCTAGCAATTCCTACAGTCACCCTAAAACCCCCAATTCTTTCATTAGATCATCAACTGTTTGTCTTCCTGCACCCAAACATTAAGATTCTGATCCATTTAAGGGAGACGTCTCTATCTCAATAAATACCAGGAAACCCTTGTCCTGGAACACCCCTTCCCAAAATTGCAGGGTGAGTGTTTTTCTTAATGCACTTATTTGTAGTTAGATGACTTTTGCAATCGGATCCCTTGTTAGTGCTGCCAGAATCCCTTTTTTGTGCCAAGACCCCATGCTGAGTTCTAATGTGGGTCCCGTGATCCGACGCCTGCCTTAAGGGTGCCAGCCAGGGTGTGATCGGTGGCGTCGCGAGCGGCAAGGTAATTCTAACTCGATGCCCTCCCTGGCACACAGTGTGCTTTGAATTCCAGCACTCAGGTCCCATTGTGAGCAGACAATGCTAGTTTAATAAGCAGGCCAAATAATTTCCCCAGCTGTGCCCAGTGCACATTCTCAGAAGGAGCCGGATAATGACACAGTATGCAAGGTACAGTATGCGAGGTAGCGCTTAGAGCACAGTCACACCACCTCCAAGAATAAAGAGATTGCTTAAGACAGTGGCCTTTGGCTGAACACAAGTGAGTTCACTCCTGAAGAATGTCTAACATTTTACTGCAATAATAGCCAACAATAATTAATTGTGTACTTAGAACTTTTGTCTACCAGTAACACTAGTGCTGCAGGAAACCAGATCAGGACCAGGTCACCTCATTCAACACACTTCCTTTCTCTTTCAAGAGAGTCTCTGTTGCAATGTCAACCCTTTCAACTCCTTTCTAGTGCATTCCTTAGTAAGAAGCAGTGTGGTTTTTCTGGGTTTTTCATTATAGGAGCATACCTTAATCTTCAAAATAAGGACAATAATCGTGCAATTATTCCAGGGAGGGTAGTGTAGTTTCCACCCGCGCCGTACAACACCCCGCACCCTTGCAGTATACCTGGTGGTAGGTCACTAGGTCATGGTGGGGTAAGCCAGATCCATGCACCCATGCCACAAATGCTCTGGATCGACTTTGATATCACTCTACACACTTTCTACCTGACTTCTCAGTAATGGGCATTTAATGTTATTCCCATTTGCGCTGAGACTTCTCAGACCTCTTTTCAAAAACGCAGAATATTTCGCTTTGGAGCTAGTTCTTAAGTCCCCAGTAAAAGTGTGTTTGAGCAGGACCCTCGTTTGCAGCCAGGAAAGAGAGAAGAGAGAAACATACAGATATATTTACTAATACCTTAAAAAGTTCAATAAACTTTTTTAACTCTGCCTATACTTTACAATGAAGAGATCACCACCCCTATTATATATATATACTTGTTTTAATTGTTGAGCAAAAATAAAATACAAAATGCTACTGCACTATTAACTTATTTTAAAATTATTTTTAAAGATAATTTAAATGTATTACATTAAATAAAATAAGTTTTTCTCAGGTTTAAATAAAAAAAAAAATCCCACCTAAACTAAAAGAAATATATATTTTATTATGTCTTAATAATTATTAAAACTGACGTATGAAATCAATTAAAAGTAATTTAATGTATTTATATTTAATAAAGATTAATATTATATTAATTTATACGTTGAAACAGTTGTTAACATGCTTCATAATAAATAAATACGTTTCTTATAATTTTGTAACATGTACATACATTTACTCATGTTTTAACTATTTTAAATAATTTATATTATTTTCTATAGGCGGATGCTGCAGTACCAGTGGTTGGCAATGCGTAATGCTGGACTTACTTGAGTTCTGTGATGGAGAAATTTCTAGTGTTTTGGGTCTCTTTAAACTGAAGTAACTTTAGAATTGCAGTTTGTGAATAGCAATGGAATTACTATTTAGTAGGTTTGGGCATGTCCCTCCGTAAACCCCTCCCTAATCCTCCTTAAACCCCTCCTTACTCTTCCCTAAACCTTTCCCACTTAGTAGAGTAGCCACTCCCCTGGTCCCTCCCGTATTCAGACTTATATATGTGAGGATATCCCCATAGAAAAGATAGCAGAGGTGGCGGTGGAGATTTAAACTCATAGGCTTGAGTAGCATTCCTATCCATCATTATGTTAAACACTAGGCCACCTCTGCTTGGCCCTAAACATAGACAAATCAGTCTTGACCCCAAGTGGCACGGGTATGGCCCGACGTGGGCTCAGTGAACACTGTGCCAGTGGGTCTAAGCTACACCCGACTTTCGAGCCTCGTGCGGGTCTAAATCGGTCTTGGGCTGCCGGTGTTTCATTTCATTGAGGACCTGGCCGACAGTTCTGGCTGGACAGTACCTATTGGAGCAGAGTCAATACTGATTTGCATATGGTTCGGTCCAAACTGAGGTGCATGGTCAGCAAAAGAACAACAAGGTGGAATGCTACCCAGAACGATTGCCGGTACTTGGACGTGTTGCAAGCAATCCTTCCATTAATGTTTTTGTATTTTAAGTACTATCCTAAGTGGCAATCATATGTCCAGATGAGGGTTGCTTGCTCACACTGCCACTGGAACCAAGCTACACCTGACTGATGAGCCCCAATCAGGGCGAACCTATGGCTCAGGGAGGACCTGGCTTGGCAGTTCAGGCTGGAATGTTCCTATTAGAGCAGGGCCAAGACTGAGGTGACTTGGTGGCCAAAAGAATGATTGGTTGGAATACTAACCTGAGTGGCTGTTGGTTGTTTGACAAATTGCAGGCATTGCGCTCATCATCTTTTGTATAGTTGATACAAGTTGTATAGTTTTTATGGTCAATTAAACAAACAATTAGTTTGAACTTGTTAGACAAACACTTTGCAAGTACTTTCCCTTCAAAGAAGCTATATTCAGACTCAAATTATTGAAGATGAAACAATGATATCTTGTTATGTGAAAGGATAGAGACCAGTTTACAACTGTCATGAACAAAGAAAGGATCACAAGCCAATGTCATTAATTCCCTGAGACTAGAACCTATACTCAGAGGAGCGAGGTCATGGCTGATCCTCATGAAAGGGTGGGCCAATGATATGATTTTTATTTGGATAATGACTCTTTCTCGATGACAGTTACAAGTGAGGGTATGTGTGTCTTTAGCTTGTAGTTGGTGAAATTGTCGCAACTGAGGGTGCTTGCTTTTACAAATGATCTGTAAGGTAGTATGTGCAAGGGACATCTTGCTTGTGCTGAGACCTGCTTTAAGCCTTACTTTGGAGATGCCTCTTGTGATGATGGTGGGGAGGGGTCTTCTTATGATGATGGTGGGGAGGGGTCTTCTTAAGATGATGGTGGGGAGGAGATCTTCTTATGATGATGGTGGGGAGGGGTCTTCTTATGATGATGGTGGGGAGGGGTCTTCTTAAGATGATGGTGGGGAGGGGGTCTTCTTATGATGATGGTGGGGAGGGGTCTTCTTATGATGATGGTGGGGAGGGGTCTTCTTAAGATGATGGTGGGGAGGGGGTCTTCTTATGATGATGGTGGGGATGGGGTCTTCTTAAGATGATGGTGGGGAGGGGTCTTCTTAGGATGATGGTGGGGAGGGGGTCTTCTTAGGATGATGGTGGGGAGGGGGTCTTCTTATTATGATGGTGGGGAGGAGGTCTTCTTATGATGATGGTGGGGAGAGGGTCTTCTTATGATGATGGTGGGGAGGGGTCTTCTTATGATGATGGTGGGGAGGGGGTCTTCTTATGATGATGGTGGGGAGGGGGTCTTCTTATGATGATGGTGGGGAGGGGGGTCTTCTTAAGATGATGGTGGAGAGGGGGTCTTCTTAGGATGATGGTGGGGAGGGGGTCTTCTTAAGATGATGGTGGGGAGGGGGTCTTCTTAGGATGATGGTGGGGAGGGGGTCTTCTTATGATGATGGTGGGGAGGAGGTCCTCTTATGATGATGGTGGGGAGGGGGTCTTCTTATGATGATGGTGGGGAGGGGGTCCTCTTATGATGATGGTGGGGAGGGGGTCTTCTTATGATGATGGTGGGGAGGAGGTCTTCTTATGATGATGGTGGGGAGGGGGTCTTCTTAAGATGATGGTGGGGAGGGGGTCTTCTTAGGATGATGGTGGGGAGGGGGTCTTCTTATGATGATGGTGGGGAGGAGGTCCTCTTATGATGATGGTGGGGAGGGGGTCTTATGATGATGATGGTGGGGAGGGGGTCCTCTTATGATGAGGGTGGGGAGGGGGTCTTCTTAGGATGATGGTGGGGAGGAGGTCCTCTTATGATGATGGTGGGAAGGGGGTCTTCTTAAGATGATGGTGGGGAGAGGGTCTTCTTATGATGATGGTGGGGAGGGGGTCTTCTTATGATGATGGTGGGGAGGGGGTCCTCTTATGATGATGGTGGGGAGGGGGTCCTCTTAGGATGATGGTGGGGAGTTCTTATGATGATGGTGGGGAGGGGGTCTTCCTATGATGATGGTGGGGAGGGGGTCCTCTTAGGATGATGGTGGGGAGGGGGTCCTCTTAGGATGATGGTGGGGAGAGGGTCTTCTCATGAGGATTGTGGGGAGGGGATCTTCTTTGAGACTTGGCAAATCATTTCCGGATGTCATGAGGAATAATGGAGAGTTGGTAGTTTGTCAATTGTTGTCAATGTGATGTAAGATTAAGTGATAGGTAAAAGATGCCCCGACCCCACACCTATTAGGTGGCTCCCAGCCAAAGGGGCTTCAGTCACTTCTGCCTCCCTTTTTTCACTCTGAGTACATGCCCCCCCCTCACTCCCCCGCCTACCGGCACTCACATGGCTACCAATGGCAAAGCCCAATGCAAACACTCAGGGCCCAATTCACAAAGGTACTTAGGTATAGTAAGGTTACGACTGCGGACTCTCCACACTTGGAGGGGAATCTCCACACTGAGAACTATGGTGCAGAGATTCCGCCCGAGTGTGGAGACTCCGCACTCGTAACTTTATGACACATAAGTGCCCTCAGTGTGCAACGGGGGGACCTGCACTGGGGCCAAACACCAGCTGCTGCCAGAGCTTAATCTTGTCACACTGTGAGACTGGATGGCATGATGATGTCCACAAAACTACATTCTTTTGCCTTTGGGAATTTAAGTTTATTCATATAAAAAAGCAACACGACAATTTTGGAGATACAATAATTAAGAACCCAAAATGTGTTTCAACTGGTACAAGAGTGATCATTTATAATGCAGTGAAAATACCTATTTCCTCATGTTGTCTCCTTGGAGCCAAAGGGGATGCTGAACTCTAGCTGTTATTTAATGCTTCCTGGGTGCATATCATTTGTGCTTTTAATGGCATTGTCCCTGCTGCTGGGACATGAGCCCGTAAGATTGTTATGACCAGTGCATAATTTGAGCCAGTGGTTTCCAGTGCTCACCAGCTGCACTTAATTGTCAACACCGGCACTGATAACAGACTGCCACATGGTGGCACTGTTTGCTTCATTTAGAGACAAGCACAACAACAACTGTTAATTAATTAAACACACACTATGAATGACTAATACCTACTGCCAAAGCCTCTTTTAGCTTTCGGAGCCAGGAATTGTCAGAATTGTCACACTTGGTGGAGTGTGATGGGTGTAAGTTGTGCTGTTACAGTAACTGGCAGCATTGACAGTAACAATGGGCAGTACACGCAGACGCCGCCTCCTAACTAGCGCCCTGTCACTTATGTTTGTTTACAAACTAAGCACTGGTTATAACTTGTCAGTTGTCCCATGCAAGAATATGAATCCTGAGTAGTCCACCTTTTTTGAGGAGTGAGAACTGTCTTTGGTGGTCATTCCAACCCTGGTGGTCGGTGTTAAAGTTGCGGCCAAACCGCAAACAGGCTGGCGGTAAAAAAAATGGAATTCCGACCCTGGCGGAAACCGCCAATAGAGACCGCCACTTAAACACACCGCCCACCACGGCGGGACAAACAAACAGCGCGGCGGTCACCGCCAAGAGACAGGCGAGAGTCAATGTACCGCCCACCCCATCACAACCTACCAATCCGCCAACTTTTCCGGGGCGGTAGCCCCGCCGATAAAAACACGGCGGAAACAGCCATTTCGAACGGAAAATGCTCACCTCCATACAACCCACGAGGAATCTGGACAGCATGGAAGCCGAACTCCACATCCTCCCATCGATTGTCTTCCTGCTCCTCTACCAGGAGCACGAACGCCGGCGCAGAAGACAACGGTGAGTACTGCACCTACGACACAGGGGAGGGGGGAGGGAAAACATTACGGGGACACACATACGCGACACACCCACCCCCACCCTCACCCACTACAACACACACATCAATGCATAGCAACAACTCAGAGTTACACCCCCCAAACTCCCCGGAAGAATGCAAAGACAAAAGGAAATGATTCTAAACATTGGAATATATTGTATCACTGGCTTAAAAATATATCACACATCTAAAACCTTTATGTACATAAATTTTAAAGTCCGATCATTGTAGCAGGCATTGTCCGTGGACCACTGGGCCCAAATCACATGGGTAAAGCCCACACAGGATACCTGACTCCTACGGAGAGAACACTGCAGGGGCATCAGATAGCACAACTACAGGCACCTCAGGGGGAAGGGAAGGGGGGGCACCTCAGCCAGATGAGTCCACGACGCCAGATCCACGAGGGGCCTCCATGGCCACTGTTCCATCCTGGGGAGTGCAAAGCCACAGTCTCTCAAGTCTATACAGTGGGTGGGTTGCCCACTGTTACATCCTGGGGAGTGCAAAGCCACAGTCTCTCAAGTCTATACAGTGGGTGGGTTGCCCACTGTACCATCCTGGGGAGTGCAAAGCCACAGTCTCTCAAGTCTATACAGTGGGTGGGTTGCCCACTGTTACATCCTGGGGAGTGCAAAGCCACAGTCTCTCAAGTCTATACAGTGGGTGGGTTGCCCACTGTGACATCCTGGGGAGTGCAAAGCCACAGTCTCTCAAGTCTCTACAGTGGGTGGCTTGCCCACTGTACCATCCTGGGGAGTGCAAAGCCACAGTCTCTCAAGTCTATACAGTGGGTGGGTTGCCCACTGTTACATCCTGGGGAGTGCAAAGCCACAGTCTCACAAGTGGATAACAGTCTCCACTGGTTCTGGAGGGGGACTGGTGCCCAGAGTGCTTAGTGCAGCCCTGCCCGACACAGAGGCGGGCCTGCCCCTTCCGCCAATGGGCCAGCAGTGCTTGAGACGGCGGTGCCCGCTTCAGCGGTGCTTGAGACGGCGGTGCCCTGTTCAGCGGTGCTTGAGATGAAGGGCCCAGTTCAGCGGTGCTTGAGTGAAAGGGCCCAGTTCAGCGGTGCTTGAGATGAAGGGCCCAGTTCAGCGGTGCTTGAGACGGCGGTGCCCTGTTCAGCGGTGCTTGAGATGGCGGTGCCCTGTTCAGCGGTGCTTGAGATGGCGGTGCCCTGTTCAGCGGTGCTTGAGACGGCGGTGCCCTGTTCAGCGGTGCTTGAGATGAAGGGCCCAGTTCAGCGGTGCTTGAGACGGCGGTGCCCTGTTCAGCGGTGCTTGAGACGGCGGTGCCCTGTTCAGCGGTGCATCGGATGAGTGTCCAGCTCAGCGGATCCGGCCATGGCATGGAGGTCATTCGTCACCTGACCTGTGGCTGGCGGTGCCTTCCTGCCCATCTGTTGTGTGGCTGGCGGGCCTCTCCTGGCTGCAGTACCGGGCCTGTGGGTGTCCTCCTGCCCACCTGGGATGGGGCAGGCGGGGCCCTCCTGGCCAGCTGGGCTGCTAGCGGACTTGTCGGGCGTGCTGCCCTTCCCAGCCTTCCCTGTTCGCCTGTGGCCCATCCCCACCTTTGGCGGTGTGCCAGGTGGCACCACACTTCCTGCTGGAGCCATGGTAGGGATTTTGGACCCTGGTGTCTTCGGCCTCTTGCGCCAGCCACTGACAATCTTCGGATGTTTTACCGGGGGTGGGCTGGCCGTGCCTTGGCTCCTTACTGAACTGGCTGCCCTTGAGGGTGGGGGACTCCACAGTCCATGGCACACTGTCATTACAGGTCCCGTTTTTGTGGTGGCTGAGGTGCTGACTGGAGTCCTATGAGATGGACGGGGTGGGGGAGTTGTTGGAAAGAGGTCAAGTTTGGAAAGGAAAACCAATTTAGGAACAGAGGGACGGGTAGGTGTAGTGGGTATGGGAGTGGAGGAAGAGGTTATGGTTGTAGGAGTCTTCAGTCTGGTGTCTTTGGGTGCAGGTGCTTGGGCTGGATGCTGTTGTGAGGTGGATGGCTGTTGGGTGGGTGGCTGCCTGCGTTTGTGTAGCTTGGAAGAGGGGGTCACAGACACAGTGGGAGAGGACACAGGGGACGTGTAAATGGTAGTGGGGGTGGTGACTGCACGTGTGCGGGGGTTCTGGTGGGTGTGCTGGTGATGGACGTAGTGGCTGAAGATGTTGGGCATGCAGGTGTGAGTGGAGACGTGACAGGGAGGGAGGAGGGAGACGAGGAGGAGGGGGTCACGGTTGAGGCAGTGGGTGTTGGTATGTCTGTATGTGGATGTTGCTTGTGTGAATGCTTGTGTGATGTGTGGTGCTTATGTCTGGATGAGCTTCTCTTGAGTGTTGAGGTGTGTGCAGGCTGGTCTGATGGTGTGTCTGGGATAGGCAGAGGTACAGATTATAGGGTATGGGTGGAGGAAGTTGGAGGGGGGAGGCTAGAGACAGGGACAATTGCTGCCATCAGTGCTGAGGCCAGAGTGTTGAACGATCGCTGATGGGCAGCCTGACCAGAATGAATGCCCTCCAGGTATGCATTACTCTGGTGCACCTCCCTTTCTACACCCTGGATGGCATTCAAAAGGGTAGACTGCCCAACAATGAGCGTCCTCAGGAGGTCAATTACCTCCTCACTGAGGGCAGCAGGGGTGACAGGGGCAGGGCCTGAGGTGCCTGGGGCGAAGGAGATGCCCACCTTCCTGGATGAGCGGGCACGGGGCAAACACTGAGGGGCTGCTGGGAGGGCGGTGCTGGTGCGCTGGGTGGCGGCTGTACCTGTTGTTGCAGGGGGCACGGATGTTGCCGCCACCACAATGGAGCTCCCTTCAGAGGACGAGTCCGTGTCACTAATGTCTGCACGAGTCCCCGCTGTGGAGCTCCCCTCGCCCTCCGTCCCACTGGTGTATTCGGAATCCGTTGCATGGCCCTCCAAGGCCCGATGCCACTTCTCCTCCGCCTGATGATGCTAATGCACACAAGAACAGGAAGACCACAAAAAAGGCAGGGGGGGGTCAAGAAAGACATGTTGAGTGCATGCATTGGCGACACCGTTGGCGGAGAGGACAGACACAGAAGCCCCCTGCACTACGCCGCGCACTTGGGGTCCACTACTCAATCCGTGGGACATGGCCTACAAGCCTATGGACGACAACTGCACACATAGATGACACAGGGCCATGGATAACTGTACTTGCCACCCTACAGAGGTGGGGGGCGGGGCACAGGGCCATGCCTTACGGAGGGGCCTAGCCTACAGAAATCGGCCTGGCCTAGGGATACCCACAGCCCTCCTCCCCCACCCAGACACCTCCACTGCACACAAAGTCAGCAGAATGAGGTTGTACTCACCCCCTTGTGTCTGCTGTGATGTCCTCACGCGCCCATCCAAATCGGGGTAGGCCACCGCCAGGATCCGGGACATCAGGGGGGTCAAAGTACGACTGGCACCCCTCCCACGTTGGGAGGCCATCCCCAGCTGAGCCTCCGCCGTCTTCCTGCTCCAGCGTCGGATGTCCTCCCATCTCTTCCGGCAGTGGGTGCCCCGTCTGTGGTGGACCCCCAGGGCCCGGACGTCCTTGGCGATGGCACGCCAAATGCCTATCTTCTGGTGGGCGCTGACCTGTGTGAAATGTACAGGGGGAGAAAAAGAGTCATCACCTTCTGCACCCTCAATGTGAGTGGCCCCCCATCCCTACCCTTGCCATGTGGCACATCCTGTCATCCGTCGTCTGATGCATGCCTCATTCGCTCCCCTCCTCACCATCTTTCATCCACCCGACTGAACACAGGCATTGGCCACAAAGCATGGTCCCAGTGTACTTACCTGTTGGTCTGGAGGACCGTAGAGTAGCGCATACTGGGGGAGGACCCCATCCACGAGTTTCTCCAATTCCTGAGCAGTGAAGGCAGGGGCCCTTTCCCCAGTCGCATGAGCCATTGTCTCTTCCAGACCGAGGTCACAGCAGCACTTGCAGTGTAGGTCCTCTCCTGTCGAAGATCAGGTATCGAGTGATTAGGCAGATAGAAAATGGCGGTCACGCCCGCGGCGGTGCGTACCGCGACCGCTGGCGCACATCGTCATTGGCTCCTGAGACCCATAGGGTTCAATGTTAACCAATGCTGCTTTGCGCCACGGTCTTCGACCGCCTACCGCCACGGTGTGCCACGCCTGCGCATTGACCTCACATCCCATTGTCACACTTCACAGGTCAGGCAGCCGCCATTTCAAGGGCCCACATGGCTTACTTTTAACTGTGTCACACATATCTAGGCCTTGCATCAACACTCCTACAAACCATTCAATGCATTGGGAATTGTGTTTTTGTGGAAACTGTGGTTACGTACCCGTGGGCTGATTGACTCTGTGCTCGCTGTTGTCCTACATAGGCACCGTCCACTAGGACATGCGAGGAGATAGAGGAATCTTCCCGTGTACAGACCGCTGGTAGACCTGTCGACAATGGAGGAAAGACATGTCATACTGACATACAGGCTTGACCGAGCCACTATTCAGGAACTGTGTGCCCAGCTGGAGCCAGACCTGATGTCACCCATCCGCCAACCCACAGGGATCCCACCTCTAGTGCAGGTGCTGTCAGTACTCCATTTCTTTGCAAGTGGGCCATTTCAATCAACACTGGCCATATCATCAGGGATGTCCCAGCCTATGTTTTCCAAGGTGTTGTCCAGAGTGTTGTCTGCCCTTCTGAAATACATGCAGAGCTACATTGTTTTCCCTGAGGTGGAGGATTTGCCTACAGTGAAAGGTGATTTCTATGCCCTTGGACATATCCCCAACATCATAGGTGCCATTGATGGGACACATGTGGCTTTAGTACCCCCCAGCAGGAGTGAACAAGTGTACATAAACAGAAAGAGTTATCATTCGATGAATGTAGAGATGGTGTGTTTGGCAGACCAGTACATCTCCCATGTTAATGCCAAGTTCCCTGGCTCAGTGCATGATGCGTACATCATGCGGAATAGCAGCATCCCTTACGTGATGGGTCAACTCCAGAGGCACCGTGTGTGGCTAATTGGTGACTCTGGTTACCCCAACCTGTCCTGGCTACTAACCCCAGTGAGGAATCCCCGGACAAGGGCAGAGGAACGGTACAATGAGGCCCATGGGAGAACTCGGAGGGTGATCGAGCGGACCTTCGGCCTTCTGAAGGCCCAGGTTCAGGTGCCTCCATATGACAGGTGGATCCCTATTGTACTCACCAAAGAAGGTGTGCCAGATCATCGTAGCCTGCTGTATGCTTCACAACCTGGCTTTGCGACGCCAGGTGCCTTTTCTGCAGGAGGATGGTCCAGATGGTGGTGTTGTAGCAGCTGTGGAGCCTGTGGAGAGTGAAGAAGAGGAAGCCGAAGAGATCGACATAGACAACAGGAACACAGTAATACAGCGGTATTTTCAATGACACACAGGTAAGAGTCCAACCCATCATTTTACGTATACTTAACCCCTACTACCTCTCTACTGTCTGACCTTTTCCCCCTGTGTATGGTAACTGAGTTGTGACTTTCCCTTCCAATTTCAGAGATGTGGGCCATACTGCGTGACATCTGCTTTGTTTCCCCATGGACTACAGCTGTGTGACAGTGGTATGTTGGCATCACAATGTAAATATGCATTTTGGGACGGTAATGTCTAATACATTAGTACAAAATCACAGCCAGACTCCTGATTGTTTTGTGCAATAACTGTGTTTATTTCAGTGCTCTATATTGGTGGGTAATTGCAAATCGGTGAGGGGTGATGGTGGAGGATTGTCCATGGCAGAGTCCAGACTATTAGTCTCACAGGTGCAATGTCCAAATGCCTGTAGAAATTGGAGCATGGGCAGTATAAGAATGGACAGGGTGTCAATGTGGGACAGTGAGATGACAATCAGGGAGGTATCCTTTCCTGGCGGGGGTCTTGGCATCTTACTCTGTCTTCTTCCTGGATCTCAGGGCCTGCTTGCGGGGTGGTTCTCCTTCTGCAGGGGGTGGGGTGCTGGTGGCCCGTTGGTCCTGTGGCGGGGCCTCCTGTCCACTAGCGCCGGCAGAGGTGGTAGGCAGTTCTTGGTCCATGCTAGTGTCAGGGGCCCTTTGTCCTGCCACAGTGTCCCGCAATGTGGTGACTACCTGATTCAGAGCCCCTACAATGGTGGCCAGGGCGGAACTGATGTTTCGTAGTTCCTCCCTGAACCCCAAATACTGTTCCTCCTGCAGAAGCTGGATCTCCTGAAACCTGGCCAGGACCATCGCCATCGTCTCCTGGGAGTGGTGGTAGGCTCCCATGATGGAGGAGAGGGCCTCGTGGAGAGTGGGTTCCCTGGGCCTGTCCCCCCGTCACACAGCAGCCCTCCTAGTTCCCCTGTTTCCCTGTGCCTCTGTCCCCTGGACCGTGTGCCCACTACCACTGCCCCCAGGTCCCTGTTGTTGTTGGGGTGGTGGGTTAACCTGGGTGCCTTGTAGTGGTGGACACACCGCTGATTGACGTGTCCTGGGGACTGAGGGATGGGCCTGCTGGGTGGGTGCTGTGCTGGTGTTGCCAGAGGGGGGAAGGTCTGCTATGGGCTGTGGCTGTCTGAGGGCAACCGACTGTGCCGAGGTCCCCGATGGGCCGGGCTGGTCATCTAGATCCAGGTCAACAGAGGTGCTGTCCTCACTGTGGGCCTCTTCTGGGGTGGAGTGGACATTTGTGGACCCTCCTGCGCGGTGACGTGGCGTTTGGGTCCTACAGGGGTATAAAAGTATGGTTATTGCATTTGTGTGTGCCATAGCGTGTAATGGGTGGGTGCCCTTGTACCCCAGTGCTGGCATTCCCGTGTGGGAGCTTTTGTGACGGTGATTTGGTGGGGGATGGGTATGTGCAGTGGGCATGCTTTGGTGATGGGTGTCCATGCTTTGTGGTCGCATGCAGGGCTTGGTGTTGGGATGGGTGGGCTGTGATGTGGAAACATTTGCAAGGAGCAGGATGTGATGGGGGTGAGGGTGAGGGTGGGGGTATGAGTTGGCATGCTGGTGGGGTGGGGGGGATGAAGTAGTGAAGATGAGACTTACCAGAGTCCATTCTTCCAGATACTCCTGCGAGGCCCTCAGGATGCAGGATCGCCAAGACTTGCTCCTCCCATGTTGTAAATTCTGGGGGAGGAGGTGGAGGTCCGCCGCCAGTCCGCTGCACCGCGATGTTGTGCCTGGATACCATTGAACGCACCTTCCCCGTAGGTCATTCCACCTCTTCCTGATGTCGTCCCTATTTCTTGGGTGCTGTCCCACAGCGTTGACCCTATCGACTATTCTGCTCCATAGCTCCATCTTCCTGGCAATGGTGGTGTGCTGCACCTGTGTCCCGAAGAGCTGTGGCTCTACCCGTACAATTTCCTCCACCATGACCCTGAGTTCATCCTCGGAGAACCTGGTGTGTCTTTGCGGTGCCATGGGGTGGTGTGGGTGATGTGTGGGGTGGATTGTGTGGTGATGTGTATTGGTGTGTTGTGTGAAGTGCGTGGAAATATTGCTGGGTGAAAGTAAAATGCGCGTCTGGGTGCTCAGTTCTCTTTTTCTCAGTGCGTGGTCCCGATTCTGTAGAAGTGGGGTTTGTGGGTGATGTGGTTGTGTGTTTTATATTGTGTTGGGTGTGTGGGAGTGGTGTGTGTATGTGTATCAGGTGTGTGTATTTCGAATTGTCCAATGTGGCTGTGTTTTGTAAATGTATGTGTATTTTGAGCGCGGCGGTGTGTACCGCCAATGGAATACCGCGGTTGAAAGACCGCCGCATGGATTCGTGTGTCGTGATAGTGTGGGCGTATTTCTGTTGGCGTGACGGTGGAGGTTTGGTCATCGCCAGTTTCTCGCTGGCCTTTGGTGTGGCGGACTTTTGTGGATGTCTGTATTTTGGCGGTTTGCCTGTTGTGGGTCAGAATGACCGTGGCGGTTTACCGCGACCGCAGCGGTATGTTGGCGGTCTTCTGACAGCGGTAAGCGGCTTTTACCGCCAAGGTTGGAATGACCCCCTTTGTCTCTTGTCAGTGGGCTACAAATTTAAGTTTTGTGTAATATTTGATTTTACCATTTTCCCATCTGAGAGAGGTTTTCTCTCATCAAATATGACTGAGAATGTACTTGGAAGGATTGGGTTTGGAAACTGAATTAAAGTCAAATGGCGACATCATTACATGTCTGTACTCTTCATAAGTGAGAGTTCATGTGAAATTGAACACCCATATTTTTGTAAGTGGTTTAAGAATATGCCTTTTAACCATTTTTAGCAAGTTGCATTGAAAAATTGCAGGTTTTGCCGCCACCCTGTTTCCAAGGCTTCCTTGGGGAAGGTGCACCCTGCTTATCTCTCGATAGCATAAGGCTTGAGTGTCATACCACGAGAACTGGAATATTTAACGAGTACCCCTTCCAAATCTTTATCTTTTAGCTCACTTAAGTCAAAGCAAGCCTCTTAAGTGCACCATTGGCTCCACCTGTAGCATCTTTTAATGAGAAGAACCCCTCACACTCATCTGGAGGACCTTGTGCTGACTTCTTCTGCTCATTCATACTGTGCAGGTTGGGATGGGCATTCAGGCCTTGCCACGTTCAGTGTTCACCAGCTGGCACTGCTCAGCACTGACAGTGCATTTTTAGTTATTGACAAATATTATGGATACAGTGAAGCACGTGATATTGGAGAGTTTGCTGATGAAAAAGTGATGGGCCGTATATACTTGATCGGGGGCGTTTGGCGAGGGGGTTGTTAAGCTCTGGGTGAACTAACTTGTATGTGTATTTTGTGCTTAAAACATGGGTGTTCTCTGACATAACTACATTTGGGGATTCATTTTAAGCACAGGCTAAGGCAAGTGATTTCAGAGAGTGTCCGACACCCTCCAGCTTGGAACGAGGGCTATGTGAGTCTCCCAAGATCATGCTAGTCAAGGTTTAATTGGGGCGGTGTAAGTGAAGTTTAATTGTGTTTTTTCCTGTACAGTTTGTTCCCCAAGAATGAAGGCAAACAATTACTTTAAATAGGTCCAGAAATGTCTTGACAAGTGAGAGAGCGACAAACTGTACAGCATCCTGTCATACATTGATATTTTGAATCTATTTTGGACCTCATAAACGCCAATTTTTGATTATCATATGAATCTGAATAAGGCAATAACTACAAGGCTATGCTGAAAAACATTTTTGAATATTAAAAGTGTGTATGCTATCCAGTCGTAGGAGTTCAGAGTTGATTTATGTCAGGAAAGGCAGTTCTGGTGCATTGAATGTAATAAATACCTGTGATTCAGATCAGGAATTGATGCATTCTAGGCTGTGGTGTTTGTGTTTTGCTTGCATTGTGGCAGATTGTGCCATAACACCCTTTTTTTAGGTCGAAGCTTACCAGCCAACGCAGCTGTCTTGTTGCAAAGACATATTGACAACAAGTTTAAAGCTTTTCTAGTAATCAACCCATTGCTTACCACTATCTTTGTGTTTTGCAACTCACATTTGCTTGCTTTCTATTTGCTGGCTTTATTTATTTTAGGCTGTCCAGCATATATTTGTCCCTCCCATGGGTCATAACCTTGGTTACCACCTCACTGACTCATTGTATTCTTCCACAAAAGGTCGCTTTATGGGCACTCTTTTTTTCTCATTTGTCAACCACTCCAGGAGAATACATGTTTTCGGTTGTCTCCTATGTGCTAGTTCATAGCTAAATGTGTTGTATTTCATTGAAAATATTTCCTGCCTCCTATCTTCCTGTTTTACTGATGCTGCTTATATCTGCCAAGAACAGGCCCTATCGACAATATTGTCTTTTGTTTTTCTTGGTCAGTAATCTTTACGAATAACATAGCTTAAGCAATCCTCTTCCTCAGGTCCACACTCATGGCATATGCATATGAAATAGGGGAGTGAGGGGTGCTACAGCACCCCAAAAAGCCATGCTAGGGTTCTAAATAATTTACAAACAAGCCTCTAACTTTTATTTTTATCTTGTCACATTTTCTGGGCAAAGACAGAAGAGACCTCAAATATTAGGCGTTGTCTTCCAAAGAGACTGGTGTTTACTTTTCTTTCTCTGACTTAAACGTGAGAAGATTTGTGTGACAATCCCCCTGGGTGCTGGGGAAGTGAAAGGGAATGCTTTAGGATGCTATTTTTTTTCTAGCACACAGCAACATTTGAGTATCAATAAATGAACTGTAAAAATATTTCAGGATACATCAGAATTAGGAAAGCACAAAGAAAGCACATTTTCGTATTCTCAAGGGTGGTGGAAACAAACATTTTAATACAATGAAAACAGATCAATACACATGCTGATTACAATGTCCACACATTATTCTTTGTGCGCTGTAAAGTTTTATCAGTAAAACTGTGTGTCTGCAAATGCAATGGTCTTTCAAATGAAAATGTGATGTTTGCAATGGCAGTGTGTTACCACACCATGCATACGCCACTCTACGCCACTCCACTATTCGACACTCCGCTCCATACGATGCCACTCTACTCTATGGCATTCTACGCCACTCCACTCCATACGATGCCACTCCACTCTATGGCCCTCTACTCCACTCAATGGCACTCTACGCCACTCCACTATTCGACACTCCGCTCCATACGATGCCACTCTACTCTATGACATTCTACGCCACTCCACTCCATACGATGCCACTCTACTCTATGGCCCTCTACTCCACTCAATGGCACTCTACGCCACTCCACTATTCGACACTCCGCTCCATACGATGCCACTCTACTCTATGGCATTCTACGCCACTCCACTCCATACGATGCCACTCCACTCTATGGCCCTCTACTCCACTCAATGGCACTCTACGCCACTCCACTATTCGACACTCCGCTCCATACGATGCCACTCTACTCTATGGCATTCTACGCCACTCCACTCCATACGATGCCACTCTACTCTATGGCCCTCTACTCCACTCAATGGCACTCTACGCCACTCCACTATTCGACACTCCGCTCCATACGATGCCACTCTACTCTATGGCATTCTACGCCACTCCACTCCATACGATGCCACTCCACTCTATGGCCCTCTACTCCACTCAATGGCACTCTACGCCACTCCACTATTCGACACTCCGCTCCATACGATGCCACTCTACTCTATGGCCCTCTACTCCACTCAATGGCATTCTACGCTACTCCACTATTCGACACTCCACTCCATATGATGCCACTCTACAGCACTCTACTCCACTCAATGGCACTCTATGCCCCTCTACTCTATGCAGCTCCAATCTATGCAGTTCCAGTCTATGACATTCTATGCCACTCACTATTCGACACTCCACTCCATACAATGCCACTCTACTCTACGGCACTCTGCTCCACTCAATGGCACTCTATGCCCCTCTACTCTATGCAGCTCCAATCTATGCAGTTCCAGTTTATGCCATTCTATGCCACTCACTATTCGACACTCTGCTCCATACGATGCCACTCTACTCTATGGCACTCTACTCCACTCAATGGCACTCTATGCCACTCCACTCTATGCAGCTCCACTCTATGCCACTCTACGCCACTCCACTATTTGACACTCCACTCCACATTATGCCACTCTACAGCACTCTACTCCACTCAATGGCACTCTATGCCCCTCTACTCTATGCAGCTCCAATCTATGCAGTTCCAGTCTATGACATTCTATGATACCCACTATTCGACACTCCACTCCATACGATGCCACTCTACTCTATGGCACTCTACTCCACTCAATGGCATTCTACGCCACTCCACTCTATGCCCCTCCTCTCTATGCAGCTCCAATCTATGCAGCTCCAGTCTATGCCATTTTACGCCACTCCACTATTCGACACTCCACTCCATACGATGCCACTCTACTCTATGGCACTCTACTCCACTCAATGGCATTCTACGCCACTCCACTATTCGACACTCCACTCCATACGATGCCACTCTACTCTATGGCCCTCTACTCCACTCAATGGCATTCTACGCCACTCCACTATTCAACACTCCACTCCATACGATGCCACTCTACTCTATGGCACTCTACTCCACTCAATGGCATTCTATGCCACTCCGCTCTATGCCCCTCCTCTCTATGCAGCTCCAATCTATGCAGCTCCAGTCTATGCCACTCTACGCTACTCCACTATTCGACACTCCGCTCCATACGATGCCACTCTACTCTATGGCACTCTACTCCACTCAATGACACTCTATGCCACTCCACTCTATGCAGCTCCACTCTATGCCATTCTACACCCCTCCACTATTCGACACTCCACTCCATACGATGCCACTCTACTCTATGGCCCTCTACTCCACTCAATGGCATTCTACGCTACTCCACTATTCGACACTCCACTCCATACGATGCCACTCTACTCTATGGCACTCTACTCCACTCAATGACACTCTATGGCACTCCACTCTATGCAGCTCCACTCTATGCCATTCTATACCCCTCCACTATTCGACACTCCACTCCATACGATGCCACTCTACTCTATGGCACTCTACTCCACTCAATGGCATTCTACGCCACTCCACTATTCGACACTCCACTCCATACGATGCCACTCTACTCTATGGCACTCTACTCCACTCAATGGCATTCTACGCCACTCCACTCTATGCCCCTCCTCTCTATGCAGCTCCAATCTATGCAGCTCCAGTCTATGCCATTTTACGCCACTCCACTATTCGACACTCCACTCCATATGATGCCACTCTACTCTATGGCCCTCTACTCCACTCAATGGCATTCTACGCCACTCCACTATTTGACACTCCACTCCACACTACGCCACTCTACAGCACTCTACTCCACTCAATGGCACTCTATGCCCCTCTACTCTATGCAGCTCCAATCTATGCAGTTCCAGTCTATGACATTCTATGCCACCCACTATTCGACACTCCACTCCATACAATGCCACTCTACTCTACGGCACTCTGCTCCACTCAATGGCACTCTATGCCCCTCTACTCTATGCAGCTCCAATCTATGCACTTCCAGTTTATGCCATTCTATGCCACTCACTATTCGACACTCTGCTCCATACGATTCCACTCTACTCTATGGCACTCTACTCCACTCAATGGCACTCTATGCCACTCCACTCTATGCAGCTCCACTCTATGCCACTCTACGCCACTCCACTATTTGACACTCCACTCCACATTATGCCACTCTACAGCACTCTGCTCCACTCAATGGCACTCTATGCCCCTCTACTCTATGCAGCTCCAATCTATGCAGTTCCAGTCTATGCCATACTATGCCACTCACTATTCGACACTCCGCTCCATAGAATGCCACTCTACTCTATGGCACTCTACTCCACTCAATGACACTCTATGCCACTCCACTCTATGCCCCTCCTCTCTATGCAGCTCCAATCTATGCAGCTCCAGTCTATGCCATTTTACGCCACTCCACTATTCGACACTCCACTCCATACGATGCCACTCTACTCTAAGGCACTCTACTCCACTCAATGACACTCTATGCCACTTCACTCTATGCAGCTCCACTCTATGCCATTCTACACCCCTCCACTATTCGACACTCCACTCCATATGATGCCACTCTACTCTATGGCACTCTACTCCACTCAATGATACTCTATGCCACTCCACTCTATGCATCTCCACTCTATGCCATTCTACACCTACCCACTTTAAGACACTCCACTCTACTCTATGACACTCCACTCTACACTACTCTACTGCACTCTACTCCATTCCAGTCAAAGGCACTCTACTCCACTCTACTCCATTCTACCTCATTCTACTCCACTCTATGCCACTATACTCCACTCTACCCCACTCCACTCTACACCACTCCACAAAAGTCTACTTCACTCTACTACACTATGTGCCACTCAAATATATGATATCTATTCCAAGCTACGGCACTCTATGCCACTCCATCCTACAACACCTTACTTCACCTTATGTCACTCCACTCTACGACACTCCACTCTATGCCACTATTCTCCACTCTATGCCACTCCTCTCTACACCACTTCACAAGAGTCTACTTCACTCTACTACACTCTGTGCCACTCAACTCTATGATATCTATTCCAATCTACGCCACTCTATGCCACTCCATCCTACAACACTTTACTCCACTTTATGTCACTCCACTCTACGACACTCCACTCTATGACACTATACTCCACTCTGTACCACTTCACTCTACACCAATTCACAAGAGTCTTCTTCACTCTACTACACTCTGTGCCACTCAACTCTATGATATCTATTCCACTCTACGCCACTTTATGCCACTCAACAATACTCTACAAAACTCCACTCAACTCTATGCCACTCCACGTTATGCCACTCCACTCTATGCCACTCCACTCTGACACTCCACTCTACAACACTCTACAAAACTCCACTCTATTCCACTCCACTCTATGCCACTCCACTCTATGCCACTCCACTCTGACACTCCACTCTACAACACTCTACAAAACTCCACTCAGTGCTACTCTACTCCACTCCATGTCACTCCATTCCACTTTACTTCATTCTACATTACTCCACTCTACACCACTCTGCTCCACAACACTCAACCCCACTCTGTGACACAGCGCACTACTCCATTCTATGCCACTCCACTCTACAATACTCTACAAAACTCCACTCCACTCTACGCCACTCCACTTTATGCCACTCCAGTCTGACACTCCAATCCATGTCACTCTACTGTACTCCACTCGATGATTGATACTGTACTCCGATATATGTCACTCCATTCCACTTTACAGTACTCCACTCTACCTTACTCCACTCTACACCACTCTGCTCCACAACACTCCACCCCACTCTGTGACACAGCGCATTACTCCTTTCTATGCCACTCTACAATACTCTACAAAACTCCACTCCACTGTACGCCACTCCACTTTATGCCACTCAACTCTGACACTCCAATCCATGACACCCTACGGTACTCCACTCCATGCTACTCTACTCCACTATATGGCACTCCATTCCACTTTACTCCACTCTACATTACTCCACTCTACCTTACTCCACTCTACACCACTCTGCTCCACAACAATCCATCCCACTTTGTGACACAGCACACTACTCCATTCTGTGCCACTCCACTCTACAATACTCTACAAAACTCCACTCAACTCTATGCCACTCCACTTTATGCCACTCCACTCTATGCCACTCCACTCTGACACTCCACTCTACAACACTCTACAAAACTCCACTCTATTCCACTCCACTCTATGCCACTCCACTCGACACTCCACTCTACAACACTCTACAAAACTCCACTCAGTGCTACTCTACTCCACTCTATGTCACTCCATTCCACTTTACTTAATTCTACATTACTCCACTCTACACCACTCTGCTCCACAACACTCAACCCCACTCTGTGACACAGCGCACTACTCCATTCTATGCCACTCCACTCTACAATACTCTACAAAACTCCACTCCACTCTACGCCACTCCACTTTATGCCACTCCACTCTGACACTCCAATCCATGTCACTCTACTGTACTCCACTCGATGATACTGTACTCCGATATATGTCACTCCATTCCACTTTACTCCACTCTACAGTACTCCACTCTACCTTACTCCACTCTACACCACTCTGCTCCACAACACTCCACCCCACTCTGTGACACAGCGCATTACTCCTTTCTATGCCACTCTACAATACTCTACAAAACTCCACTCCACTGTACGCCACTCCACTTTATGCCACTCAACTCTGACACTCCAATCCATGACACCCTACGGTACTCCACTCCATGCTCCTCTACTCCACTATATGGCACTCCATTCCACTTTACTCCACTCTACATTACTCCACTCTACCTTAATACACTCTACACCACTCTGCTCCACAACAATCCATCCCACTTTGTGACATAGCACACTACTCCATTCTGTGCCACTCCACTCTACAATACTCTACAAAACTACACTCAACTCTATGCCACTCCACTTTATGCCACTCCACTCTATGCCACTCCACTCTGACACTCCACTCTACAACACTCTACAAAACTCCACTCTATTCCACTCCACTCTATGCCACTCCACTCTATGCCACTCCATTCTGACACTCCACTCTACAACACTCTACAAAACTCCACTCAGTGCTACTCTACTCCACTCTATGTCACTCCATTCCACTTTACTTCATTCTACATTACTCCACTCTACACCACTCTGCTCCACAACACTCAACCCCACTCTGTGACACAGCGCACTATTCCATTCTATGCCACTCCACTCTACAATACTCTACAAAACTCCACTCCACTCTACGCCACTCCACTTTATGCCACTCCACTCTGACACTCCAATCCATGTCACTCTACTGTACTCCACTCGATGATACTGTACTCCGAAATATGTCACTCCATTCCACTTTACTCCACTCTACAGTACTCCACTCTACCTTACTCCACTCTACACCACTCTGCTCCACAACACTCCACCCCACTCTGTGACACAGCACATTACTCCTTTCTATGCCACTCTCGAATACTCTACAAAACTCCACTCCACTGTACGCCACTCCAGTTTATGCCACTCAACTCTGACACTCCAATCCATGACACCCTACGGTACTCCGCTCCATGCTACTCTACTCCACTATATGGCACTCCATTCCATTTTACTCCATTCTACATTACTCCACTCTGACTTATTCCACTCTACACCAATCTGCTCCACAACAATCCACCCCACTCTGTGACACAGCACACTACTCCATTCTGTGCCACTCCACTCTACAATACTCTACAAAACTCCACTCCACTCTATGCCACTCCATTTTATGCCACTCCACTCTATGCCACTCCACTCTGACACTCCACTCTACAACACTCTACAAAACTCAACTCTATTCCACTCCACTCTATGCCACTCCACTCTATACCACTCCACTCTGACACTCCACTCTACAACACTCTACTCTGTTCTGGTCTCCACCACTGAACTCCATTATATGCTACACCACTCTACTCCACGCCACCCCGGTCTGTGACACTCTACTCCACTCCTTGACAGTCACCCCTCTCCACTCTACCTTCTATGCCACTCCACTCTATGACACTCTATGACATTCTACTCCACTCCATGACAGTCCACTCTACCTTCTATGCCACTCCACTCTATGACACTCTACTCCACTCCATGACAGTCACCCCACTCCACTCTACATTCTATGCCACGACACTCTATGACACTCTACTCCACTCCATGACAGTCACCCCATTCCACTCTACATTAGATGCCACTCCACTCTAAAACACTCTATGACACTCTATTTCACTCCATGACAGTCACCCCACTCCACTCTACCTTCTATGTCACTCCGCTCTATGACACTCTGACACTCTACTCCACTCCATGACCATCCACTCTACCTTCTATGCCACTCCACTCTATGACACTCTATGACACTCTACTCCACTCCATGACAGTCACCCCACTCCACCCTACATTCTATGCCACTCCACTCCATGACACTCTATGACACTCTACTCCACTACTCCATGACAGTCACCCCACTCCACTCTACCTTCTATGCCACTCCCCTCTATGACACTCTATGACACTCTATGACACTCTATGACACTCCATGACAGTCCACTCTGCCTTCTATGCCATGCCACTCCACTCTATCATACTATATGACACTCTACTCCACTCCATGACAGTCCACTCTACCTTCTATGCCACTCCACTCTATGACACTCTATGACACTCCATGACAGTCACCCCACTCCACTCTACATTCTATGCCAATCCACTCTATGACACTCTATGACCCTTTACTCCACTCCATGACAGTCACCCCACTCCACTATACATTCAATGCCACTCCACTCTATGACACTCCATGACGTTCCACCCTACTCCACTCTACGGCAGTCCACTCTGTAATATTCTACTCCACTATACACCACTTCACTCTCTTGTACGCCACAAACTTTTAGCCATGCTGAACAGTAGCTACCCTGAGGTACAACATGAGTAAAACAAATTGGAAAAGCCATTCAGTTTTGCAGAGCAACATTTGTTGGATTTGTCGATGTTTGTTTGCTTTGCATTTCTGTATACTATTGCAAGAGCTCGTTCCGAAAGTATTGGGGCACTCTACATAAGTCCCAGTTACATTACACGAGGCTATATTCATTTCTGGGCGCCAGGAGATGAACTGGCTTGCCCAGGATCACAGGTTGTTGAATTGATGCCGAGACTCTCCCTGGTTCTCCAGTTCCAAAGTCGACAGCTTTGGCTGTGAGGACACAGCCTTGTACAGGAGGTTCGCACATACGGCTCTCACTTAACTGGAAACACGCCTCGTTCCTCTTCCGAGGTGCCGAGACCGAGCATAAAATGAGACCACAGAAGAATGTGTGAAGAGACTGCTCCACAGGGCCAGCAGGCGTGAATGTGTCGCCACCACAGGCAGGGAGAGCCGGCCAGTCTGCAGGGGCCGTGAGGGCGCAGGGGCGACCCTACAAGCAGCGGGGAGGAAGGGCCCCACCAGGCAAATACACACAGGAATGTGCAAGGCACGGCCCCGAAACACACTCGGCAGTGCCTTGCTTAATTAAAACTTGGTTTAGAATGAGCAGCGGGGTCTGTATGCAAACACAGAGACACGTGCGACGGAAAAAGAAGAACACAGTATGATGAGGTCAAATAGAAGAAAAACATTGCATTCTGTAAGAGAATGTGTTAGCCAACAAGTGCTTCAGTGAACTTCTCAGGAAAGGAAGTTATGAAATTTCATGTAAAAAAGGCAGCCAAAATGCCTTGTTTGACTAAGAAAATTGAGACCGAAGCACTGGTAAAGCCAATCGCTTGGACATTAGTGTGTCTTGGGAACAGACCTGTGCACATCCTATAAACTCAGACATTTTGGTATTGCCATTACCGGGGGCTCGTCTCCCCTCTGGCTGAGCCAGGAGATGAAAGATAAATCAATATTTAATTATCGTTTTATCTTTCATCTGCCAGCACAGCCAGCAGTGTGTTCAGGTCGGCGGGGATGGGCTGTGGGAGGTGGGAGGGGGGATGAGGAGAGAGTGACCTAAGTGCGCACATGTTTTTTGGTCAGCCGTCTCAGGCCGGCCAAACACACATGCGCACTTAGATTTCTCCATCTTGGCTGTAAACACAGCCGGGCTGGAGAACTGCACAGACCTCAGGGTTAATCCTAACGCCTCTTACACACTATGTTTAGCATGTAATCAGTGCCAGGATTGCTGGGGAGCCTGTGTTGCTGTCCAGAGGAACAACACGGCAGGAGGCGGCAACGGCAGGAAAAAAATATGTTTTTTCTATTATTATATAATTTTATTTATCCCACTATCCATCCATCCCCACCCCTCCCCTTGAGATTTGCGGTGGCCACTGCTGATTGCCAATGCTTTTTTCTCTGGACGCACTGGAGTAACTAATGCTAAGAAAAGCATCTGTAAAAATGTAAGGTGTAGAAAACAAATCAACCATGTTATGTCTGGCTTGACAGCATAGCTGTCTGCAACACTTAGGGAGTCATTACGACCCTTAGCGGTCTTTTCACAAGACCGCCGAGGTCCCGCCGTGCTGAAGACCACCAGTGGTGGCGGTCTTCCGCGCTGCGTATTATGACCGCTGGCAGCCTGCCGTCCTTTTTCGTATGGAAAGCCGCCAGCAGCCATACTGGCGGACGGCGGGAAAGTGGAGGTTGCTCAACCTCCACCGCCACGTCAACAGAACACCGCCCACTGAATCACGCCCCATGGATCCGTCCCCTCCCGGAGGATCAACGGACCAGGTAAGTTGATCAACCGTTAGGGAAGGGGGTGGGGGGCTGTTGTGTATTGTGTGCGTGCATGGGGGTGTGCGTGTGAGAGTGTATAGGGGGTGAGAGAGTGAGTGTATGCGCGCGGGGGTGTTGTGTGTATGGGAAATGTGTGCGGGTCGGACAGTGTGCATGTCTGTTTGTATGTGTGCGGGTATGTGTTGTCGGGGTGTATGTGTGCGTGTAGGGGTGTGTATATGTGCATGTTCGGGGTCAGGGTGGGGAGGGAGGTTGTGCCACCATTGGGGGGTGGCAGGGGGGTGGGGGGTGTGGGGGGAGGATTCGTGGGGGGTAGCAGGTGGTGGGGGAGACCCCTATCAGTGCCAGGGAAGGAATTCCCTGGCACTGATAGTGCCTACCGCCATGGATCTCATGGCGGTTCCCAACCACCCGAGATCCATGGCGTTCTGCAAGGGTCCTGATACCGTCGGCGGTCTAGTGACGACCGCCGGGCTGGAGACAGCAATCTCCAGCCCAGCGGTCTTCACCGCCATGGCAGTCGGAATGGTGAAGTGGCAGATACCACCACGGTCATAATTCCCTTTTTTTTGCCGCCGTCCTGTTTGCGGTCTTACCAACGCTTTACCACCGACCGCCAGGGTCGTAATGACCCTCTTATTGTTATCAGTACTTAAAGATATACACCGAGTGGGCTTTCTTTACTCTCTCACCACCTGCTATAAGCTGTTTGATGTATCCTTCCATCTCCTATCGAGCGCCTACATTGCAGTGCGCGAGGAGCTATTTTACATTTATTCTTTCACTTCAGCAGCCATTCTTGTTTTCAATGATCCTGCGGATGCCCCTTTCTCAGTGGAACATTCTCTACTCCTCTGACCCTCTGTTTTGAGGGTGCCTGATGGCTTCCTCTCTCTACACCAGCTGCTCCCTTCACATGCCCCCAGCACTTTTCCTGATCCCCCGCTTGGTACACACTTCCTCATCAGAGCACTGTGTGGCTTCTTTTTTTCCCCATTCACTTTCCTCACATGCTTCTATCCTCTGGTCCAAGGTCTCCCCTACGTCCCTGGGCCATGTGGGCACTGGAGCCATGGGGGTAATAAAGGCCCCTGCAGCCCCGTGGTGCGAGGGCCTCCCATGCTTACACAAATTGGAAGGGGTCGTCTCATTCCCTTGATGTGAGTCTGAGGGGCACCTTCAGCATATCTTGTGGGGGAGGAGGCCTCACTTTTTATTACGCTCTGTGGGGCCACCGCTGAGCTGAAGCACAGTTTCGCCCACATATAAAGCCAGCGTGCATTGCCTAATCAACGTACCCTGCGTACTATCTATGCATTCATATGTCCACACACGAGCTGTGTGTGGGATAGTGTCTGTGGTGTGTGTGTACCTCTATGTATTGGCAGTGCCTGCATGTGTGCCTCTTGTTGCTGAAGTCCATTTGAGCCTGTAGTGTTGTCTGTGCACTGTAGTACATAGGTTGCCATAAGTGCATACTTTTTGTCAAAGCCAGATATATTATTTTTGCCAATGCTTGTTTCCTGGAGCATACATTTTTAGGGTCGAGCGCACAAGTGCCCCGTCCCTGTTATAATCTCTCTTTGGGCTTTTAACCACACCCATGTCATGCCTGTCACTTTCATTGGCTCGTGGGATTGCCTTTTAAAAACCGCTTGATTTCATTAGTGAAAGGCATGCATAGGTCATGCCTTTTTCGGTGCTTAGCCCTCCTCTAGCGCACCGGCCAACTACTGAAAACATACAAGGATCCACGTTTTCAGCCTGGTTTCTGGACTACTTTGTCTTTTTATTTTCCATGCAGTGCGATCGTGTTGGTTTTACATGGCACGATCTCGCTCATTTGTTTTTGTTTTCAATTTCAGCGCAATCGCGCTCGGTTTTAAAGCAATCACACTCATTTTTTTTCTTTCAATTTATGTGGCAAGAAAAGTCTGGTTAGGAGTTCACAATGCTAATAGCTCTAACTCGAGCAAATGAGAGATCCGTTGCATTGCAAATGCATCTTTAGAATATATTGACATTGCTCGCCCCTGCTGGTACTGCGCTGCTCGCTGACTCATTTCTAGTCTAAAGTAGTCCCTCAAGCATTCCACTGGAGGAGCAGGGACACACCCCAAGAGCCAATAGGAAAAAAGTGAAACTGATATACTCCTGTGGCCCGATCCACAAGGTGATGGCAATGTGTCATGTCTGCGGCTGAAGATTACCGAGAAACAGAAGCTCGCAGCTGAAGGAGGCTGACCAAAATTGCTTAAAATAAGAATACAATACAATGTATTCACCAGAAGGAGTGCAAATGCCTTACATGCCAAGCCTAAGAAAATATAAGTGAGTATTTTGGTGTGGTGCCGTTTAAACCCCCCTGACGCCAACATTAGATATTTAAAAGCAAAACACAAAACAGAATAAAGGATTGCATGTTTACAAGTTAAACATTTTGCACATGAAAGAAAAGGGGGCATTCCCACAGACACACAAAATGGACTCGCACCCACCCCCGCAAACCACGCACGCAACCTCAGCATCATCCTGGACCCCTCCCTCTCCATGACACAGCAAATCAATGCTCTTACTTCCTCCTGCTTCCTCACACTCCGCACTCTAAAAAAATCCTTCAAAGGATGCCCCCAGAGACCAGGAAGACAGTCACCCATGCACTCATCAGCAGCAGACTAGACTACGGTATCGCCCTCTACGCCGGCACCACACTCAAACTCACACGCAAATTCCAGAATCCAGAACACAGCCGCACGCCTCATCCTTGGCCTCCCCCGCCACAAAGTATCTCACCACACCTCAAAACTCTTCACTGGCTCCCCATAAACAAGAGAATTACATTCAAGATCCTCATCCAGGCACACAAATCCCTCCACAACACCGACCCGACATACCTCAACGAAAGAGTGAAATTTCACATTCCCACCCGCAACCTCCGTTCAGCCAACCTCGCCCTAGCCACAGTCCTCCGCACCCAACGCACCACCACAGGAGGCAGGTCCTTCTCCTACCTCGCCCCCAAAACCTGGAACTCCCTCCCCACCCACCTCCGCAAAACCAAAGACCTCCTGCTCTTCAGAAAAAACCTAAAAACATGGCTGTTCGAACAGTGACCCTCCTGCCAGCCCTCCACACCAAGCGCCTTGAGACCCTCACAGGTGAGTAGTGCTCTATATAAAAAATAATTGATTGATTGAAATGTCAAACTTTTTAAAAATACATCTTGCCTGTCTCGATGTGGTTCCTGGTGTCTATAGAAACACTCAGCTTCTTGACACCTATAGTGGGCGTCAGTTTCTCCTGGATTAAACAATGCACAAGAGTGCCTGCACGAAGCAGTGGGGCCACCGTGTTCAGCTTCCAAGTACCCAAGAGTTGCTGCTGAGTGCTAACTGCTCAGGTTCATGTCACACAGGTGTAGGGGGGGTGCAGTGTCTGGAGCTTAACACTGAGTCATAGCACATCACAGCAGAGCAGAAATGTCAGGTTTTATGCAAATCTGGCAAACAGGAAGGGAGGAGGACACAGTTAAATGGGAGGGCAAAATTATTTATTTTGGCAGAGTTTTATGAATCTGCACAGCTATTGACAAGCACTTACCATGTTTAGCTTATTCTTGGTGCTTTAAGTTTCATGCAAATATGTCGGGGGCAATTAAACCAGCACATCCCATTTCAACTCTCATAGGGATCTTTGCTGTCCACTACAGGAAGAATCCCAGAATGGACCAGCCTTAAACCTAAGATTCCACCACTGGGCTTGTTAACAGCCAGTTCATGCTATTCATTAACCGATGCCAAAGTTATATCACATTCCAGGCCCTGTGGTCAACCAGTGCCCTGCACGGCTGAAGGCTGCGCGCACCAGGGATAGGAAGCCTGCGGTAAGTGTAGTACAAGGTGTGGACAAGGGCCTGGCCCTGTGGTCAACCAGTGCCTTGCACGGCTGAAGGCTGCGCGCACCAGGGATAGGCAGCCTGCGGTAAGTGTAGTACAAGGTGTGGCCAAGGGCCTGGCCCTGTGGCCACCCTGTGTCTTGCACGGATAAAGGCTGCGCGCACCAGGGATAGGCAGCCTGCGGTAAGTGTAGTACAAGGTGTGGCCAAGGGCCTGGCCCTGTGGTCAACCAGTGCCTTGTACGGCTGAAGGCTGCGCGCACCAGGGATAGGCAGCCTGCGGTGAGTGTAGTACAAGGTGTGGCCGAGGTCCAGGCCCTGTGGTCAACCTCTGTCTTGCACGGCTGAAGGCTGCGCGCACCAGGGATAGGCAGCCTGCGGTAAGTGTAGTACAAGGTGTGGCCAAGGTCCAGGCCCTGTGGTCAACCTGTGTCTTGCACGGCTGAAAGCTGCGCGCACCAGGGATAGGCAGCCTGCGGTAAGTGTAGTACAAGGTGTGGCCAAGGGCCAGGCCCTGTGGTCAACCAGTGCCTTGCACGGATAAAGGCTGCGCGCACCAGGGATAGGCAGCCTGCGGTAAGTGTAGTACAAGGTGTGGCCAAGGGCCTGGCCCTGTGGTCAACCAGTGCCTTGCACGGATGAAGGCTGCGCGCACCAGGGATAGGCAGCCTGCGGTAAGTGTAGTACAAGGTGTGGCCAAGGGCCTGGCCCTGTAGTCAACCAGTGCCTTGCACGGATAAAGGCTGAGCGCACCAGGGATAGGCAGCCTGCGGTGAGTGTAGTACAAGGTGTGGCCAAGGGCCTGGCCCTGTGGTCAACCAGTGCCTTGCACGGCTGAAGGCTGCGCGCACCAGGGATAGGCAGCCTGCGGTAAGTGTAGTACAAGGTGTGGCCAAGGGCCTGGCCCTGTGTTCAACCAGTGCCTTGCACGGCTGAAGGCTGAGCGCACCAGGGATAGGCAGCCTGCGGTAAGTGTAGTACAAGGTGTGGCCAAGGGCCTGGCCCTGTGGTCAACCAGTGCCTTGCACGGCTGAAGGCTGCGCGCACCAGGGATAGGCAGCCTGCGGTAAGTGTAGTACAAGGTGTGGCAAAGGGCCTGGCCCAGTGGCCAACCAGTGCCTTGCACGGCTGAAAGCTGGGCGCACCAGGGATAGGCAGCCTGCGGTAAGTGTAGTACAAGGTGTGGCCAAGGGCCTGGCCCTGTAGTCAACCAGTGCCTTGCACGGATGAAGGCTGAGCGCACCAGGGATAGGCAGCCTGCGGTAAGTGTAGTACAAGGTGTGGCCAAGGGCCTGGCCCTGTAGTCAACCAGTGCCTTGCACGGCTGAAGGCTGCGCGCACCAGGGATAGGCAGCCTGCGGTAAGTGTAGTACAAGGTGTGGCCAAGGGCCTGGCCCTGTAGTCAACCAGTGCCCTGCACGGCTGAAGGCTGAGCGCACCAGGGATAGGCAGCCTGCGGTGAGTGTAGTACAAGGTGTGGCCAAGGGCCTGGCCCTGTAGTCAACCAGTGCCCTGCACGGCTGAAGGCTGAGCGCACCAGGGATAGGCAGCCTGCGGTAAGTGTAGTACAAGGTGTGGCCAAGGGCCTGGCCCTGTCGTCAACCAGTGCCTTGTACGGCTGAAAGCTGCACGCACCAGGGATAGGCAGCCTGCGGTAAGTGTAGTACAAGGTGTGGCCAAGGGCCTGGCCCTGTGGTCAACCAGTGCCTTGTACGGCTGAAGGCTGCGCGCACCAGGGATAGGCAGCCTGCGGTAAGTGTAGTACAAGGTGTGGCCAAGGGCCTGGCCCTGTGGTCAACCAGTGCCTTGTACGGCTGAAGGCTGCGCGCACCAGGGATAGGCAGCCTGCGGTAAGTGTAGTACAAGGTGTGGCCAAGGGCCTGGCCCTGTGGTCAACCAGTGCCTTGTACGGCTGAAGGCTGCGCGCACCAGGGATAGGCAGCCTGCGGTAAGTGTAGTACAAGGTGTGGCCAAGGGCCTGGCCCTGTGGTCAACCAGTGCCTTGTACGGCTGAAAGCTGCGCGCACCAGGGATAGGCAGCCTGCGGTAAGTGTAGTACAAGGTGTGGCCAAGGGCCTGGCCCTGTGGTCAACCAGTGCCTTGCACGGATGAAGGCTGAGCGCACCAGGGATAGGCAGCCTGCGGTAAGTGTAGTACAAGGTGTGGCCAAGGGCCTGGCCCTGTAGTCAACCAGTGCCTTGCACGGATAAAGGCTGAGCGCACCAGGGATAGGCAGCCTGCGGTGAGTGTAGTACAAGGTGTGGCCAAGGGCCTGGCCCTGTGGTCAACCAGTGCCTTGCACGGCTGAAGGCTGAGCGCACCAGGGATAGGCAGCCTGCGGTAAGTGTAGTGCAAGGTGTGGCCAAGGGCCTTGCCCTGTGGTCAACCAGTGCCTTGTACGGCTGAAGGCTGCGCGCACCAGGGATAGGCAGCCTGCGGTAAGTGTAGTACAAGGTGTGGCCAAGGTCCAGGCCCTGTGGTCAACCAGTGCTTTGTACGGCTGAAGGCCGTGCGCACCTTGGAGAGGCAGCCTGCGGTAAGTGTAGTACAAGGTGTGGCCAAGGGCCTGGCCCTGTGGTCAACCAGTGCCTTGTACGGATGAAAGCTGCGCGCACCAGGGATAGGCAGCCTGCGGTAAGTGTAGTACAAGGTGTGGCCGAGGTCCAGGCCCTGTGGTCAACCTGTGTCTTGCACGGTTGAAGGCCGTGCGCACCAGGGATAGGCAGCCTGCGGTAAGTGTAGCGCAAAGTGTGGCCAAAGGCCTGGCCCTGTGGTCAACCTGCGCCTTGTACGGCTGAAGGCCGTGTGTACCAGGGATAGGCAGCCTGCGGCAAGTGTAGCACAAAGTGTGGCCAAAGGCCAGACCCTGTGGTCAACCTGCGCCTTGTACGGCTGAAGGCCGTGTGTACCAGGGATAGGCAGCCAGCGGTAAGTGTAGTACAAGGTGCGGCCGTGGGCCGGGCCCTGTGGCAAACCCTTCTGCACACAGCCTCCATCCCCAAGGAGATCCCACAGAGTCTGGGCAATATGCGGTAGGCAAGGTCTTTGGCTCCATAGGTGGCCCAAAGAGCCTGACCCAACCCAGGCAGAGAACGGTCCCTTTATCTTTGCTCTCCTCGTCCTGGCCTTGGTCCAGGCCTTGCTGAACTCTGAGATCCATGCACTGGACTTCACTTGCTTCCAGCCCTTTAAACATCATGCAGATTCATTCACCATCCCCAAAGTTATCACCAGATGAACACTTTATTGCCCTGGTAACCGTGCCTCCTCCTGGTGGGATTTAATTCAACACAATATAGTAAACGTAAGGTAAATAAACACACAGTTCAAAGAGGTCCATGACCTGGCACCAGAGATATTAGCAGATTAAAAATCGTTGATCTTCTCTAACATAGTCCCCTTTGTGAGATCTGCCTTGAACCTAAGAACCCCACAAAGGGCTTTACGTGCTAAAAGCCTGTCATGCACATTCATTAACCAGGGCTGCGGTTATTAGTATATTAGCATTTCATTGCCCATCACATTTAACTCTCCCCATCCTTGAAGGATATGTAATGAACTTAAATACATCGAGTCTAAGCTAAACATGACAAGTTTCAGTCAAATTTGTGCAGATCTTCGAGAAACCTCTAATGTTATTAACATATCGAAGAATTCTTGACCCCACCTCTAAATGTTCTACCCTTTGATTGATCTGCATAAAACTTGACATACCAAAGGGAAACTGAACATGCTAAAGGTTTGCAACATTCAGGCAGATTCTGGAAATGGTGTGTTGTGTTGTTATGTATGTAATTATTTGAAATACTAAGTTGTTATTTGAAATGTGTTGTTGTATTGTGCGCGTGTCTGCATCGCGTGCCTCCGTTCGGATTCGAGAATGGACTTTCGGAGTTGGAGAGAGATCGGAGAGGTGGTTGAAGAGGAGACACAGAGACAAACAGCGCAGTGGATGCGGCAAGCCTTATTATTCATTAATACTTAATAAATATCCTATACTAAATATAAGGACTCCGACTTTACAGATTGGCGACGAGGGAATGAGAACTCTTCCATAATTAGGAACCTACGCAGCACATGGAAGATATTCTTCACCGGTAAGGCTTTCCGGTACAACTAACGGATTATTTGTGTATTCGGTGCTTTCATCCATGTTTACAGACCTATGATATAAACCAGTGGTGGTTACCGTGGATTCAGGAATCTTCATGTTTGAGGTGTCACCGTTGGATCGGGCGTTTTTTGAGCCGTGCTCTTCATTCCGTGACGGGAGCATTAGTAACATAGATTGGAGCACGTTGAACGCGCTTTTACGCTTACGCGTTTATTAAAGGAAAAAACCTTGGCAACGCTTCCGTTACCAAGGAAACTTAAAGCTTAAGCTGGAGCGTTTTGTTGTATTGGAGGATGAGGAGCAACCAAGCAAGGAAACGAAATACAAAGAGTTTTTTCCTGGATTATTTTGGACATCTGTTAAACGAGTGGAAACCTGTAACAAGAACTTTATCTACACAAGTACATTTAGTGGAACACTTCATCCTAGTGACATTTTTGTTTATTTTATTAGGTTTTGTATGAATGTTTTTTTTTTTTTTTCATTCCAGTTATTGTACATAAAAAAAAAAAAAAACGTTTCATATATAATTTTGAACGTTAACAGATCCAATATGGCTACACAGCAATTTTCCCTTCAGCCTCCACAGACATTTTGGCCAGCTGGTGCGAATCCATGTATGAAGTGGACAGAATGGAAGTCGTATTTTCTAAATTTTCTAGAGACTATAGACGAGGAAGGAAGAATGAGTTCAGAAAGGAAGAAAAAGATTTTTCTACATTCGGTGGGCCCGGAAGGACTAAAAGTATACGAATCCATGACAAAAATTAGTGGTAGTGGGGACACTAATGTATTTGAGAATGTGTTAAAGGAGTTTGATAATTACTTTGCACCTAAAGTATGCATAGGTATCCTAAGATACAAATTTTTTCAGAGAAAACAAGAATGTGGTGAGACTGTGGATGAATATGTTACTGCGCTCAGAGTTTTAGCGAATGACTGCAAATTTGATCATTTGCAGGGGCAGTTAATTAGAGACCAAGTAGTAATGCCTACCCGTGATCCAGCAATTCAGGAAAGACTGTGGATTAATGGAGAGTCTGAGTTGGACGATATTTTAGCTATTGTAAGGAAAGCTGAATTATCAAGTCGTAGTGCGAAGGCAGTTAGAACGGAAAATAAGGAGTTTGCGGATGACACAGTTAACAAAATAAAATATAAGGATGTGAGTAAATTAAAGAAAGAAAGTGGGAAGAATCAAGATACATCAAATTTTGATGGTCAAAGGTGTTATCGCTGTAATAGTAGCTCACATTTGGCTTCTTATAAATACTGTCAAAGCATTGAAGCAGAAGTGTGCGGCTTGTGGAGTTATTGGACATTTTGCTAGGGTATGTAAGAAAAAGAATAATACTGTGAATTATGTGGATGGAGTAGGTGATAATTCAAGTGAAGATGAGGATAAGATCAATAGGGTCATGCAGAGTAGTAAACTGATAAGCAAGGATCAAATGTTTGTTTTCAATGTACGTGAAGGATAGAAATTCAAGTTTATGTTGATTCAGGTTCTCCTTTTACTATAATTAATGAGGAAGTATGAAGGTCAAAATTTGTTGGAAAATTAGGTAAAGGTTTACATAAACCTGATATTAGTCCAGAAGGGTTTTCTGGTGAAAAAATAGATTTGTTAGGTTTCAGGGAACTTACTTTTGCTTTTAAGAACAGGAAGTCTATTGGAAAATTATATATAGCATGGAAGGGACCTTCAGTCCTAGGTTGGAAGGACCAGGGAGATTTGCACATCACACTTGATCCGAATAGTTCGGAACCAGTCATGGTAGTGGATGAGGGAGAGAGCATTGCAAAAGAAATGTTAAAAAAATTTCCTAAGGTTTTTAGCCGGAAAATTGGTATTTTAGAGGGTTTTGAACATAATATTGTTCTCAAGTCTAATGCTTGTCCAAAAATTCACAAGGTGAGGAACATTCCCATTCTGATTAGAAGTGAAGTTGAGAAAGAATTAGATAAGTTGAAGGAAGCGAATATCATTGAACCAATCGAATCATCCGAGTGGATTTCTCCAGTGGTGGTAGCTAAACGTGCGAGTGGGAAGATTCGTTTATGCATAGATTTGCGCCACCTGAATAAGAATATCGTAGTGGACAAATTTCCTTTACCACAGATTTCAGAAATGTTGACACTAATTAAGGGGGCTAGATGGTTTTACACCATAGATTTATCCGCAGCGTACCATCAGATCAAATTAAGTGAAGCGAGCAAAAAGTACACAGCGTTTATTACTCCAGTGGGATGTTTTCAATACAAGAGATTACTGTTTGGTTTAGCTTTGGCAGCTGCCATCCTTCAGAGATTGATGTATCAGTTATTTGGGAAACATACCAATGTAAGATGTTTCCAAGATGACATACTATTGTTTGGAAGGGATAGAATGGAACATGATAAAGTCTTGGAGGATGTGCTAAATATTCTGGAAGAGAAGGGGTTGACTGTAGAACACTCGAAGTGTAAATTTGGAGTACAGTCAGTAACCTATCTTGGTCATGTGTTATGTGGGAATGGTGTGACCATGAAATCTAAATTAGTAGATGCCATCTTGAATTCTCCACATCCTATGTGTAAAGATGATGTCAAGTCATTTTTAGGAATGATTGAGTTCTATGCGAAATTTGTGAAAGGTTTCTCTAGCAGAGTGTACAATATCAGACAGTTGCTGAAAAACCATGTTAAATTCAATTGGTCACGTGAGTGTGAAGTGGAGTTTGAAGATGTTAAAAATGCAATTGTGCAAGCTCCTATTTTGGGTAGTTTTGATCCTCATTGTACAAGTGTAGTAACCGTGGATGCCAGCAACAAAGGATTGGGTGGTGTGCTGACATAAATTGATGCTTCAGGAAAAGAGGTCATAATTGCTTTTGCTTCTCGTGCATTATCACCGAATGAAGAGAATTGTTCGGTAATAGAGAAGGAAACACTTGCATGTATTTGGGCACTGGAGGATTACAGATCTTTTGTGTGGGGTAAGGAATGTATTTTACGAACTGATCACAAACCGTTAGTGAAATTACTGACCACCGAAGGAATGTATAAGGCATCAGCAAGAATTGTAAGAATGTCTATGCGGTTACAAGATTTTGTATATAATATTGAGTATGTTCCTGGAAGGAATAATGTACTGGCAGACTATTTATCCCGTATGCCCACTGAGATTTTGGAATGGGATGAAGATGAAGTGGAGGAGTTACAAATTGCTTTGATTCATGATGATGAAAATGTGAGCATAAGGGAAGAGGTGTGGAAGGAAGAATATTCCAAGGATTGTGATTTACAATCTTTGTTAGAATGTGTAATGAATGGTTGGCCCAACAAATCTAAAATGCCTAGTATACTTAAACAGTTTTGGGAGGTGAGGAGTGAGCTTTCAGTTGTTAAGGGAACTGTTTTTAGAGGTGATAGAGCTATTCCGCCAATGACACTTAGGTACAGGATTTTGAAGTTATGTCACAAAACGCATTGTGGAATAGTCAAAACTAAACAAAGGGTGAAGAGATGGTATTGGTGGCCAGGAATAGATATTCAGGCTGAAAGGGTTGTGAGGGAGTGTATTATTTGTGCAAATTCTGATAAAACCTTAAATACTTTAAGGCCTAATATGTGTGAACCAATTGTTCCAAGTAAACCTTGGCATACTATTGCCATCGACATCATGGGTTCCATTGGTAATCCTGGGAAGTACATTATTGCCATGATTGATGTTTTCTCCAGGTGGCCAGTGGTGAAAGTTGTGGATAAAGTGGATTCGTGGGAGGTTCTAACATTTATGGACTCTACTTTTGTTGAGGAAGGTTTATCAGTACAAATCATTAGTGATAATGGGGTGCAGTTTACGTCTGGTTTGACGAAGAAGTATTTTGAAAAAGTTGGTATTAAACATAGAACTACATCTTTATATCATCCCAGTGGAAATGATATGATTGAGAGATTTAATAGAGTTATGAAGGGTGCGATTCAGATTGCGTGTAAGAACGGGAGTGATTGGATGGTCCAGGTTAATAAAACATTATGGTCTTATAGAACTTGTTATCATGAAGCACTTGGTTTATCCCCTTTTGAGCTAATGAGGGGTAGGGTACCAGGGACAAAATGCAATCCAGAATGGTTATTGGAGGCTTCTGAATGCAAGGTACCATTTGAAGAAGTGAGAGATCAAATTGTGAGAAAATATAGGGAATATAAGCAAATTTTTGACAGGAGTAGGGGTTCAAAGAAGGATGTAGAAGTTTGTGTAGGTATTTGTGTTAAAGTGAAGAAACCATGGAAAGTGAAGAAGGGTGAGAGTCAATTTTCGGAACCTATTCAAGTGAGTAAAGTTCTGCGCAATGCGGTTCTTTTGAGTGATGGAAAGGTATGGAACCTTAAAAGGATTGCAGTATTTAAAGGACAGCCTATTAATAGGCGGAACGTAGATGATTTTTTAGAAGATATTAGAATGGAAGAGAATATGGTGAGTGACAATCTCATGAGTGACAGGGTTGAGGACGTTGTGTCTAAAAAGAATTCCGAGTGTATTGTGGAAGATTTGCAGGATGAGGAGGTTCCGGCATGTGTGACTAGTGATGTTGGAGGAAGTGAAGTGGGAGGAAGTGAAGTAGGGCAAAATGTTAGATCTATGGAAAAGCAATTAGCCTTTGGAAATGCTGATAACAAAGAAAGTTCAAGTTTAATGGGTAAAAGGATTTCTTGTAAACCCAAATGGTTAAATGATTATATTTTGTGATTTATTCTTAATATGTATGTATTTTTTTTATTTACTCTTTTGTATTTTGTTTAGGGGAAGATGTGTTGTGTTGTTATGTATGTAATTATTTGAAATACTAAGTTGTTATTTGAAATGTGTTGTTGTATTGTGCATGTGTCTGCATCGCGTATAAGGACTCCGACTCTGAAAATACCAAGAGTGAGTTGAGCATCGCACATGTCGCCAAGTTTCAGTTTGATTCATGAAATGGTAAAGAACTTCTGAAAATATATGATATACATTTATATTACACAGACAGTGATAGAGGTGGTGTGGTTATGGTTCAGTCAGAGTTCCCACTGAAAATACATTATTTGTTGTCTTAACAAGTTTGGTGTAATTCAACGGTCCTGCAAGAAACTTTAAAAAACAAACAGTGCATCCAAGTTGGTTTCATACTGGAAAGTTTTGTGCAGATCCGTGAGGTGTGTCGGACAAGGGGGATGACCCTAGAGCGAGATTTTCCATGTAAATGCCCATCAGATTTGTTTCTCAAAACAGAAAAAAACAGCTAAACAAAATTAAACTGAACTTGACTTGCAAGTGGAAATTACTGAAGGAAGTTCCTTTGTTTGTCTGTGTGTAGTCCTTCCTCAGTTTTGACAATGTATTGTTTACGACTAAGCATGAAGAGTTTAATATATAACAACACCTAAACTTGAGGACAGCAAACCCGGGGTTATATACCTCTTGCATGGCCAAAACTCTAAAAAAAGTCAAACCTGGTCATAGAGAAACTTTTTTCTCCTGGCAGACATTAGAAATCCGTCAATCCGAAGTCTAGTTCATGGACCTGAAAATCTCTGATTGGTCACACAGAGTCACAAGGGGCATGGGTGGCCCCCTCACCTCCTGACTGTGGCGGGTGTGTGTCAAAAGAACTTTCAAAACAACTAAAGTATAATAAAAGTAACCGCTCACCCACAGAGGCTGGGCGCAGGGCGTTGATGATCTCACTTAGGCCAACCCTCTTGGCAAACCCCCCACAGCCCCCCACTTCTGCGCAAGGCTTAAGGCAGTTCTTAGTGCGGGCCCAGTGCAAAGAGCAGTTGTATCTGACATACGAATCCGAAGAAATTCACTGAAAAATCAAATGTCAAAGTTAGCTTTGGTTAAAAGGCCTTAAAGTACATATGTAGTCAAGGATAAAACCACAGTTAAAGTGAAGTCATGGTTCAAAAACAAAACCTACATAACACTGAAATTCACCAGTTAGGGTTAAGTAAACTAACCATCATTTGTGGTGCCATAATGCACTGCCTGTGAGTCCATATATGACATCAGTCATGACGTGTTAAATGAAATCACCAATAACATAATTAAATACAACAATCGTACTGCTGTTGAAATTATTTTTGATTTTTCTTATGATGCAAATGATTTTCAATTTTAACAGGACTAAAAGATATTTCAGTATTGAGTTGTTTGAGATATGTTTTTATGATTTTTTCTTCACAAAGTACGGAATATACTTTTATTGGATCTGTGTGTTATTTTGCAATATAATGGTGCCATCTTTATCTGAATGAATAGTTTAATGTTTCTATAATTCCTCTGTGTGTGATTACATACTGAGGTGGGGGCATAGAGCTGAGATGCTTTATTTCTGTTTTTGTCGTGATGTAAATATTACATGCTAATCAGTGTTATAGTGTATAATTGTGCGTCTTTCTGTTCGTGTCGTAGTCAAGTTGACTACATTTTTTCTTTGCATTTGTACTTATCGGTGGATGTGTCGTCATTTGATAGTGGTGAAATGTTTATGTAACATACCAGTGTTGATAAATAACGTGAGGCGTGTTGCAGTATGAGGTTGAATGTTTTAGTTTTTTGGCAGACGAATGGTGTATTATGTTAGTTCTTTCATGTTGTGATGTTCATCTGTGCTAGGGATACAGAGGGCGTCTTTGTTTGCAGTCTTATGGTGCTTTGTGACAGTAGCTGTCTGCCTCACTATTGCTTTATCTGTTTTAAAACATAGGCCCTCATTAGGACCTTGGCGGTATATACCGCCTACCGCCACGGCGACGGCTGCCAAAAGACCGTCGCCACGGCTACCAGCCATTCGTCGCATCATGACCATAGCCGAATTTCTGCCGGAAGGATGGCGGAAATTCGGCTGTTGCCTTGGCGGCGGATGGCGGTTAGGTGGCGCTGCCGCCAGCAGCAGCTCCACGCGAGTAGACCGCCGCCGGCCGTATTATGAGAATTAATACGGCCTGGCGGTGTTTTGCTGGCGGACGCTGCTGCTAGCAGCAGAGCCTCGTCTTGCCTCCTGCCGGAGGACCCCCTGAACACAGGTAAGTGGGTTCACCGACAGTGGAGGGGGGTGTTGTATGTGTGTGTGGGGGATGTGTGTATGTCTGTGCGTGCATGTATGCGGGTGTGTGTTGTGTGTTGTATGTGTTTGCATGTTTGGAGGTGTGTGTATGTTGAGTTGTGTGAATGCATGTCTGCGTGTAAGTATGTAAGTGTGTGCGGATGTTTGTGTGAATGGATGTATGCATGTGTAGATGAATGTTGCAATGGGTGTGTGTATGCTTGTGTGAATGGAGGGGCGTGTATGAAGGGAGAGTCTGGAGAGGAAAGGGCTGTGGGGGGGAATCTGGGGAGGGGGCCAGGGAAGACACCTATCAGTGACAGGGAAGGGATTCCCTGTCACTGATAGTGCCTACCGCCCTAGTTTTCATGGTGGTGAGTTTGCCACGAAAACCATGGCGGTAGGCGGGGTCATTATCCCGCAGGCGGGCAAGTGACGGCCGCAGGGCTGGAGACTGAAGTATCCAGCTCGGCGGTCATTACCACTGTGGCGGTCAGTGAAGCCAAACTTCCAATGTCCTAATATGGAGGAAAGTACCGCCAGCCTCTTGGCAGTACTTTCATCCATATTAATGCCGTCCGCCGGGGTCATGACTCCCATAGTCTTTCGGCAAGATTGTAGTGGGTTAATGTTTGAATAAGCAAAATGTTTCTATAGCAGTATAGTGATTACAATATTATCTCAGGGTATATTCATGGGCAATGTTGACAGATTAACAGTTCTGTAATGAGTGAATCGTTAGTTATATCAGCATTTGAAGGAGACACTTACTGATGTACTTAGAATTATTTATAAGGTGAGATCGCCAAAGTTCTGGTACCACTGCATAATGTCATCAGTGATCTCATGAGTGATGTCATCAGTTATGTCATTTAAGGCATCAACAGTGATGTGAATGATCTCATTTTACATGTCATGACTGATATCATATGTGAGGTCGTAAGCAGTGCATGTTGGGATAAAAGTTATGATCAGTTTACCTAACCATAACTGGCAAATTTCAGTGCTGTTTAGGTTTTGGTTTGCAAGTGGAACTTCATTCTAACTGTGTTTTATTCAGAGAACTTATATGAATGTCTAAGCATATGTTAAGGTCTCAGAACCAAATGTAACCTTGAGCAGTTTTCTAATTTAATGCCATGTTTGTCTTGAAAAAAATGTTTCTTTCAAAGTGCAGCTAATAGCGGGTACATACTGAAATTAAAATATGTAGATTTTGTTTCCTTGCTAGCGACCGCGCCAATGAACCTGCCTTCACTGATAGACCCAGTCCATGGCAAGCTGATGGCTAAAAGAACTGCAGGACTAATATGTGAGACTGGCACACTGTCTGTCGGCCCAGGGAGAATGAAGGGCTGGATTTATTAAAGAGGTCCATTGTCCTTGCGTCACCCCTTGCGCGGCTTTGTAAAGATATGCAATGAAGCACAGATGCTTGTGCGGCCCTGCATTACTTTTCAAGTGGGGAGGTGTTTCATGGGAGGAGAAGGGGAGTTCTTGTGCGTCCACCTATGGATATGACGCAATTCTAGATTTACTACATTTTGTAAACCTGGGATTGCGTCAGATAGGTGTACCTTCCAAGTGATATCGTAACGAGGAGAAAAATATTATTTTCTCTTTGTTATTTTCCACTTGCTGTGTGTGATTCACTCTGCATCTTGCATAACAAAGATGAAAATGCCCCTTGGATTGTTTTTGTACAGGAAGATGCCCGTTCCAGCAAGTAACACAGGCGCCTGGCCACTGTATTGCAAAGGAGCCTGCGTTGGCGTTAGGATGCACACATTGCACCAGCACAAGGATAGAAAAGCAGTGCGCTTATCCTAGTGAATATGGAGTATTTCTGCTCTCTCCCTTTCATGCAATGCAGCACAGCATCCTCCCTTCGTGAACAGTGGCGAATGAAATACTAATGCATGTGCCACCAAAGGGCCACGGACACATACAGGTCTCGACAGCAGGCGCTTGACTGGTTAATATTACCTTATGGACACTTGTATAGCACACAGACTGCCACTGGTAAGTCCACTTGGCGCTTTATTTCCAGATAAATTGGAAACGCATTGAAAACTGCAAATCTTCGATTGCTATCTGGTGGCTGTGAGGCCTGTGCTTGGGGTGTGTGGATGAAAAGGTGCCGTGGTCCCGGCTACGTCCATCCTTTTCACAGCCCTTTTCACAGCTTGTTTAATGATCTGCGCCAACAGGTGGAGCGGAGGCTTTTCTCCACAGGCCCTCCTGGCGCACAGACCTCTGCCTTCTGCAGGAAGTGCCTCCTCGCCCCTCCCCTTCCTTAGAGTCATTTCCACCAGGGCGCTGACGGCCAATTACTGAGCTGATGGCGCCCACCAGGGCTCTGTGTACAAACACAGGCTGCCGGGCCTTCTTGGGAGGCTGACCTCGGCTCCTGCCGCTGATCTCAGCCAGGCCTTTGTGTGCCTGAGTCCAGCATATTGGGTCCAGCAGGAGGACAGGCTCCCTGCGCTCTTCCTTCGGCGGGAACGATCCCCATTGGCTGGATGTTTAAATCCCCGCCCTGACTCCCTGCGTTAGAGCTCATGTACCAGGCGGACATGTATCCTGCAGAACTGGCGCGTCTTCCTTTCAGGCAGGCAGCACATATGATGCTTGGAACTGAGCGGTGCTTAACTTGTGAAAAACCAAGTACCAGGACCCTCATCAGGAGGCCACTGCAGCGTGTAGCCACTCATGGCCCCTGCCAGCGCTGCCAATGACAGGACAACACCGCTACTAACCATCTCACTCCTGCAGGTGTGAAGATTCAGACTATTCAAGACCTCCAGAGCTACAAGGATGGGGCATTGTTTTTTCATTGTATGTTGAATTATTAAAAACCCTGTTGATGTCCTCATCTCAACGCTAGACAAACAGAACCACCATGTGCTGGACTGTCATGAGTGCTGGTGTTGAGAATCAAGGGCTTGTGCAGAGCACCGGTAAACACGTGCTCAAATTAAGCGCTGGAGCTGTGACACACACTTTGTCCTGAGTGTAAGTACTAGCACTGACAAAGCCAGTGTGCGCGGAAGTAAAACAGCATACACACACAAAGCCGCACTACATAGAGGGCTGTGCTGACCTCTAGATGCATATGTGAAAACAGAACATGCCACCTGAAGGAATCTGTCCAGACACACACCAACACACGTGCTAAATCCCATACACACAGAAAGGCATCAGCAGATGCACCGATGTACACAGACCAACATAGTGTCTGTTGGGACAGGATAGTCCAGTACATAGTGATAGCTATGTACCCCTAGAGTGCCCCAGCTATGGTGATACCGGGATGCTAGGTAACACTTTTAAGTCATGAACAGACACTGATCATACGTGTATGCTATGATTGAGGCCTGTATCGTGGATTACGGTCTACTTAGGCAGGGTAGGGCACCCAAAGTGCTACCCACGAGTGGTTGAAAGCCACTGCCCCCACCAGCAGTTAAGTAGCACGGAGGCGGCGATGAAGGGGGCGGGATCCAGTGGGGATCCTGTTGTGTGAATCCCAGGAGCAGAGTGTGAGGATCTGGTCTGTTGAGCCTGCAGCGCAGATTAGGGGGCTGACCCGTGTGGAGTCTGGGGTGAATGATAAGTGTTACTGCCCTAAACACTGCTCTCTGAGACGAAGAGGGCCTTCGGACAATACAGCAACATAATCAGACGAGAATCGTCTCTGTATTTGTGCAGCCCAACAACCCCCATTGGTATGGATTGGCCATGGCGAAGATGAGAGTGCCATCGCCCAGTCCGTGCGGCTGCATCCCTCCGTTTGTGCTGAGGTGGGGGGCCGTGTCGGAGAAAGAGGGCCTCCACCCTGAACCCACATGCAGCAAAAAGAAACTACGGCCCTTACCCATGGGGAGTGAGAGCCACTACTTCATGTCTTCCGTTCAAGAGCACCTCCCTGAGGTGCCTTGGACTGCTAGACCCACACTACCACGGAGAGTCCAGTACTGAAGGGGTACTTGGCCCACCCGCTCAGAGCCCATTGTAGGTCGGGCCCCAGGACCTCAGGAATAAAGACCTCACCCCTACTCTTGGGCCCAGTAACTCCTGCTTGCCCCATGGCCCTCTGAAAGGGGAGGTTTATGACAGTGCCACACATGCAGACATACACCTATATGTACATAAAAACCTATAGATATCTATGTATATGACAAAACAATGAAGTGCACTGCCAACACCCGGAGACATTCAGAAGTCACCCACAACACTTAACAGAGGTAAATGTATGAACACAGCTGCTAGGATGGGTACATGCCCGTGTGATTAATGGCTTAAGGATTCATGATAGCAGGTGGATGAACGGATAGGTGTGTGAATGTGAAATTGCACCCGGATATATAGGATGGCTGCATTAAAAAAAAAAAAATAACAAACATATATTTGGTGTTTATGATGTTAGCAATTTCATTGTTTTTTGCTTCATGCAAGTGATTTAGTAATTTTTTATTGCAGGTTGACAGCAGTATTGAATTACAGGTCATTTGCTCTTGTTTTCCACTGTCTACAATCTGTTGCTGTGAGACCTACAGTGGAAACATGCCACAGAACACATGTATGTGATGAGCAGCAGCCAATATGAAAAAGAATGCACCATTGTGAAAGGTATGGACTTTGGGAAAGCGAAGGCACATTCTCCAGGCTTTAGCCGGGAATGCTGTCAAATGCGCACAAGTATTTCTATATGTATTGAGGGGTAAGCTGCGAAGCTCGCATGCTGTGACACAACAGTTGTAGCTCATTTTAAACTGATGCAAATGCTTGTGGGGTGTCTTTGTAGACACACTTTTATAGATATACTGAACAAATGGAAACCCCATAAGGATAGTTTATCCCTTACCAAATACCAGCCAAAAGGATTACAGCTCTATGTAGCACCCCTGACTCTTTTCTTTTTGCTTATCCAAAAGAATGGATTAAAAGAAACATCAGAGCCAATTATGAAAGTCCACCCACGATGCCGCATTGCATGAGATGAGAGATCATACATCTCACAAGGACACAGAAAATGAAAACAAACACAAACCTTGGGAACGTGGCTCAGTGAGATGAACTAAACATTTACCAGTGGAGGCAATTGGAACCTGCAAGCTATCAATCTGAAACCTGACAAAGCCAACTCGGTATTTCATTCTTTCCATGTTGGTAAATTGAGTGGCAGTAAAAGGTGGCATCTTGTTGATTTTTGGAGCCCTGAGGAAGACACATTGTTGGGCCTCGTGCCCAGGCCAATCTAAAATGTTTACCTCTTTTCAGCTAATAAAAGCCCATATGATGCCAAACAGTTTTGAATTACACATTAAACTTTTAGAAGCAGGGGCATGCAAACAAAACAGACAAAATCTCAAAGTATCCAGAGTCTGCAAGCCAAACAGTAGCAAAGGAAGGCTTGAATGAGAATTGCAGAGGCAATTTCTTTTTCCCTGTTTCATTTGGCAACAAGAAGCTTTTACATGGAATTCAGAGAGTAAACAGCCTGTGTCTCCCGCTGTACCTGAGGTAGGAGCGGGTTGGTAACAGGGGAGTGGACCAGTGTATGTTGTAGAGGTAAAGTAGAAGGCAGTGGAGGTAGACGGAGGTGGTGCTAAGACATGTAGACGAACACAGCTAGGTCGGCTAGACAGTGAGAGAAACAGAGAGACAAGACTGAGGGTGAGGAGGGAGACCAAGGGGTGATATGTGAAAAGATTCAGGAAGACAGGTCATTCAAAGAGTAGTGAGGCAGACAGAAAGGTGGAGAAAGAGGGGGTGAGGGAGGAAGAGAAATTTGTTGTTGGAAGAAAAGAGGCACTAAAACTTGAGAGCTGGTGAGGTACAGCTAGAGATGTGAGGTACAGATAAAGGTGGCGAGAGGTGAAGTAGACAGATTTATAGAGAGAAAGAGGTAGCGGGGCAGCAGAGAGGTAGAGAGGCAGCAGAGAGGTAGAGGGGCAGTAGAGAGGCAGAGAGGCAGCAGAGAGGTAGAGAGGCAGCAGAGGGGCAGCAGAGAGGTAGAGGGGCAGCAGAGATGTAGAGAGGCATCACAGAGGTAGAGGGGCAGCAGAGAGATAGAGGGGCAGCAGAGAGGTAGAGAGGCAGCAGAGGGGCAGCAGAGAGGTAGAGGGGCATCAGAGATGTAGAGAGGCAGCAGAGAGGTAGAGAGGCAGTAGAGGGGCAGCAGAGAGGTAGAGAGGCATCAGAGGGGCAGCAGAGAGGTAGAGAGGCAGCAGAGAGGTAGAGGGGCAGCAGAGAGGTAGAGAGGCAGCAGAGGGGCAGCAGAGAGGTAGAGAGGCAGCAGAGGGGCAGCAGAGAGGTAGAGGGGCAGCAGAGAGGTAGAGAGGCTGCAGAGGGGCAGCAGAGAGGTAGAGAGGCAGCAGAGAGGTAGAGGGGCAGCAGAGAGGTAGAGAGGCAGCAGAGAGGCAGCAGAGAGGTAGAGAGGCAGCAGAGGGGCAGCAGAGAGGTAGAGGGGCAGCAGAGAGGTAGAGAGGCAGCAGAGGGGCAGCAGAGAGGCAGAGAGGCAGCAGAGGGGCAGCAGAGAGGTAGAGAGGCAGCAGAGATGTAGAGGGGCAGCAGAGAGGTAGAGAGGCAGCAGAGGGGCAGCAGAGAGGTAGAGGGGCAGCAGAGAGGTAGAGAGGCAGCAGAGGGGCAGCAGAGAGGTAGAGGGGCAGCAGAGAGGTAGAGAGGCAGCAGAGGGGCAGCAGAGAGGTAGAGAGGCAGCAGAGAGGTAGAGAGGCAGCAGAGGGGCAGCAGAGAGGTAGAGAGGCAGCAGAGAGGTAGAGGGGCAGCAGAGAGGTAGAGAGGCAGCAGAGGGGCAGCAGAGAGGTAGAGAGGCAGCAGAGGGGCAGCAGAGGGGTAGAGGGGCAGCAGAGAGGTAGAGGGGCAGCAGAGAGGTAGAGAGGCAGCAGAGAGGAAGCAGGGAGGTAGAGAGGCAGCAGAGAGGTAGAGGGGCAGTAGAGAGGCAGAGAGTCAGCAGAGAGGTAGAGAGGCAGCAGAGGGGCAGCAGAGAGGTAGAGGGGCAGCAGAGATGTAGAGAGGCATCACAGAGGTAGAGGGGCAGCAGAGAGGTAGAGGGGCAGCAGAGAGGTAGAGGGGCAGCAGAGAGGTAGAGAGGCAGCAGAGGGGCAGCAGAGAGGTAGAGGGGCAGCAGAGATGTAGAGAGGCATCACAGAGGTAGAGGGGCAGCAGAGAGGTAGAGGGGCAGCAGAGAGGTAGAGGGGCAGCAGAGAGGTAGAGAGGCAGCAGAGGGGCAGCAGAGAGGTAGAGGGGCATCAGAGAGGTAGAGAGGCAGCAGAGAGGTAGAGAGGCAGTAGAGGGGCAGCAGAGAGGTAGAGAGGCATCAGAGGGGCAGCAGAGAGGTAGAGAGGCAGCAGAGAGGTAGAGGGGCAGCAGAGAGGTAGAGAGGCAGCAGAGGGGCAGCAGAGAGGTAGAGAGGCAGCAGAGGGGCAGCAGAGAGGTAGAGAGGCAGCAGAGGGGGGCAGCAGAGAGGTAGAGGGGCAGCAGAGAGGTAGAGAGGCTGCAGAGGGGCAGCAGAGAGGTAGAGGGGCAGCAGAGATGTAGAGAGGCATCACAGAGGTAGAGGGGCAGCAGAGAGGTAGAGGGGCAGCAGAGAGGTAGAGGGGCAGCAGAGAGGTAGAGAGGCAGCAGAGGGGCAGCAGAGAGGTAGAGGGGCAGCAGAGATGTAGAGAGGCATCACAGAGGTAGAGGGGCAGCAGAGAGGTAGAGGGGCAGCAGAGAGGTAGAGGGGCAGCAGAGAGGTAGAGAGGCAGCAGAGGGGCAGCAGAGAGGTAGAGGGGCATCAGAGAGGTAGAGAGGCAGCAGAGAGGTAGAGAGGCAGTAGAGGGGCAGCAGAGAGGTAGAGAGGCATCAGAGGGGCAGCAGAGAGGTAGAGAGGCAGCAGAGAGGTAGAGGGGCAGCAGAGAGGTAGAGAGGCAGCAGAGGGGCAGCAGAGAGGTAGAGAGGCAGCAGAGGGGCAGCAGAGAGGTAGAGAGGCAGCAGAGGGGGGCAGCAGAGAGGTAGAGGGGCAGCAGAGAGGTAGAGAGGCTGCAGAGGGGCAGCAGAGAGGTAGAGAGGCAGCAGAGAGGTAGAGGGGCAGCAGAGAGGTAGAGAGGCAGCAGAGAGGTAGAGAGGCAGCAGAGGGGCAGCAGAGAGGTAGAGGGGCAGCAGAGAGGTAGAGAGGCAGCAGAGGGGCAGCAGAGAGGTAGAGAGGCAGCAGAGAGGTAGAGAGGCAGCAGAGGGGCAGCAGAGAGGTAGAGGGGCAGCAGAGAGGTAGAGGGGCAGCAGAGAGGTAGAGAGGCAGCAGAGGGGCAGCAGAGAGGTAGAGGGGCAGCAGAGAGGTAGAGAGGCAGCAGAGGGGCAGCAGAGAGGTAGAGAGGCAGCAGAGAGGTAGAGAGGCAGCAGAGGGGCAGCAGAGAGGTAGAGAGGCAGCAGAGAGGTAGAGGGGCAGCAGAGAGGTAGAGAGGCAGCAGAGGGGCAGCAGAGAGGTAGAGAGGCAGCAGAGGGGTAGAGGGGCAGCAGAGAGGTAGAGGGGGAGCAGAGAGGTAGAGAGGCAGCAGAGAGGAAGCAGAGAGGTAGAGAGGCAGCAGAGAGGTAGAGGGGCAGCAGAGGGGTAGAGAGGTGACGTAAAGAGAGAGCTGAGGTTGAGAGAGAGGTGAAGTCACAGGAGGATATACAGAGACGTGCGATGACAACAGAGGAGAGAGATCAGAGGAGTGGGCTAGAGCTATCTGAGACAAAAGAACATAAAGTATAAAAAAGGATAACAGAATGACGTCCATAGGGGGTAAATGAGGCTGAAATCACCATAATTTGAAGGAACCTTGATTTAGATGATTCAGTCTCTTGATTTATACAATGTGGTCACACCCACACATCTACAGAGCATAAATATTACCATGAAAGGCAGTTGAAAGTACGGCCCACATGAACCCTAAATGTGGCTGTCAGGAGCGGTCCAGAATTGTGTGAAGGATGAGTTGTTCTTTCTTTACACACATTTCTGCAATCAGAAGATTTATTGCAGAGAGGCTCTTTTAATCTGCCAAATCCGGTAGCATATCTCTTTGAGGGCCTGAACTGTCACAACCTTCTTTGGGATTTTCATGATGAGGGTCATAATGGGAAAGGATGCACTTGGCAGCGGGCTGAAGAGTAAGGCTGGAGAGTAAGGCTGGAGAGAAAGGCTGCAGAGTAAGGCTGGAGAGTAAGGCTGGAGAGTAAGGCTGGAGAGAAAGGCTGCAGAGTAAGGCTGGAGAGTAAGGCTGGAGAGTAAGGCTGGAGAGTAAGGCGCCGGAGGTCGTTACTGCTGTGGCAGTCGGTGTGGTACCCTGACTCTGTCTTGACAGTGCTGATGCCTTCTTCTTGAGCAGGCCAGACAGTGGACTGCAGGGATTGATAAACACCACAGAAGGCTAAACTTCAGGGAAGTGTCTTTACTAAGTGAGTCACGTCACAACTGTTCAGAGCCAGACAAAGACGTGTGCATACTATCTTTACAGAATATCGTCCTGGTCATCCTGTCAATTTTTTACAGTTACAAGACAACTGTGCTACAAAAGGCACTTTCTGCCATGGTCCTTTCCAGAACATCTTTGGATAGACTATGATTCCCACCCACCATAAATGGTCTTTCTCTCCGGCCTTATTTAGACCAATGTTAATAAATAGTTGTAATCTAGATTTACTAGGTCAACAGGCAGAAGTCCCTCCTCCTCCAAGTGAAGTGATTTTCAATTCTACCACATGTTGACCAAGGTTGCTGGCATTATATGCATCAATAAACAAGAATCCGACGCTCAGATAGAGAATCAGTGAAAGAACTCAGAGCCCGATTCACAAGGGACCGCCACACTCGTGGCGGAGGCTCCGCAGTTGTGGTGGGTTGGCCTAGACTCATGTCAGGGGCCCAGCCCTTGTGGAGGGACCTCCGCAATGAGAAACTGCAGTGGAGAGGTCCTGCCACACGTGCAGGGTCCCCGCCAGGAGAGTGGCCCCCCGCCACACGTGCAGGGTCCCCGCCAGGAGAGTGGCCCCTGCCACACGTGCAGGGCCCCGCCAGGAGAGTGCCCCCCCTTCCACACGTGCAGGGTCCCCGCCAGGAGAGTGGTCCCCCACCACACGTGCAGGGTCCCACCAGGAGAGTGCCCCCCCCCCCCCCCCCCCCTTCCACGTGCAGGGCCTGCCCCACGAGTAACAGGACCCTTTCTGAATCAGGCCCTCGGGAATGTCCAGGACTCCAAAACACAGACTATAAAATTTGCTAGCAATCCGGCATGGAATTGTTTTCCAAAATCAGTAAGAAAAGGCTCATTACAAACCCCAAAACAGCGCACTTTTATGGGGTTCTGAACAAGGGATTTCATGCATTCACTACACTTGTACATAGTTCCCACAGAATAAACCAATCAGAATTAAACTGAGTGAGACGTAGTCCTTTCCAGCGGAAGCGCCCCCATAGAATGGTTTTCAGAATCTGAATATAGACCCAGTAAATTGTTGGTTGCAAACACGGATCAAAGTGACTTTATTTCCCATCAACAAAGTCGCATGTTTTTTAAAACGCCAAATATTTCCGAGAAAAGCCAGGGCCCCTCGCGGCTCCCCTGAAAGCAGTCCGCTCCCTCCGGGTTTGGTGAGCTAATGACAAGGGTCAGAGGCCATTATTCCGACAGCTGGGAAAGCAGCTCCGCAGGTAGAGCACTTGCTGCTGAGGTCTGTCAGTGACTTGAGGGTCTCAGCTTCAAGGCGCTTGAGACCCACTCAGCCTTTCATGCAAGCAGGGTAGATGGAAGGAGGGCTTGAGACCGACTCAGCCTTTCATGCAAGCAGGGTAGATGGAAGGAGGGCTTGAGACCGACTCAGCCTTTCATGCAAGCAGGGTGGATGAAAGGAGGGCTTGAGACCGACTCAGCCTTTCATGCAAGCAGGGTGGATGAAGGGAGGGCCCGTAGGAGGAGGGCAGACACAACATTGGTGGGTGAGCGCTACATGTCTGTGGATGCTGCTGGCGTGTTGCGCACACACATGTGCTGGGTAGGATGAAGGGACACGTCAGCCCGTCTGCACCTCACCGAGGGTCTTTAATCCACACAGGGTATATGAAAGGTGTAATTAGGGCGCCCAGAAGCCGCCGCCTCCAGCCAGACGCGCCTATGCTGTCGGCTGAAAAAGAGGCCCGTCCTTTGCAGCAGCGTTTTCTTTTTTTCAGTTGACCTGTGGTCGTTTCCTCTGGCTTATGTTTTTTTATTCGTCAAGCCCTTTTGATTTCCTGCTGTCTTTTTAAATGAAGCCTAAAGTTAATTCGCTCCACAATGCCGCAGCTGGAATGAAACATGGCGGAGGCTGGACGCGGAGGCTGGCGGCCTCCATGGTCTCTCTGACACACCCTTGAGGGGGGATTACAGGTTCGGGGGCCCCCGGTGACAGGCTAGAAGTTAACTAATTGTGGACATATGGCCCTGCCGGAGTGGGCGCGGGCTGGGGCTGGCTGGGTGCTCGGAAGGAGCTGGAAAGGACGGATTTAGGTAGAAGGTGTGCCTGCCGGGCCTTGGGGAGGCCGCCTTCCGCCTAATCCGCCATATTGTTGGGAGGCCGCCTGCTGCTGGCTGACGACAGCTTGGTAATAACACAGATTGCTGGACTTAAGTCCTGGTAGTTATGGACGGCACGTGCCGCCCAGTTGTCTGTCCATTAATTGGCCCCCGTTGGTCTGGACAGAGATTGGGCTGCAGGTTCAACACATGGCCTACCTGCAATTGTACGCTGAGCCTCAACGCACAGATGTCTGCGCCCGCGCAACCGCCTGCGAGGGGCTTGAGGGGGAGTAACCAGGAGGGCAGGGAGACCCCCGCGAGAACATGCTACGCGTGGTGTTAATGAGATGATCGCTGTCCCTGGTCATGGTGGGAAACATGGCGGGCAGGGCCAGAAGGAAGCGTACGGCGGGGGGCCTTGCGGACAATGGAAGATATCTGGAGAGGTCCTTTTGTGGAAGGGACCCGCATGCAGGCGTGCGGGGACCTGTACGGTGTCCTATAATGGACATTCTGGAGCTCGTCATTAGGTGTAATGGATATGATAGCGGCTCTGATGCTCACACGCCACCGTGGCTCTCTCTGCTTCCATCTCATTATTTGACACCAAAGTCAGGCGTACTGTTGTTTAGCAGAAATGAGACCGCACAAATATGCTTTGGTGTAAGGTTCTACGGGCGTCATTGGCGCTTAGGGCCTAAAAGATCACTCAATGAGAAGCGTTAAAGACCTTTAGGCCTCATTCAGAGTTTGGCGGAGGGGTTACTCCATCACAATGGTGCCGGATATCCCATCCACTGAACTATAAATCCGATAGGATATAATGGGATTTATATTTCCGCGAACAGCATATCCGTCACTGTTGTAATGTAGTAACCCCTCTGTTAAACTCTAAATCGGGTCCTTTGGCATAAAAGTAACCAATTGTTTTCCAAATCATGTGCACAACTTAACAACACTGAAAAGTAAGATGAGGAAGACCTATGCAGCCTGACGTCTTGCACCTTGTATCCCTGAGCATCAGGAAGTAGTTGTGTAAAACCAGGAGTGTGAGGCTGTAATATGTGAGCCCAACATGCATTGTTGCAACTTTGCCCACCCAATACCTCTGCAAAGTTTACGTAATCAAGACCTTTGAGTCAAATAATGCATATGACCAGCCCATGACGCAACACACCAGGTGAGAAAGACGAAAGATGGGGTTCAGAGGTGGAGGTTCTGCTCCTGTAGTACAGCCTCATCCGACATGTTATGTCAAGTTCTCGGGCAACCTCTTCAGGATTAAACTTTTCGTTCTGTGTTTCTTACTACGTTGTTGGTCTTGGATGGTACCTGTGCTGCCTCATTGCGCTGTTACCCCCGACTTCTTGTCTTGGTGCCCCTGACACTGCCCTAGATACACTGGTCTCAGGGGCCAGGAGGACCACGTCAAGGACAGAGAGTAAGAGTCTTAGGGGCCATATGTACGAACACTTTTTCCCATAGACACAGAATGGGTAAAAACCTTTGGTACATCTGGCCCTTAATCACTTCCTCAAGTTTGCCCTCATTGTCCTTGTCAAACTCTTCAGCGGCAAAAAAAGAGTCTGGTGAGGAATTAAGAGGATAAGGGCCTAACTTGCTGATGTCACGGGGGTCAAAGGTTGCTTGGTGGCACTCTCTGCCATTTTGGTGAGCTACATTCATGTGCTCTAGAGAGCGGTGAGGAGGAGGTACAGTGAAGTGGGATGGGCCCAGTGTCCACAGACTACTAGAGAGCCCAAGCTTCATCCACACACTGAACGGGCATCAGAAGTGCAAGCTTCCTTCACACATACTGTGACCGTCAATAGAGCAAGTGTTATTCACGAACAGCAGTGTCAGAGCCCAACCTTCATCCACACACTGAACGGGCATCAGAAGTGCAAGCTTCCTTCACACATACCGTGCCCCTCAATAGAGCAAGTGTTATTCACGAACAGCAGTGTCAGAGCCCAAGCTTCATCCACACACTGAACGGGCATCAGAAGTGCAAGCTTCCTTCACACATACCGTGACCGTCAATAGAGCAAGTGTCATTCATGAACCTCATTGTCAGAGCCCAGCCTTCATCCACACACTGAACGGGCATCAGAAGTGCAAGCTTCCTTCACACATACCGTGGCCCTCAATAGTGCACGTGTTATTCACGAACAGCAGTGTCAGAGCCCAACCTTCATCCACACACTGAACGGGCATCAGAAGTGCAAGCTTCCTTCACACATACCGTGACCGTCAATAATGTAAGTGTCATTCATGAACAGCATTGTCAGAGCCCAACCTTCATCCACACACTGAACGGGCATCAGAAGTGCAAGCTTCCTTCACACATACCGTGACCTTCAATAGAGCAAGTGTCATTCATGAACAGCATTGTCAGAGCCCAACCTTTATCCACACACTGAACGGGCATCAGAAGTGCAAGCTTCCTTCACACATACCGTGCCCCTCAATAGTGCACGTGTTATTCACGAACAGCAGTGTCAGAGCCCAAGCTTCATCCACACACTGAACGGGCATCAGAAGTGCAAGCTTCCTTCACACATACCGTGCCCCTCAATATTGCACGTGTTATTCACGAACAGCAGTGTCAGACCCAAGCTTCATCCACACACTGAACGGGCATCAGAAGTGCAAGCTTCCTTCACACATACCGTGCCCCTCAATAGTGCACGTGTTATTGACGAACAGCAGTGTCAGAGCCCAAGCTTCATCCACACACTGAACGGGCATCAGAAGTGCAAGCTTCCTTCACACATACCGTGCCCCTCAATAGTGCACGTGTTATTCACGAACAGCAGTGTCAGACCCAAGCTTCATCCACACACTGAACGGGCATCAGAAGTGCAAGCTTCCTTTACACATACAGTGCCCATCAATAGAGCAAGTGTTATTCACGAACAGCAGTGTCAGACCCAAGCTTCATCCACACACTGAACGGGCATCAGAAGTGCAAGCTTCCTTCACACATACCGTGCCCCTCAATATTGCACGTGTTATTCACGAACAGCAGTGTCAGACCCAAGCTTCATCCACACACTGAACGGGCATCAGAAGTGCAAGCTTCCTTCACACATACCGTGCCCCTCAATAGTGCACGTGTTATTGACGAACAGCAGTGTCAGAGCCCAAGCTTCATCCACACACTGAACGGGCATCAGAAGTGCAAGCTTCCTTCACACATACTGTGCCCCTCAATAGTGCACGTGTTATTCACGAACAGCAGTGTCAGACCCAAGCTTCATCCACACACTGAACGGGCATCAGAAGTGCAAGCTTCCTTTACACATACAGTGCCCATCAATAGAGCAAGTGTTATTCACGAACAGCAGTGTCAGACCCAAGCTTCATCCACACACTGAACGGGCATCAGAAGTGCAAGCTTCCTTCACACATACCGTGCCCCTCAATAGTGCAAGTGTTATTCACGAACAACAGTGTCAGACCCAAGCTTCATCCACACACTGAACGGGCATCAGAAGTGCAAGCTTCCTTTACACATACCGTGCCCATCAATAGAGCAAGTGTTATTCACGAACAGCAGTGTCAGAGCCCAACCTTCATCCACACACTGAACGGGCATCAGAAGTGCAAGCTTCCTTCACACATACCGTGCCCCTCAATAGTGCACGTGTTATTCACAAACAGCAGTGTCAGACCCAAGCTTCATCCACACACTGAACGGGCATCTGAAGTGCAAGCTTCTTTCACACATACCGAGAACATCAATAATGCAAGTGTTATTCACGAACAGTAGTGTCAGAGCCCAAGCTTCACCCACACACTGCCTGGGAACGAGAAGGGCTGGGTTAGTTCCTTTGAAGCATAGCACAAATATCAATACAGCAAGCTCCATCCACACACTGCCTGAGCATCAGAAGTGCAAGCTTCCTTCACACATACCATGACCATTAATAGAGCAAGAGTCATTCACCGACAGCAGTTGCAGCTCCAGAGATGTATTTATTCCAAAAGACCAAGGAACAGACATATCCGCAGTTGCCCCTCTAGATTATCTTTCTGAAAACAGGGGTTGTACTAGTTTCTGGTGTAGGCGCATCAAGGCAGAATTAAATGTCCCGGCACCATCGACCTACTGACTTACAACTTCCCCTATGGAGAGGATGGGGCGTTACAGTCAGAGCTGCGGACTTTGGAATTTGGAGCAAAGCGTTCAGTCTCGGAGCCGGTTCAACATCCTGGGATTCTGCGCAAATGCTCATGAGAAGGTATCCGATGCCTTTGGGTCGAGTTTGCGCGGCATAAAACTGTCACTAAAATGAAATATAACATGCACGCATATCTTAGAGGTGCTCCGCACATGCGCACCGAGACCCTGGTCTTGCTGCTTTTCTATAAACCAGAGAGAGGTTAGTGTTGCATCTGATGATATAAGATGTCCCGGGATTCCCCATCACCTCCCCCAAGAGCAGGACAGTTAAAGAGCAGTGCTTGAAATGGAAAAAATAGAAGTGCAGGTACTCTCCAATTAATAGTATTATGTTTATCTTAAGAAGGGCAGGTACTCTACCTCTCAAAATAAAAAAGTGCTGATACTCAATACCGGACAGTTCTAGTCCATTTAAAGCACTGGAGAAGCTGAAAGCACATCAGCCTCACAAACAAGTGTGTAAGGCCTCTGGCATGAAACAGCATTGTCCATCACCTAGTAATCTCTCTAAACACAAACTGAGTGTGAGGAAACGACTGCAGGCCTTCTCCAGAGAGGGATCGCCCTTGTGACCACCCGTGTTGGGACCTCCCAAGAGGACAACAGGCTTCAGACCATCTCCACAGAGGGGTCACTCTTGTGACCACCCGTTCTGGGACCTCCCAAGAGGACAACAGGCTTCAGGCCTTCTCCACAGAGGGGTCACCCTTGTGACCACCCGTTCTGGGACCTCCCAAGAAATCAGCAAGGGAGACTAACGAAGGGGACCCCTGAAAATTCCAAGAGGTGCCTAGAGGCGCATCGGTACCTGGGCCCAGGATGACTGGACTTGTGGCCCCACAGCCCTGGATTGGTCCAGCCTAGGAGGACAGGTAATTAGCCCAACCTGACACTTACTGCCGGGCTGCAGGCCGTGGATCTGTTTGAAGGGTACGATGGGCTGCCATGACCCCAGACCATGCAGGTAGTACAGCTCCATTCTGGTCATCTCCTCAGGGGTGTGGGTCTGATTTGGATATTTTTGCCAGGTTAGATTTTAGTTTTTAGTCCAACTTCTCTTCAGTGTTTAGTTGTTTTTTGCAATTTTAAATTGAGTGCAGCTGTGATATCTGATATTTGTCACCAGGGAAGGGATGTGGTAACAGTCTTGGCTCTGGTGCCTGAAGACGAGGCCTTTCATTAACTAAAGAGCAAATGGCAGTAGTACATTTATTGCACTTCTATATAGCGCGGCCTCGACCCGAAAGTAATGGATCGCTTTACACGAGCACCACTTACGTTCCCCGTTATTGCTTTTGGCAATTAAATTAGTACAGTCCCAGGATGACAATGCACGGATCAAAGTGACACTGCCTGAGAGCTCAATGACTACACCTTACTAAAGTTCACCACTATGCAAACCTGTTGTTGGTTCAACAGTTTTACAACAAACTAAGGGCCTTGTGATGAGTTTACCGGTCCCACCACGGGGAGGATGCCTCCGCCATGGCGGTGACTCTCCCCCTGATCATATCACAATGTTCCCACTAGGCTGCCCGGCGGGAACAGTGTTAGGATATTACGGGAGCCAAAGCCAATATCCCAATACTTCAGCACCCTCAGAATGTGAAGGTGGTGGGCAGGGGGGGCATGGGCAGTGCAGGAACTTCCCTGTGGCCCCCGGTACTGGCTTTTCTGCCAGTCTTTTCACGGCAGGCTCCCTGCCATGAAAAGGCTGGTGGAAAGAGGGATTGTAATCAGCACGGCGGTGCTGAGTTCAGAGCTGCTGTGGCTGGTTGCAAGCTCGACCACCATCACCCCATTGAGATCTTTGGTCCAGGCAGGGATGGGGGTCTTTAGGTGGGTCCACCGGCCAATCTTGTAATGTGGAGGTCGGACCACCACAGCCGCGGCGGTCCAACTGCCTCTGCGGGGCTGGCGGTCCTAGGACTGACAGCCTCATAATGAGGCCATTAGATCTGATTTAGGCTGTGAAGTCCATCAGACCTGGTCAGAATATTTTAATTCAATTGAAATTTGGCAGCAGTAATGAAGTAGTTTTACTTCTGACAGTAGTTTTACCATCTGGTTTAATTTGTAAAAGAATGAGTGCTGGTGCCAGAAGCTCTGCCTAGAAGGCAGCGGCCGGTTCCACTGTACTGTTAAACGCTGCAGAACTGAATATCAAGAATCGATAATCTTGAATGCGCCTCATGCCTCTTTAATCCACTCCTAGACACTCGCTGCCGCTCTGCTGCGGGATCCTCATTTCTCCCTTTGTGATGCTTTTCCCGTCTTTCCCTTTCCCCTTCTTCCCCCTCAGTTTGTTTTTCCCTCTCTTGTTCTCACTCAATGTCTGATGAGAAAAAATAAGTGTTGGTTCCCAAAACTGAGTGCCAATGGATACACCGGCAACCACGGCTCAGATTAAGCACTAAGCAATACCAACCAATTACTATCGAAGGGTTTGCCAATGTCCTTGTTGGTAAGGAGGTCCTTGATAATTAGTATTCTACTCAAAAAATTGTCGGTTTTCCAGACAGGATCACTTTATGTCATTATCCACTCAGTTTCTGCTCCATCTCAAATCTGTATTAAAATATGGTACCAAATTTTGCTGAATCTGTCCTACACATCACAAAACACAATCGCCAGACTCCATCCTCAAAAGTGTCCATTAAACAGTCTTTAGCCCCACATTGCAACCCTATAAAAGTGGGTAGTGGTATACCCCCCTTATTAGTGCACAGGAACAAGAGAGAAGGGGGAGCATTCACCTGTTGGCCTACACCTAAACCCTTTATTCCCGCCTCCAAGTTCCTCAGAGCCAATCCCGCACCCCGTCGCCTGGACCGCTCCACCATCCTGAGAAACGAAGGGGGTGCACTGGAGTGAGGGGAGGTGGTTCGGAGTTCTGCAACTTCAGCCTTGGATGAGTGAATACGTGTCCTGACATCGAAAAGAAGTACCACCTTTCAAAATAATATCCTCTTAAGATTTAGTTTTATATGTTTTTCGGGGAAGCAGGCTGACAACAGACCACAACCATTCTGTTTCCTCTTTCCTATTAATTGTTTTCATCTTTACCTATGGTATCCAACTGCCACACTTGGAATCTCCCCCCAGGAGCAGTGGTTTCCAATATTTAGCTCTTCAGTGTTAAAAGCACCCACATTCTTAGCCCCACTGCAAGAGTCAATGTCTCCACCTCCCACTTCAGGGAGTGGAGACATTCAAGACTGAATTTACAAGTGGAAGATTTCTACCAGTAAATTTTCCAGTGTAGGGGGACATCTCCGCCACTAGGGCAAACAGTTATTTATGGTAAATTATAGAGAAAATGTATACAGTTTAATAGTTTAATGATTCTTAAAAATATTAAAAATATATTGTGATATAAAATAAAAATGTACATTAATTTAATATAATTATTCCGACCCTAAAGGTAATAAACTAAAATGTTACAGCAATTAGGTGATCAAAGTAAGCATTTATTAAATAATTAAATCATCAAAATATATTAATTGAGTTTATAATATTATTTTCATTCAAAAAACTAAGAAACACAATTTCTGCATTGTATTAATTAATATTTATAATATCTGATTAATAATGCGCATTAGTTTAATTTACATTAATAAGACCTTTACATTAAACGTGTAACTTCATCTTTTTTTTTTTTAAGTTAATCATTATATTTTAAAATGATGGAATATTTGAATTGTATTTTTAAGTAACGTTTTTAACATCGAAAACAATTTACATTATTTTGTTGAGTTCAAAGATAAATTAATAATTGTATTTAGTATTCTTTTTTATGAAGCGGTATATAAAGTCCCTGTCTCCGTTATTTTCTACGGGACTGAGTTGCAGTACCTGTGAATGGCCATGTGTGGTGCTCGATTTAATCTGAAGTACATTTACAACAGTTTTGGAGTCTTTTTAGCTGTAGTAACTTTAGAGGTGTGGTTTGTGAATAGCAATGAGCTTCTCTTTTGATAATCAATGTTTGTATTTGCATTTCTGTCCTTAAATCCTTCTACAACCCCCACCCGTTTAGAAGTGAATATTCCCCGTTTTCAGCCATTGCCCATGTACTCTACAGGCTCATCCCTCACCCTACTGAGGCCCTTAAATCTACCTCCGACCCCCCTTTAGTTCATTAATGCATTTGAGGGTCTTTTGGAGAAGGACATGTACATTTGAGGGGGGGGCCGGTGGTGGCTGCTGTGTGGGATGAGGATCCACTCTTTCGCGGATCTACTCTTACGCCAAATCTGAATTTATTGCTAGCCAAAGGATCACTTGGAATGCAATACTTCTTTGTTTTGAAAATTAATTACTAAACAATGTAACACTATCAAATTATCATAATGGGGTAAAGGCTAAGAACAGGTCAGGAAAATAGTGATTAAAGGAAGGAGAAGAGAATGGAGAGGAGAAAATAAAAAAAGAGTATGGGAGAGGTTGATGATGATGCAACAGTCATAAGAAATGGGGGATTGAGGGAAAACAGAAAAAACAGTAGGAAGTGGGGTTCCACAAGGGAAGGAGATCTAAACAGGAATCACAATGGGGTGCACAGGGTGTTTAGACACCAACTCAATTACATAAAGGGGAAGTTAGGAGAAGGTGAGGAAAAATGCAAAGCGAGGAATATGCAGATTGAGAGAGGTCCACATGTCATCAATAAAGTGAGGTTAACTGACTGAAATCTGAGAAGAGTGAATAACTAATTATATGTGACATCTTCCTCGGTGGTGGTGGTGGCGGAGGACGCTGGCCTCCCTCTCCGAGCCCTTCCCTTCTCTGGTATTCCTGAAAGGAGGAAAGATAAAGAAAAGACTGATCGTTAGTGATGCCATCTACTAAAGTGTGAAAGTGTTTCTAATAAGGATGTACAGGCAAACCAATGTACTGCTTGAATAAGTGACCCCAATCCACCCTTATACAGCAGGTCCCTGTCACCCAAAATTAGCTACAAATACAAATAATATTGCTCATTCGTTACCTTCAAAACTTTCCACCATCTTCACACTTAAGCGATCCACAATGGAAGTCCATAGCTTTGCGCTGAACCGCAGTGAAGCCATGGAGGGGCCCTCCCACTACTGAGATCTTCCCTCTGTTGTTCCCACCGCCTGCCAATCAACCTTGGCATACCTGGATTTTTTTCAATCCCAAAAGAGAGCACTATTACTAGTGATCCACTCCACTTTATTCCTGGCCCTCCTTACACCCTCCAGACACTCCACACTAGTCTCAGTCTGGACCGAGCACAGCCACTGCCTACCAATGTGTGCCACTCTGCCTGCTTCTGCTACAATCGTGGGAGTGGGGTAACAAAAAACAAGAGAAACAGACAGAAGGGGGAATAGAAAAAAGGACAAGAGTACAGAAAAGGTGACAAAAAGTAAAAAGAAGGTTAAAAAAGGGGTGAGATATTATATACCCTGATTGAGCTGCCATGCCTATGTAAGTGATATGGGTTCCAATGTATTCTGAGCTTTGTTTACAATAAAAAGATTTATTTTAAAAAAAGGGGGTGAGATGGGGATTATTGCTACTGATGGGGCAGGATGGACTAGACAGCTACGAGGGAACAGGGCAGATTGAGAGTCCACTTCCTGTTAATAAAAGCCTGCCTACAAGCATGCGCCTACACCGCCTGTAGCCTTTGTGAGTTGTGCCCAGAGTGAGGGAGGAAGAGGTGCCAGCATTTAAGGAATAAGAGATGGGTTAATATGGATCATGGAAAGGAACAATTACACTCTCAGACAGTTTGTTATTTATCTTAATATTGAACACTCTATCCATGTGTGGCATGCCTACAAAGTAGGTTGTAACTTCCTCCATGAAGAAGCTATGCCCTCATGAGGGTGTATGTTCTGCCCATTCCCATCAACAGATTTGTTCTAACAAAACCACTCAACTTCTGCAGTCATAACTTCTACATGTGGGAATAAACAGGTGCAAACCATGACTGTGTATGAAAAATATGATTTAAGTCTGTTTTCTTAGACCATGTGAGCATATATAATACTTTACGTAAATTACACCTTTACAGTTAATGGATTTGCAACAAAAAAAAAACATTTTACATTTTTTACTAAAACACCTTTCTTTCCTACTATCCCTGTGAAAACAGGTGTAATTGACACACTATCCACTATTCCAGCCCTCAAGGGCAGCTGCTGGCAGGAAGGGCTGGTGGGGCAGCCCGTGGAGCGCGGAAGGGCAAATTAAAAAAAAGAATACTTGCCTGCTGTGCCTGCCCCACCTCGACACCGCAGCCTCAGTGCGTCTTCTTTTCTCCCCGCCCCACCCAATCCAGACACTTTTTTCATGCTGATAAGCAGCATGAAAGAGACATGGGGATTGGCCAGCCTTGGCCAGCCGGCCAAACCGACATGCGCACTTGGGATGCCCCTAGCAGTCTATCCGCCCACCCCACCTGTGACGCGGAGAATTCTGGTCCCATCCCATCCAACCAAAACAGAAAAAAATAAAAATAAAGATGCTTTTATTACCATTTTATTTTTATTTTTCCCCCTTTCAGCAGGGGGGGCGACGCTCCGCCACAGCTGAGGGGCCGCTCCTGCCAGCACTGCCTCAAGTTGGATTTTGGAGAAGAACCTGCATGTGCAGAAAAAAATGGGAAATGCACTTACAGTGTTCATTACATTTTCAAATGATTTCTCTGAACACTCCTGTGATCCACTATGGAAAACTCACACAATTGTAAAACAAGCAGAAAACGACAGGCCTTACAAGTCCTACTAGTTAAACGGTTTTGCACCAAGGCTACACAAAAGGTGGGCAGAAAGTGGTATCTGTGGGAGCAAATGACACAAAGAGCAGCCATTTATGACCAGAGATGTTTTAGGACAATGACAAATCAGTGATGGAATCGCCTACATTCACAGTTGCAGGCACAGGAGTGTCCATTAGGAAAGAGGTAAATATCTACAAAGTTATAGCTCATTCCTAATGAGTGCATTAAAAAAAAAATAATAATAATAATTATTAAAGCAGCATGGAAGTGTTGTGTGCAAATTTACCCTAATTACCAATGGGTTTAGACATTTTCAGAAAAATATTTGATGTTTTTAAAGTTACCTGTTCAAATGTATAGTTGTGCAATACTGAAACTTGAGTAACCTGCAGTCATTTCACAGGAATAAGCATACGAGATCAAAATGCATGATAAGTTTATGATTTCTTTGTGCTCTCACTGACAATTCTTTAACTCTATAACACGTGGAGATCTCTGACGCCTAGATGCCCCCATTTTGTCGCTTGTCTCTGAAATGCACCTGATGTGTGGACTGCCTCCCTGAGTCATTAACTTCTGCGTTTTTGTACCTGTACTTATACCTTGCTTATTTTACCACAAGTTAGTCAGACTTTAAATGGGAAATTTCACATGCATATCAATGGCGTAACAAAAGCCCCTGCAGCCCTCGCAGTGTGGGGTGGCCCTGGTGCTCTAGGGGCCCCGCAACACAGCACCCTGGCCTGAGAGCTCCTGAGTGAGTCTGGAGCGGGGACCTTTCCATTTTCAATGCAGTGGGACCCCCTCAAGTTTTGTTACGCCACCGATGTAAATAGGGTCCAAGGTGTATTAGAGACCACATTACATGTGTAGAGCATATATCTTTCCATGCTGAGACTCCTTCTCAAGATCCTTCTGGCAGCTGGCCCAAGCACTGAGAGCTTTATTGTTCGGTGCTGCATGAAATGTTTGTTTTTCTGTGCAGAACTGCTCTTGCTCTGCAGCTTAACACTAGGGTGATAGCAGCTTTTAAGCCCCAATTTTGATGCGTCAGCATTGCCTGCTGGCAAGATCATTTGGGGTGGGGGTTTGCAGGGAGGCAGCAATGTAAGGTTGCATTTCCCTTAGAGGACCCCACCTCTTGCTCCCAGCTAAGTCTCTGGTTCACTCTCTAGAAAACCATTCAGTAGAATTTTAAATATAGCTCCCACCCCCGTAATCTACCTTGCCCCTTTCGCCATAGTGGCTTCCAGTGACTACAAGCCTGAGTTAGAAATTGGGGGACATGTGTCTCCATCACAACAGTGACGAATATCCTGTCCAAACTCTCAATCGCACAGGATATTATGGGATTCCGATTTCGATGGACAAGAAATCCTTCACCGAAGTGACGGAGTAACTCGTCCATAAATATCTAAATCAGGTCCTGTGTTCACTAGCGTCACATTTCAGTACCGTCCAGGAAGGGCATATACGGGGAGACTGCTACCCACTGGATGATTGACAGCCTGCAGTGGCTGAGGACAGGAAACCTCCCAGGCTCCTTCCAAATCTTTTCTATTGCAGTGTGTTGCATTGCAGCATTTATATAGCACTCACCACCCCAAAGTGAGGTTCTGAAGCACATCCCTACATGAGTAGCAGGCTACATCATGTAGGGTGTGTGGTGTGAAAGATGTTATTTTTCCTGTGGTCCTATATGGGAAGTGTTTCGATGTTGTGCGCGAAGACCATTCAGGTGCGGTTTTTGTGTTAAGGAATGCAGCGTGTATCCGTGTGTTGGATGGTGAAGTCTATGAGATAGATGCACAGGATTTTCAGCATGCTGGTAGCTTTGAACAGCTCTGCAAGTCCCTTGATGACTATTCATATTATACAGACTTCTTATCTGGTTACTGCTTAGGGTTGTCCGATCTTATATGTGTATAGCTGGCATGGTTGGTGGGAGAGAAAAGCAGAAATATCTGCTGGGGTGGACATTTTTGTTATTATCCCGTGTGTCAGTGTTTGTGGCTCTCCAGGGCATGGTGGGACCACGGAATGGAATGTCTGCTTGTGAGAAACTGGGTTGTTCATTGACTGAGGTGTGAGCCCTGGTCAAGCAACAGCACAATCCCTTGCAGGGTGAACCACAAATAGTCACTAAATTTACTTGTGCTTAATGCTGGGTAGCTTGGCACAGAAAGCATTCAGGCTTAACTTAAAGGGAAGGTGTAAAATATTTATGTAGCACACAAACAATAATGAAGTGAAAACACAACTCAAGAAAAATAAGACAACCGATTTAGAAAACTAGAGTGAATTTTAATAAATTATTTAACAGTAAAACAACAATAAATACAATCATTGTAACCGGAGTTATGAATTTTTTAAGTTTTGAATGAAATCCAGCACCTTAAGGATCAAGGCATCCACCACAGATACCTAGTCGCGCAAGACCTGGTCTATGTCAAAAGTTAAAGCCAACCATGAGGGAGCACGGTATGGATACAAGAAGTGGATTAGGCCCAGTCAGTCCTTATCTTTGGACTTAGAAAAATTATTGGATAAAAATGTATGAGAAGGTAAAGTTCAGCGGGACAAGGCTGCAGGTGTCAGAGGAGAGAGCTTCATCATCAGATGGCTTGGTTAAAGTTGCAGTGAAGATTTCTACATTGAGACTTGGTCACCAAAATGGAAGTCAAGAAACTCCAGTCTGATGAAGCAGAGGGCTGTAGCCAAAGTTCCATGAGGTCAAGTACCCCTTGGGGAAAGACTGTTGAAACAGACTTTCTGCTGCATTGAAGAACATAGCTGGAGAAGTCAATCCGACCAGCGAAGCACCTCAGGCAGAGAGGCAAGCAGGTTGGTCCCGGTTCCCCCCGGGTCTTCAGAGCAATTTACAGCAAGATTTTGTTTTAGTCCTTAGTTTTGGCCATAGGGCACCTGGGCACCATTAGCACCACAACTAAAGGTCCAAGATGGTAGAGGTTCTGGGTTCTCTCAGGCTGGATCCAGGTATGGGTTCAAGATGGTGGGAGACTTTTATGTCTCTGAGGCTCTGAACAGGAGGTCAGAAAACTAGCCCTTGGAATCACTTCTGGTAGTCCTGGGTGCAGGTGAAGATGCAGGTTCAACAGTAAGGTTGGCTTCTGAGGGTTGAAAGCAGGCTCCAGGCAGCAAAGCACTCCTTCCAGGTACAGCAGCAGTCTGACAGAGCTCATAGCAGGTCACAGCAGCAGGCAGTCCTCTAAGATCCTTCTGGAGATCTAGGAGTGAGCTGAAGAGTGGGTCTGAAGGTCCTAGTTTTATACCATGCTGCTCTTCCTCTGGAAGGTGGGAGAAGCTTCTGGAAAATTATTTGAATTGCATGGAATTTTCTTAATCTCCTGCCTTGGCTCAAATCTGGCTGCAGTGACAATAAAAGGCCATTAGGCCCTTTGTGTGAAGGCAGATCACAGGCTATTCGGTGTAAGTGGGGCTGTGCTCAGCTGTGCCCCCCATCCCCCGGATCCTGCCAGCAGATGGCCCATTAAGACACATCCATTCCCTCCACTGTCTGGGGGGAATTCACAAAGACTGTCAGGAATACCGAGTCATGTGACCCATGCCAGGTTATTGGCAAAAAAGGGCTAGGGGCAGAAAAATGTCAACCTTGTAAATGTAGCATTTTTATAATTGTGATAAAAAAACTCATCTTTACTATTAAGTAGGGCTCTTCATCACAATTCCAAAGACTCCAAACATGATATAGCTACAAGCTCCCAATTGGAAATTACAGATTATTAAATGTAATAATCCCCAACGTTATGCCATGTGAGGGGTAGGACTCCCAGTAGTGAAAAACAAATTGAGAATGTTTGCTGTCCCAGCAAGTAAAACTTAAAAGTACATGCCCAAACTTTTAATTACACAGCACCCTCCCCTATGGGCTACCTAGGGCCTGCCTTAGGTGTGGCATGTATATATAATAAATGGGGAGTTTAAGGCTTGGAAAGGGGTTTAAATGCCAAGTCAACATGGCAGTTTAAAACTCCAGGCTGCAGTGGCAGGCCTGGGACATTTTTAAGGTGCTCCCTAAGTATGTGGCACAATATGTGTTGCAGGCCTACTATTAGCATTTTATTTACTAGCCCTGGGCTTATGGTATATCATACTACAAGGGACATACAGGTAAATTAAGTAAGCCAAGTGGGTATAGGCAAATATGAGCATGTTACTGGGAGAGAGCACAAGCACTCTGACCTGGTTAGCAGTCATCAAGTACACAGAGTCCTACAGCCAACAAAAACAAATTCAGCAAAAAGTAGGAGGAGGAGGACAAAAGATTTGGGGGTAACCCTGCAGAGACGGCCAAGTCCAATACTGCGGTAGCTGCCTCTCCAGTAATCAAAAACTAGGGAGAAATTTTAGTGACAGGTTGTTCCATTTTCAAAATCCATCCTGATGGACATTTTTTCTATGTTGAAACCACCTCAAAGAGGTATCATTCAATACAGGAGACTAGGCCTGATCAGAATTTCAAATAAGCCAGAGTAATTAGAGTAATTTTGGTAATTCTGCATTACTTTTTAACAATACCACAATAACTCCTGTTTGCATAGTTAAGAGTATTATAAAACGATTCTACCACAAGAGCACATTTAGCAAGCATGAGTGGCAGCTCACTCTTGCCATTTGTGTTTTTTTTGCATTTAGTGCAACTTCTTAGCAAAATGCATCCTTGCAACCATTTTTAACACACGGGTACATTTTCTGCTAAAAAAAAGTTCTAAATGCCGGGAGCAAGTTGGATGAAAATCCTACGTATGTGGCAAGTGTAAATGGCTGTTTGTGCTCCCTGTTCGTGTTTTGCTGCATTTAGTGTTATTTCTTAGCCCGAAATGCACTTGTGTCCATTTTGGACACCAGGGGGCATTTTTGCACTAAACTTTAAACAAAGAATCACTCTTCCTGTGTAATTCGGCATAATCTTGCAGAATTGTTAGATAATTCCATGTGATTACGCTACATGGAATTACGCAAGTTATGCCCACCCCACCACACACCCACCTGACAAGCCTTGGCCCTGTTCCTGTCCTGCCACTCAGACTTTGCATCCTCATGTCATTTTAACACAGCTGTTGCCCCTTCTACAGTCCTTCTATAACTCAAACATTTAAGGCACCTTGGAGAGATCTTTAAGCAGTGGCGACTGCCACTCAACAGGGGTGACGGGGCGAGGGGAGGCGGAGTGAAAAAAAAGAAAAGAAAAGCTTACCTGTGGGGAGACGCATTTGTCTCCCCTCCATCCTCCCCCTCTTCCTGTTCAGAGGCTCCCAGCCCATCACGATGATGCTGTCACCAGCAACAGCAGCATCGTGATTGGTCTGAGCGGCCTGCTTCGCTGCTCAGTCTGGGAGTGGGAGCCTGGGCATGTTCTCCACTCGGCCGTGCAATACAGCTGGGTAAAGAACATGCAGAGTGTGCATGTCTGTTTGGCCTGCCCATACAGCTGGCCCAACAGACATGAGCACTTTATACTGCACATACCCCTCCTCAGGCCCCCTCCCTCCAACCCCTTCTCTCAGGAAAAATAAAATGATAATTTTATTTAATTTTTCCTTTCCCCGCAATCCATTTAATGCACCTTGGCTGCCTCCCTATAAAAAACAATCAATACAATAAAATAAAATACTTATGGGCCAGAGGGTATTTGTCAACGTAGAATCCTCCCCTGGAGTTAACAGAGAAGGGAGTCCCAGTACCTCCAGTTACACGCACGCAGGAGGTTGCAGCCCTGACGTCAACACGTTAATCTTATCCAAAATATACATAAACAAAAGGGGATGCATGAGACCAGGACATCTACTGGCACTCTTGGTTCACTGTAGTCGAGCAGCTAATTGAGCCAAAAAGTCTAAAGAACAACACACACTTTCCGCTGTGATGCTTCAGTTACTAAAATAAAGAGGTCATTGTACTCTCTCCTGGGACCACACAGAGCACGTTCGAATCAAAACGCTGTAACGGGATTATGAATTCATCTCTGGTTTTGCCAGATGACGTGTCAGCTTGTCATTTCTGTCATTTCCTCTGAATGGTTGCGAGTTATCATGACAAGATGACAGATTCCACTGCACGTGAACTCAGGCATCCATCTTACATATGCTAATGAGCCGAGGTCGGGCCCACTCTCTGCTAGTGACAGGTTCTTCAGAATAATCACAGTTTCACGGTTCCTGGCGTCTTCAGCAGTTTACATGGCAGTCAGAGTAGCAGAATCGACATCAGGTACACTCTGACTGGAGGTGTACAAAGCGTTTTTTTCGCACTAGAAAAGTTTTTGCAGAATTCCCGATTTTCATAATCTACAAAGTTTGCAAAGTTTCCGAGTTTGTCTTTGCTGAAGCTTTTTTTTCCCACATTGCAAAATAACTTTCAGTGCATCATGAGAATATTTTACTTTCAATGAATCGGAGTGAAAATGGAGACAATGGTCCGATTTCTTTTCTTTCCAGTTTTTCATCAGTTTTAGAAATATGTGCAGATTTTTTTTCTTACTTAACTTTTTGCGGATATTTTCAATGCACAATTTTTTGCACCTCAAAAACTCTACGAGCCACTTGTACAAAGCATTTTCAAATCGCAATTAGGTCGCAAGTGGCTTTGCAACTGAAAAAGTAGGTTTTTGCAAAGTACAAAAGCAATTCTATTTTTTTCTATGTTGCAACTGTTTTGACAATCATTATTTTTTGCGACCCAATTTTACGAATCACAAATTACAAAATCTATAATTGTGACACACAAACCTTATATTCAAGCCCGTTACAATTAGCAACTAGTCACAAAAAGGCCTGTTCGCACATACAATTTCACAGCAACTCATTTCAGGTGGGTCCCTGTGTGCGAACCATAAAAGCTGTCCCAGAATGCATCAGGGGTTTCCACAATGGCCGCTTCCATTGTCCAACTAAAAGAGTATGAGATGTTTGACAAGTAATTGCTAAGTGTGGCTGTAATATTATAGATTCTATCACAGGACCGGAGGCGAGGATTATGCAGATCTTTCTTCACTTTTAATTAAACAGCAAGTTCAAAGTAAAACAAAACATGAACAAAAAAACTACAAGTTCCATGAGCCCGCCGCCATGGTAACGAGTATCCAATGAGGTGCACTCCTTCACGTTGGTATAAATATCCCGAAATGCGTCACACTTCCTCTTTCTTCACTGCTGTGAGCCAGATAAGTGCCTTTCTGCCTCCGGTTTGGGAGTTCTGTTTATTGCTTTGGCGCGTTTCTGCTACATTGCATTGTCTGTATTATTTCGTTCGAGCGCCCGGAACGAACGTTCCGCTCGAGCGTTTTTTCATTTTTCTTTCCTTCGGCATGTTTAAATACACGTCGGGCCCACTAGAGGGCGCGCGCACGCTGTTTTTTCTCGGAGAGCATGTAGCTCTCAGCGCTCGGCGCTCGCGCCTCGCGTTTGTTTCTTTTCTTTCCAAATTGAGGGTTTTGCCCTCAATAACACGTTTGTACCTTTGGTACAGTTTTTGTCCCTACCTGTGACACCCATTTGGGTAAGGTTTACCCCATTAGGGAAGACATTATTTTCTTGCAACTTACAGTGACAGAGAGGGTAGGGATTTACCCTATATATCGTATTTTTTGTTGGGTGTACACTCTGTCCAGTCCTCATTATGCACTCCTCTCAAGAGAATGAACCTTTTACCAACATGTCCCCAGGTGAGGGTTCCTCTCACCGTACCCTCCCCCCCGGGGTGGACACTTTGTTTTCACAGGCTATTTCCCACGCTTTAGCCCCTCTTAGGGATACTGTAGCTAAACTTACTGAACAGGTGTCCAGAGGTACGGGCATGTTTGGTGTGACGGGAGCGGAGGGTGATTCCTCTACCCTTTCGGCTCCCAGGAAACTGCGCAAGCGCGACGCGGGGCACCTGGAGGAGGGCGAGTTTTTATCCCATCCCAAGAGTGCGCGCGCGCATACGCGCTTACCCTCCCGGGAGGGCTGTTTGCCCGGGGTAATGGGTGACAAGCTTCACCACCTATGGAACCCTGATTTGGAATCCCCCAAAGGCTTCATGGGAGGTTCAGATGAGGACTCATCATCTTTGGATGACGACTCAGGTCGCCCTTGGCGCCCTGGGGCTACCCTACCAGATCCTTCGGATCGCGCTGATTCTGACTCCGATATGTTTGAGCCGGAGGGTATCTACCATCCACGTTCTTCGGAGTGGCGCCCAGACCACAAGGTGGCTGAGTATGTCGCCAGCAAAATTAGGCAACCTCTGGACAAGGAGGTGCGGGCCCGGCTAAGGGCGGAGTGCCCACGCCCGTCTTTATCGGATAAGGTCGCTTTTACACCTGATATTGACCCTAAAATGTGTACGTTTTTTGCCAAGTATACCAAGGATCCCAAAAAAGGGATTGACCGCTCCTGGCGAGCATGTCAAGATAAACTTCTTGATGTCCTAGGTCCCCTCACACAGATTATTCAATTGGCGGAGCGTGCCAAGCAAGCAAACACTCCCCTACAGACGGACATCATCGCAGGATGGGCTCAGAGAGCTGTTTGTCTCCTGGGCAACGCGAACTGTGCCATCTCTGCAGAAAGACGCAGGTCTTTATTGATCAAAATTGACCCCAAATTAGGGGAACTATCTAACTCGGAGGCAGGGGCTGTTGCCCAAGGCAATTTATTTGGCGACCCTTTTGTCAAAGAATTAGGAAAATTTGTGGCTACGTTTTCGGCTTTGGATAAAGCGCAATCTTCCATTAAAAAGATTTTCCCCAATAAGGTTTTTGGCGGGGCCGGGCGAGGCAGGGGTCGCTCTTACGGCCGTCCTTTCCAGCAAGGCCCCAGTTCCTTCCGGAACAACGGTTGGAGAGACGGCAGACAAGGAACTTTCTTCCCCAACAGAGGCAGGGGAAGAGGCAGAGGGTCCAGAAACACGCGAGGAGCATCTAACGCCCCTGGAGGTCGCTCTGGTGAGGCTTATCCCTTTTTCCCCAAAAATTTTTGGAGGGAGATTGAGGTTTTTCAAGGACAATTGGAGGCGCATTACCTCCGACGCATGGGTTCTCCAAACTGTCTCAGGTTTTCAGATAGAATTCTGGGGTACCCCACTTCAGGAGAAACTGCCTCCGCCCATCGTGTTCTCGGCAGAAAACTCAGAGCTCATAGAGTTAGAGGTTCAGGCCCTTCTCCACAAGGGAGCCATTTCCTTCACTTCCCTTCACCCCACAGGTTTCGTAAGCAACATCTTTTTGGTGGAGAAGAAGGACAAGGGGTTTCGTCCCGTTATCAACCTTCGGGCATTCAACGAATGGGTGGTTTACAGACATTTCAAGATGGAGGGTATTCACATGCTCCGCGACCTCCTCTTACAAGGAGACTGGATGGTTCGTCTGGATCTCAAAGACGCGTACCTCACAGTCCCTATTTTTCCGCCCCATCGCAGATTCCTGCAATTCATATGGAACGGCCAGATGTTCGAATTCACCACACTCCCCTTCGGCCTGTCATCGGCACCTTGGTGCTTCACAAAACTTCTCAAACCAATAGTGGAAAAACTGAGGTTGCTAGGCATACGCCTCATAATTTATCTGGACGACCTCCTTTTGATGGACCAGTCCAGGTCTCAGTTGATGTTCAATCTGAACACAACTATTGCGCTTTTCCAGGACCTTGGTTTCGTGATCAACCAACAGTAGTCGCAACTTACTCCGACTCAATCGTTAGTCTTCCTAGGGTTTCTAGTGGATTCCCGATCGGCGTCTCTCAGTCTCCCGACGCCGAAGATCTCCAAGATAAAGAAGGAACTGAGAAAAGTCCTTCGACGAGACCACATTTCACTACGTCAATTAGCCAGGGTGGTCGGCCTGCTTTCCTCTTCGATTCAGGCCATTTTTCCGGGTCCCCTACACTAAAGAGCCCTGCAACGCTTGAAAGCGTTTCACCTTCGCCGAGGGGTCACGTACTCCGAGTTGATCTCCCTGTCTCCAGAGGCAAGGACGGAGTTGTTTTGGTGGCTGGACCACATGGAGGCATGGAATGGCAGGGCCATTTTTGGAGCAGCCCCGGATCTGGTGATCGAGTCAGACGCCAGTCGCCAGGGATGGGGGGCTCGTTGCCGAGACATATCGTTCGGGGGACGCTGGACCCCGCAGGAACTAACCATGCATATCAACTGCCTGGAACTCCTGGCGGGATCTTTTGCGATCAAATCTCTCACGAGAGACAAAGTCTCATGTGTTGTTCTACTACGGATGGACAACGTATCGGCGGTACAATACATAAATCGTTTAGGGGGAACAAGATCAAGAGCCCTAGCGGAACTGGCGAAGAATTTTTGGCATTTTTGCCTTCAACGCCAAATCTCAGTCACAGCAGAGTATCTTCCGGGAACCCAGAATGTATGGGCAGACTGGAATTCTCGGTTTCTCCAGGATCCCAGCGATTGGCGACTACATCGCTCGGTTTTTCCAGCCGATCATGGATCGTTGGGGTCCCTGTTCAGTGGATCTCTTTGCGTCTCGTTGGAATGCTCAACTTCCCCTATACTTCAGCTGGCGTCCGGATCCGGGAGCGGCGGCAGTAGATGCGTTTCTCCAACATTGGGGTACCCTTCAGGGTTATGCTTTTCCCCCGTTTCTCCTTATTCCGCGGGTTGCGGCTCAGGTTCGCCACCAAGAGGCGACGGTGGTTCTGATAACCCCCTGGTGGAGGTCACAGCCGTGGTTCCCGACCCTGTTGGAACTCTCGTGCGAGTGTCCTCTTCGCCTCCCGCATTTTCCCTCAATACTCCTGGATCCGTTGGGTTCCTATCACCCTCTGGTCCTTCAAGGTCATCTTTCCCTCATAGCTTGGAAGATTTCCGGCATCGTTGGCAAGACAACCGACTTTCGCAGGAGGCTAATAACTTCATCGCACAGGCCTGGGCCCCGGGTACATGCAAACGATATAGATCTGCATGGAACAGATGGTCTTGTTGGTGTGTGGGCAAACACTGCGATCCCATGGGGGCCAGTATTACCGACATCATCAATTTCCTTGCAGAATTAGGGGAATCTGGCTTAGCGTATCGCACTATCAATTCTTTTCGTTCGGCCATCTCGGCGGGCCACCCGCCCCTTAACAATCTCCCGATCGGGGAGCATCCCTGGATTTGTAAACTTCTTAAGGGTATTAGACTCTCCAGACCTCCGCAACCCAGATATTCGGAACTCTGGGACGTGAACTTAGTTCTTAATCTCTTGTCCTCTTGGCGGGACAACCAATATTTGTCACTGAAAGAATTGTCAGCCAAATTAGCCATGCTTCTCTGCCTCATTTCCTGTAAGCGAGTGTCCGATGTCAGAGCATTGGATATTTCCGCTCGTGTCTTTACTCCAGAGGGAGTCACGTTTACTATTGCAAGGAGGACAAAGTCTAATACCAGGTCGGTATCCTATCCCGCTTTTCCTGATTCCCCGAAGCTATGTGTGGTTTCGATGTCTCAAAGTCTATGAGGAAGTAACCAGTTCTTGTAGACCTCCAGGTGTCAATCAATTATTGATTTCTATAAAGAAACCGTTCAAGGCGGTTTCTTCCCCTTCCGTTGCCAGATGGATTCGATGGATTCTCTCTGAGGCAGGAGTAGATGTTCAAGTTTTTGGCGCCCATTCTACTCGGGGAGCTATGGCTTCCAAAGCCATACAAGTGGGGGGCAGATTGGAGGACATCATGCATGCTGCTGATTGGTCTTCAGAGTCTACTTTTAAGAAGTTTTACTTTAAACCAATTCATGAAGCAGCCGCACTTGTGGTGAGTAAGCTTTAAACTTGCATAATCCTCGCCTCCGGTCCTGTGATAGAATACGAAATTTCCTAGCTATCGTGAAGGAAAGTTTCAATTCTATTAAGGACACGGAGGCGAGGATTATCCCACCCACATACATTACGCTGGTATGTCCCCTCCCGATTACATCTACCTGCGTAACAAGGTAGTATACTTGAGTTTGTACATTTGTTTATTGTTATTCTGATCATATTCTAAATACATCATGTAGTACTTGATTCAGATGTAATCACATTCTATTTAGAGGTATTTTAAGGTTCATGACTTTATTGCAGTCGGTATGTATCTGTGTTTTATCAGATTTGCATCTAATTATACCTTTTTTGGTAGGTTCCGAAACTACGACCAATTGACTCTACCAGGATTCCTTCCGCAGTGAAGTCGAGGAAGTGTGACGCATTTCGGGATATTTATACCAACGTGAAGGAGTGCACCTCATTGGATACTCGTTACCATGGCGGCGGGCTCATGGAACTTGTAGTTTTTTTGTTCATGTTTTGTTTTACTTTGAACTTGCTGTTTAATTAAAAGTGAAGAAAGATCTGCATAATCCTCGCCTCCGTGTCCTTAATAGAATTGAAACTTTCCTTCACGATAGCTAGGAAATTTCGTATTATTGAACGTTTACAGCCACACCCGGAAGGCACTACTCTATCCCCACTCATGCTCCGGCGATGTTCTCTTCACACCTTTTGTCTTCTGGCAGTTACCGGGGTGTGATTGATCTTGTTCTTGGGGTTTCTCAAAGTACACGTTCGCATATTTTTTTGCATATTTCTAGGTGCTATGCTGCTCTATGTCAACCACTAGACATTCTTACCCAGAAATGCACAGAAAATTAAATCCACTAAATAAAAATTTTACAGGTTTGCTAAATGTCTTCATGGAGTGGAGATGGAACTCATCCTATGTAGAATATTTGTTTAGAAACAGCAAAAACACACATTCTCTCAACATTCAAGTGGTGTGTGACGCAACAAAATATTAACTGATATTGTGTCACAATACCCAGGAAGCACCCATGACTCCTTCATGTTCAGGCACAGTGGAATATCCAGGCTGCTGTAGAGAGGGAGTTTGATGATGGCTATTTGTTAGGTAATAATGCTAAATATAACAACACATATGTTTGAGCTTATCAAATGCAAAATGAAAGAAAACTCATTTATCTTTTCTTATTTTAGATGTTAGTGCGAATGCCCCGCCTCCATAGATTTTGACACAATACCTACCACCCTACTACCCAATAAGAAAGGCGATGCAACACATCATCGCACCAGGGTGGTGATTGAGAGGTTGGCTGTCTTGCAGAAAAGTAATATCAGTTCCTAAGTATTTGCTCCACAAACTGCATGCAACATTGTGGCGATGTTGGCCATTCTACATAACATGTCAACCAGGAGAGGCGAATATGTCCTCGTGTCAGACTCTGTCTGAGGATAAAGATCTCGAGCCACCATTTCATCAGCCAACGGAGGACAGTTGAGCAGCGGAGGGGAGAAGGCGATGGAACCACACGGACAACTCTAACTTCTCAAGGTAAATCATATGCAAAAGTACAGATAGCATACCATTTCCAAGGCTTGTTTGGTGCTTCAAAGTAAAGCAACCTTTATTGTCAGTTTTTTTTTATTGTTTAATCAAATTGTTTATTTTAACATTTAAATGGTAAGTAATGTCCACATCAAGTGTCAGTTATGCCACGGAAAACCAAAAATAAAGCACTATTGGTGTTTCCCATACTGTGATCTTCACTGCTTTTTGTGGCTGCATCCTGAAAGGGTTGTGGCCACGTGTTGTGCAGCAGGAGTATGGTTGTTGCTGCGTCGCAGAGAGCGTGCATCTGTAGCATCAAATCTGCAGCCTCTAGGGATGTCCTCACTGTCTTGAGTTTCCACAGTACCCCACTAGCTAGTTAGGCAGTTTGTGGTGCCTCAACTGCAGAGGTAATCTTCCCTAAGTCTCTTGCGATGTCCCACTACAGTGGCCCATTTCCACTTGGAGATTGACAGTCCGCCACCATAAGGTTGACATGGCATGTGCCAACCTCCCAATGGAATGGGTTAACCCATCCATCCGTGATGCAGGGCTCCTCTCTCTACGCTAGTGGTCTCCAAACGTTTTAATGCTGCGCCGCCCCAGTTGAAAAAGAAAAATCATTGGGCCCCCCTCAGAATTTTTCACATATATTTTATAAAGATGGAAATGTTTAAATATGTCTAGACACAATTAAACATTGCAGTTAAGAACTGTTACCTTTTTAAAAATGCAATAACATGTTTCTGCTTAAAACAAAACACTGTTATCTGTGTGATGCTTCTTTTGGCCAGAGCCTGACGCCCCCCCCTGGGATCACTTGAGGGCCCCGTAGGGGGGCCCGCCCCCCAGTTTGAAGACCCCTGCTCTACGCCTTTGATGGCCATTATCCACTGCCACTGTAGAAAAAGTTTCTCAAATGCTTTGGGGAGGCGTCCATTTTAGTGTTCATCTTTTCTTGGTTTTCTGCCAATTGATTGACCACATTATTAAGGCCAAATGGAATGCACTGCTGCATGGGTTGCAGTTTTTGCAGTTTTTGTTAACTATTTTTATCTGCTTATATTACAGATAGTGAACTTGCAGCCTGGGACCCTCAAGCCCACAAAACAACTGGGTATTGGAAGTTGTATTTTATGCCAACGAAACTTGATTGGCATGACATGCTTCCCGGTGCAGAGTGCGAGAAAGAACTGTGACACGCTAGTGTTGTGGTCTCAGAAAAGGCTGCAAGGATTGGACTATGATGTTGTTGCACATCATCCCACGCCGGTGGATGGCGGGAGAATGACACACTGCTACAGTGGCCATGAGGAGTGGTTGGCTGTCTTTTTTCAATGGGAGTTTCCATCACCAAGTGTGAGTCTTCCTGCTCCCCCACATTTCTGACATCATTGCCTTCCTCAGGTTGATATGTTAAAAGGATGAACATAAAATAACTTTCTGTATGAGTGAACAATGAATTTCTGTATGAGTATTTTCTAGCATTTATTTAATAAATGTATTAGACTGACATTAGCGGTTGAATTAATGATTGCATGTTCCATAATGCACTTGGATAGTTGTGCAAAGATTTCTTACAAACAATTCGGTATTGCGATGAATATGTAATGCAGGCAAAAGACAGTCTTAGGGCAACACAACTGTAATTAAAATATATTGCACTTACTTTGAGATGTTGTGGGAGAGGATGTATCAATGCTTTCTAAATCCACAACAGCCTCTGGCTTCAAGGTAGGCCCATCATCGACTCCAGTGCAGTGGCTGGGGGAAACTAGAGTGGCCACCTCCTGGTGCCCGGGACTCACTCAGCCAAGTTGCCGCCTTCCCTTTGTGCACGACCTGAGGTCGTACCAGATCTTTTGAGTTTCATCCATGGAGTGCTTCCTCACTCCAAAAGCATTCATTATTTGTCTCATCTCCTGCCATGTTTTTTCTGTGCCTCTAGGACAGTAATGAAAGATGTGTCAAACAAGAGGTCACTATGGGAAGACATACTGATGCCCCATAACACTCTATGGACCTGCTTGGAAGGAGACCTGGGAGCCCCTATGCCTGAGGGAGACTGGGTGGCTAAACTGGGTGGATACCCAAAATATCAAGGAACCCCGCTTCAAGTTAGTTAACTTCTAAGTGCCTGATTTAGGTCTTGGCAGAGGGAAATATTCTGTCACAAATGTTACAGGTATGCAATCTGCTGTTTTACTATCCCATTATCTCCTCTGGGGATTGTAATAGGGTTGGTGGGATATTCGTCACATTTGTGATGGAATATTCCCTCCACCAAGACCTAAATCAGGCCCTGTCTTATATAGGGTATACATCACCCCAAGCGGAATCAACAGACACACGACAGGAGCAGCATGACCGAGATGGGGAGAAGAGGGAACGGAGTTCCTACATATGGCTGTGGTACTGCTCACGGAGTGCTGAGTGAAGGTCCGGGCACATTTTCAGACACCATCTCAGAAGCGGTACCCTGCACACCGGGGCACTGCCGACCGGGATGGTGCCCATACTTCTAGGACCAAAGCCACAAGCAGGTTTCAAGACCTGGCTTTTATCATAGCAAAGAGGGAACTGGGAGGCTGCTGGGGGCCAGGGTGGAAGTATGGCCCAGAGAGCTTGAGAGATGGGTGGGGTGTGGTAGTGAAGTGCTGCTCCGGGAAGCCAGAAGGGGACGAGGCTCATTAGATGTGGCCAATGCCTGGGAAACACTAGTCAACAGTATGAGAGCTCCTGCCCCCATCACTAGAAACGTCGCCAGGAAATACCTGTAAGGAGGCCCCTGATTGGATGAAATAGGACACCTTTGAATCTGATTTCCGCTGCTTAACCCAAGTTAGAGTGATTTGTAACTGCGATTGTTATTGGTCAACCACCCTCTAATTGTTGTGAGATGATCATTCCGACGGGACACAAGTGCTTCATATGTGGACACATGGATGCGACTGAGGAGGGGGGAACTATGGGGGATACGGTAAGCTTGACTCAGCATCAATGTAATACTAATATTGTTGATATTATTTCTGCGGATGACTATATGCTGGAATGTGAGAATCTATAAAATCACAGCGGACGTGCTTTTGTTATTGTGTGTGCGGCTGCGCTCTCACACAATCTCCCTGAATGTAGGTCTTGACTGGGGGATCAGTCTACTCAAGAAAGTTAATGAGACTTTGTAATGAAAAGGTAGATGGCAGACTGAATGCAAAATATAATGATCAGCAAGGAACATGTGCTGCCTGACCTTTTGATACCGCTGGGTGTCACTACAACTTCCGGGTCCTGGGAGAGGCCCGGCATGGACAAAGGCAGCATGTATGTATGGATGTCTGTGAAGGAAGAGTGCACTAATATTGGAGGCTGTGATTGGTGGGTGACAGATGACCTTATTCTGAAGTCCCCCAATAGGAACGTCCTGAAAGGAGGGTGCTCTGATTGGTCGGCCTGGGTTGGTCTACGTGAGGTGTGTTTGAGAGCGGTAACTATGTGAAGTGGCAGTAGTGGGATCAGGACAGATGTCACACGTATAAACAGGAAACCGAGTTGTGCATTGAGGCGATTAGGCTTTCATTGTTGTCTACTGGGGGAAGGTGTTGTCACAGGAAACGTGATCTGAAAAGTGGTGTTGCTGGCGTCCTCCAGTCATTTCCTGCAGGGATCCCCTTAGTGGCTGAGGTCACGGAAATAAATGTGAATAGTGTGGGTGATGGTGACAGTAACATTTTTGTGATGAAGTGCCTTTTGTAAGTAGTTGGGATCTTGTAGGCTGGCTGTGAGTGCTACGTGGCTGGGGCATTAAAAAAAGAGACCTGTGCCGTGAGTGTTGCAAGTTTGGAAAAGCGCCCCCCCAACATGGGGGGAGCGCGGCCCCTTAGGGGTTGGGGACGCCGGGGGCCGGACCCTCGCACTAGTTGTACGCGTACTGGCCTGCGGCTTCTTCCGCTCGCACGCCTCGTGAGGCGTGGGAGCGGAAGTGGCTCCGCATAGAGGAACGTTGGTCCGATGACGGAGCCGGACCGGTTTGGGCCACCGCGAGCTAGTGGGGGGCATAAAAGCGCCTCCCCAGAAGTCTCGGCCTATTTCTTCCTGGCGCAGCGGCCTGAACAGTCAGGCTTTTCTTTGACCCACCCACCCTCTTCTTAGTATTGGGCAGAAGAAGAGAGACTAATAGTAACCTGAAGCAACAGAGGGGACCCCAAGGGTGGGGCCCTGGTATAACAACAGAGATAGGATCCTGAAGTCCTGGACCAACATGCGGATGGACACACCAGATTGGGGGTAGGGAGTCCAGATCACTGGGGTGGTCACGGGGCTCATGCCCTGGGCCGCCCCGGTACACCCCTTGGCTGATTGGTGTTTTGAGATCGGGCGGAACCCTGAGCATGGGGGCAAGGTACAGATGAAGCAGGGGTACCGCCCCCCCTAGTTATACAGGTGACGACCAGTCCCTGTGTGGTCCAAAGGAGGTTCAGGACAGGAAGGGATCCTGTCAAAAATGATTTATGGTTACAAATGAAACAGTACCTATAACATTATATATTAATTGTGGAGTTGCAGTGAAATGTTTAATAGAGTAAGTTGCATAAGATGATTTGCATAAATTGATTATTGCTATTTGATTTTATTGAAAGTATATAAAATAAATACTTCCAACGAAATAATTGTCTTGTTGGTTGGTGTATGACCGGTGTTGGGGTAAGATCCTGCTGGTGGCTTCCAAATCCTAGGGGGTGGGTGTGTTTCAGAATGTGCCTGACTGATGGTTGATTCCTGTTTGGGAGCCATCAGAGCTGGGTTCAGTGTCTACAGAGCTTGAGGTGGGCACGTCAGGTTTTTTTAATGGCGAAAATGTCTAGGTTTGGTGAGGGATGAGGTCAGCTGTGTGCACAGTTTGACAATACTCTGATGAGTGTGCGTGAGAAGCATGGACTGGTTACAGGGGGACAAGATGGGTGTTTGTGTACATTGTTAGGGATTACTCTTTTTGCTGTGAAAAGTGTTTTTTTGTTGTTTGGAGTGTGGGTACTTCTATGACCGGTGAAGAGAGGACAGTGAAAAATGCTATGGGGTAGGAGACACAAAGGCAGGGGGGGCTCCTCCATTAGGGTGGAGGAGCGTCCCCCCCACACCACCAGCAGCAGCAGCTGCAAAACCTTTTCAAGAAAACAATAATAAACTGTGTGTTTATTATTGTTTTCTTGAAAAGAAGCCGGGCCACGGGTGATGAGCAGTGGGGGAAGTGCACAGCGCTCCCCCTCAGAGCGCATGTGTGTTCGGCCACCCGTCTCTGGCCGGTCAAACAAACGTGTGCAGTAGGCTCTCTCCAGCCCAGCAACACAGTTGACAGGATGGAGAGAGCCTGCACAGGCTCCCAGTCTGCCTGGGGGCACCCTGTCTGGGCGCTCCCAGCCAATCCTGATTCTTTAAGCAGCGTCAGGATTAGCCGCAGAGGAGGCTGGGAGCCTGTGCCTGCAGTCAGCAGAGAAAAAGCGGATGGATCGGTGTGGCGCAGGAGGTAAGTGTAATTTTTAAAATATTTTTATTTACCTCCTCCATCCCCCCTCGCGTGCCGCCCGCCCCTTCTGTGCCCCGTGAGCTGCTCCTGCACAAAGGTTATTTAATACAAAGTGCACCGGGAGCAGAATAGGCGTATGGTCTGCTTCTTGTGAATGGGGGCAGCACTGTATTGCAGAAGCGCTGAGGAGGCTTAAATCACTCCAACTTTGCATGCGCACTTGAGTTACCCCGAAACGGTGTGCCCTCATTTACATGAGAGTGTGGTCTAATTCAAATGTGCAAATCCTTTTGCTTTGAAACCTTGCCATATTACAGGCATGGGCATGGCTTCAGCGTCACTAACTGTGCATCACATAGAGGTGGCACGGATTCAGTGCACTTCCCAAGGACACCCCTCGGAAGGGGGCGTAGGGGTCCCAGGGCACCTCCACATATTCACCTGTAGACAGATGCGGTCACTCACCACTCCATACACCCACCAGCATGCGGACTCTAAACCAGCAACAGCTCTGCCGTTAAGGAGGAGGAGCATCGACCCACTGCTCTCTCAGCAGTGAAAACGAGAAAAATAAAATGATAATAAAACAAGTTAATATCATTTTATTTTTCCTGGCTGAGCAGAGTCAAGGACAGGGGGGCCGGGCCATCCTGAATCAAAGAGGCTGAAGCAATGAGGAGAAGTGGTGGGCACTGTAGCAAAAGTGGGCATGTTGGTTTGGCCGGGCGTCTTAGGATGGCCAAACTGACATGCGCACTTAGATCTCTTTACCCGAGCTGTAGTGCACAGCCGGGTGGAGAACAGACACGGGCTCCCAGGGCCAGACTGAGTGTCAAATCAAAACGCTCTAACCCATCCCGGTGCTTCTCTCATGCAGAGTATTACCAGCATTAGAGCAGTGTCTGGATAAGGGCCTCTGGGCATCGACTGCTGGGACCCCAGGGGAGCAGCGGAGCACGCGAGCATCGAGGCGGCGGCCGGTAGGTAAGTGCTGTTTTATTTATTTCTCCCCCGCACTGCCCCCGCGCTGCCCCCGCCCAGCACTGTCCCCTTTGCGCTTCCCCACCACTTTTCTTTCCCAGCAGCCACCTCAGCTCTGAACACGCCCTCCCCCCTGTAAAATTGAGTCCGGATCCCCACTTTCAGAACGATAGACTAGCAAATGTAAATGCTCAGTGCGCCTTCAGAAAACACTGTCTGCATGTGCAGGCACATGGTCGCTCCTGCATTCCTCTCTGATCAGTGTGTTCACTGTCAGAGGGGCACACACTTGGAGGTGAGATGCAAGGGACAGCGGGAGAGCGCACCCTGTCATCAGTGTGGCCACTGGCCCACCTTGTAAACAGGGAAAGAGGTTTTTTCTTTTTAGTTTTTTTATTATTGGCATGGGTTATTGTTTTTACACCTCGTGCAGCTGCAGGCAGTTTCACTTTCAAGATGTGCTTTGGTGGTGGCTTTAGAAGCCTAGCTGTGAGGATGTTCTGTTTACATGTTTAAACTGCAGTTCTTTTCCATTAAGAGGCAGGACTGGTTTAAAGAAACCTGCCCAATTCACTCATTTGTTATTCAGTCCTTTATGACGAAGGGCTTGTTATGGTGTGTTTGAAGGGCGACATACTGTTTACAAGAAAAACATGTTCTATGCATCGGAATAATGTTGCTAAATAGATTGGGTGAATTTTAATCATGCTCACAAAATTTGTGAATTTGCACATTACAAAATTCGCAAAATCTCCTGAAATTTCTCAATACATGTTTGTGTCTAGGGTTCACTGGAGGGAGCAACCGCGCTTGGATGATTTCTGCGCAAAACCTTTCTTCTGCTGTCGTCGTGCTTGACACAAGATACTAGCGCACAAGTACCATGTCATATTCATGATGGTATTAGTTTCTGAAAGATTGGGAAATAGTTTGTAAGAAATATGCAATTTCACACACCTACACCTGGAGTCGTGAAGGTGTCACGTCTGTACTTAAGGTGGTCCTGGTTAGAAGGGAGGAGTCACAAAGGGAAGAAAAACCCTCTGTGGAAGTATTTGCAGTTCCTGGTGATGTTGACACATTAGACAACTCATCCCCTTCTCCTGTGCAGATGTGAGGCCGAAGGGCCATGCTGCTGCTCTTGGTCAGCCTTACTCCAATAATGGGTGCGCAAAACTTGCGTAATTAGTTTTTGTACAGTTATTTGAAAATTTGTAAAATTATGTGGTAGTATGCAAACTGGAAAACGGGCATTTGGCACATTTTGTCTCGTACTGTGTTCCATTTCAAATGCCAGGACGCATTACCTGCTGAAACAAATAGCAGAGAAAACACCAGCGCCGCAAACAGTAGCTCCTCGAGGTCTGCCAGTTCACCTTGTTTCTGTGTGCTCATCTCAGTATATATATATATGCACATACACATACACACATTAACGGAGGGAAGTTTTGTGATGTGGCGTAACAGAGTCATTTTGTGAAATCTACATGACAAGCGTAAAGAAATTTCGCCAGATCCTGAGTCTAAACTGTAACAACGCTCATCCACAGCCTTTCTACTGGGCATCCTGCAATCACCCCTCAAAGCAACAACCCTCACCAACTCATTCATCCATTGACACTCCTATCCCATCCATCAGTTCATACTCTCAATCCATACATTCATCCACCCATCCTCCACCTCCCTCCATCCATCCTGTCCACACGTCTACTCATCCATCTGTCTATCCATTCACCCTCCCACTATCCATCCATCCTGGACCTGCTGGTAGACTTTACTAAAGGAGATGTTCTGTGCCCTGAAATCCATCCATACATAGACTATCCGCTCATCCTTCCAGCCATCCATCCATCCACCTATACACCCATGCGTCCGTCTGTCTGTTCATCCATCCATCCATCCTCTCATCACCCATCCACCTATACACCCATGTGTCCGTCAGTTCATCCATCCGCTCATCCATCCATCCACCTATACACCCATGCGTCTGTCTGTTCATTCATCCAACAATCCGCTCATCCATCCAGCCATCCATCCACCTATACACCAGTGCGTCTGTTTGGTCATCCATCCATCCACTCATCCATCCATAAATCCATCTTTCCACCTATACACCCATTTTTCCGTCCGTTCATCCATCCATCCGCTCATCCATCCATAAATCCATCCATCCGCCTATTTCACCACGCATCCGTCCGTTCATCCATCCATCCATCCCTCATCCATCCAGCCATCCATCCATCCACCTATACACCCATGCGTCTGTTCGTTCATCCATCCATCCGCTCATCCATCCATAAATCCATCTTTCCACCTATACACCCATTCGTCCGTCCGTTTATCCATCCATCCGCTCATCCATCCATAATCCATCCTTCCACCTATACACCCATTCATCCGTCCGTTCATCCATCCATCCGCTCGTCCATCCATAAATCCATCCATCCGCCTATACACCCATGCGTCTTTCCGTTCATCCATCCATCTGCTGATCCATTCATAAATCTGTCTTTCCACCTATACACCCATGCCTCCGTCCCTTCAGCCATCCATACATCTGCTCAACCATCCAGCCATCCATCCATCCACCTATACTCCCATGCGTCCGTTCGTTTATCCATCTATCCGCTCATCCATCTATAGATCCATCTTTCCACCTATACACCCATGCATCCGTCCGTTCATCCGTCCATCCATCCATCCTTACAAAAAATCCACCCACTCTTGCCTCCAACCAACAGGGCCGGGTCCTCGGGCTGCAGAGTTGTAAAATCCGGTGGGGATTTTCCGGCACTGATGGAAATATTCTCCCTTAAACGTCATTGTATGTGGATATGACGCAACACAGAACAGCTTTTTCTATTCACTGGCTGCATGAGTCGGGCCACACGTGAGCGCCACTCGCTTCATTCATTCATTCATCCACTCACTGGAAAGGAGTCCGCGGTGAAGGTGTTTCACGAGGCAGTCACTCAGCCTGTCTCCATGTGAATGACCAGTTCACCTCCCATTCTGACCCCACCCTCGAGAGCCGGCCACGGATAAAATGCCCTCCACTCTGTGGACCCGACAAGATACTACTGGGCCCCCTCCGGGACTTTCATTCACCCTCCGCCACCTTCATTCGAGGCTCATCCTGCTTCATGCATTCCGCAGAGAGGAGCCCAGCGCGCCGTGTGATCCTCAGCTGCTTGTGATCGTCACAGTTCACACGGCCGTGAGTCCGGCTCAAGTTCAAAGCCAGACTCACCATCCTCCATCCTCTGGGTGCGAGACCCCTGCTTCACCGAAAGAGGGCGCCCCGGCCCCTCTGGAAGATGGGAGCTGAGCCTGTGCCCTGAAGGCAGATGCTTCAAGCCCCCGCGCCAGATGCACCTGCTTGCGAGACCTGCTTTTTGTCTGCTAGTTTGTGAAATATCTTTTTATCCTTCCGTGCTCTGGTGTTACGTTTCCATTCTATGTGTTTGTTTGTTTTTCCTGCCGCTGTAAAGGCTTATGTGGTCGCGTGACACTGACATCTGAACTTTTATTTTCTAGGCTGACGTCCGCCTACCTCTGTAGTGTTATTTTTTTCATTATATATATATATATATATATATATATATATATATATATATATATTCTACCCTTTTTTCTGCACTAGTTTGCGGAGTCTCACACAGTATCTCTTTTCACTTAAAACACAATATAATTGTTTTATTAAATCTCACGAACATTGTGTGCGCTCCGCTCTCGGGGAAGGAATACGAAGCGCTACATAGACGCTGCAAAACAGTGCAACAGACTAATGGATAAAACGATTAAAAGGTGGCATTTTGAGAAGTGCCTTGCAGGAATTTGCGCAATCATCAATACGTGGGGGCAGGAGGCTTCATTCCCATAAATCAGTTGTATGTAGTCCACAAATGAACTTTATGACACGGGAGCAGCCTGGTTAAAGACAAGGCTATACGCTGCAAGCTCATAAAATGCGCGCACGTGTGACTTATATACAAAGCGCATTGAAGCCAGGCCCTCACTTGGCCCTCTATGGCTCCAAACTAATTACAAATAAGTGCCACAAAAATGCCGCTTAAATGCGCATATCCGCGGATAAATGTCCGTCTGTTTCAAATATCGGATAAAATTAAAGGCCATGAGTTTGTAAAGCGCTTAATTGTACGCCTAGAAGGTGCTAAAGCGCTCACTCCACGTATAGTAAGTCAGTTGCCAAACTGGATAATGTATTCCGCCTCACGTGTAGCTGATTAAAAAAATAATGTTGCATTTTGCGCCTCTAAAGGCCTACGTGCCTGAAAATAACTTGCTGTGAACTAAAATGGGGTTACCTAAACGAAAAATCCACAGGAACACCCGGATAAAGGTCCCAGAAATTTAACTTTGACATCCCAATGTATTCATGCTGGACATGTATGTGTATGCGCACAAATAAAAGTGCACTACTTTTATGATACTCTAAGGAAAAGAAAATGTAGGACACACAACTGAATTTGTCTAAATGTGAGGCGTGTAACGATTAATTTATACGAAAGGAAAAAAATCAATGCAAAAAGGAGACGTTATACATTTTTCTGCATGCGCACTGTGTTATTTACTCTATACAACGCAAATATATCATATCTATAAGACGTTTATTTCGTGTTTGTTCGTCTATGCAGTTACGTCTGTACTTTACGCAGTTCCTTTTTGCATATTCATACCAACATCTTGGAACACCGAAAGTGTGATTTTGAAACAGGAAGGGGAGAATTGAATATTAATACACACATGTTGTGTTTGAGGGTGTGTGTCAGTCTATTCCGGGGTCCCTCCGGCAGGTTTTGCCTCGCTGTGTGGGAGGTTGAACAGTGGGTTCGGGATGTCCCTTTAGGTGGCTCCCGGACACACCACCAACTGAGCCCTTTCTCCCACTCCACTTTATCATTTTCTGGGGGTTTTTCCCTTTAAATGGTCGCAGGCTGGTGACGTCACGGAGACTTGGCTCTAACCTTTCAACTTTTCCAACATGGCGCCTTTCTCGAGCAGCTTCTTCTCCAGTTTGTGGGGTTTTGGATGAAATTTGGAGCCAAAAATGCGTCTTTGGTGCGCCAGAGGGTCCCGGGTGGAGTGGTCGGAAGGGCCCTTGCTCCTAGCTGGGGGCACCTGTTCCGGGGGGCTTCAGGAGCCTCGGACTGGGCTGTTTCTCCCGCCGGTGCCGGGCTGGGAGGATGTAGGGACATGGGGTACCAGTGGGGCTGGCGCATCAGTGCGTCCTGTGATGGCACCTTCAGGCACCGACAAATATGATGCGATCTCGGGGCTGCGGGCTGCCCTGGGAGCTGGTACTTGGTCTGAAGGAGCCCCGGAACTGTCCACGAAGACATGCTGCGCCTCCCACGGACGGAAGCCAGTGAGGGCAGCGCGACATCCGGTGCCGGGACTGGCACAGTCCGAGAGGTGCCCTTGGCTGAGGAGGGTGCCCTTGGCTGAGGGGTACAAGCCAGCTGTGGTGCTTGGAATGCAATGGCACGAGTGTTTGGGGGGTACATCGCATACATGAATTCACCCGGGAGAGGGAGCCACGCATCAGAGAGGACGAAGTGCCGGGGTGCCCCTTGGGGTGCGACGGAGCTACGGTACCCTGACAGGTGGCTCTGCTGTCCCCGTCCTGTGCACATTACCAAAGGCGTGTAATCTGGAGCGAACGGTACCTGTGGTTAGTAGGTGACACAACAGAGGCCAAGTGCGCATGGGCAGAGGGCGCCTAGAGTGGCAGAGATAACTCGGGGCACTAGGCACCTATGGCTAGTGTAAAAGCCAAGATAGGTACCATTCTGGAGCTTTGCGCAGCATCTTTTTCAGAATCTGGATACGGGCCGGCGACACTACCAAGGAAACAGGTACCCCAAGAGAGCAGCCATCATAAGACCTCTATATCCGAGTGGTGCATGGGCCACGTACCAAATAGGGGGACACTGAGTACTGTAGGAGAGGCTTGGCACAGAGGCCTATTCATCTAATCCGTGCCAGTGGGTCCGGACAGTGCTCAGCGAGCAGGCACTGCTTCTCGGTGCGTGTGAGGGGCACAGGGTTTCAAGACCAGTGGGTGTTTGGGTAGAGGGAGCCGGGGAAGAAATCATGGGGTACAGGGCGCGGTTCTAGTGGGTTCCTTGGCCTACGGACACAGAAAACAGGGGTCCCATTCTAAAGAATGGCCGAATACCGGTCTCCATTATCGGAGAGTACCCCATGGTGCAGCGGGCATCTCCTGCATATGTCTCAGAAGGGGGGCCCTTGGCAGACGGCTGCCGTAGTTGCTCCGAGAGCCCGCGGTGATCCCTGCTGCTGATCCGACAGTTGCACCCGCAGCAGGCCCCAGCCCTTCTTCAGATCATGCGCAATGCCCGCGCTTGGCACACTTTTACGCACCGATTTGGCCCTCGGCTTTCAGAAAACAAAATGTTTGGAGCAGTGTGAGAAAGGCCGCCTCAGAGCTCCATGTGTGTAATTCAGCGTTGCCAGGTTGAGGGCAACAAGATCCTACTCGAGGCATGTTGGGTTTACAGGGCAGGACTAGTTTTTTTTTTTTTTTTAATTGCCTCTCTTTGGTTCATCTTCGCTTCAGCTATTGCTGCTTGGCCATTGCTTGATAAATCAGACTGGAGACTATCACAGCTGCCAGCTCCTTGCCGGAGGTGCGTTGTGGACGTAGAGCGGTGTGTGTAAAGCTGCGAACTCCACAGGCACGTGCTCTGGCCAGAGGGCACTGCCCATGCGGCGACCCCCCGCTTCCTGCCAGGAGGGTTTCGTGCGATCGTTTTCTGCCGCATGGCCTTGTCTCCACTCTGCGGGGAGGAGAGAGGGTTTGCGCAGGATTAAAATTATTCAGCCTCCCCCCCACACTTCCCGACCCGCCCCCACGCACAAAATAACAATTTCATGGTGTTCCTCCCCCTCGCTGAAATCACACCCAACTCACATTAAACATGTATGTTCTGTTTGTGTCGATAGTCTTAAAACGTTCAGGTTTATGGCGCGTAGAGAGCGCAAGGGCTGTGCCACAGAGGTGGGGCAAGGTCCCCTAAACATGGCCCATGCAGTCCTGTGCCCAGTGTGCTGCCCACACACAGACCCATTCACGAGCTGCGCTGGTCCCCTGAGCCCAGTGCTAGCCCCTGGGCACCCGACACTGGGTCCCTGTGCCGTATGCGCTCAAATCTGTGTCCTTTCGTAAACAGACCGCTGCCGTCTCTACGCACACTCTCCCTCCGGTTGTCTCCTCTCTTCTTTTCTGTCTCTTCCTCTCCAACTCTCTGTTTAGATCTTTCTCGCTCTCTCGCTTCACCGGTCATTATTATTATTAATGAGAGTTGGCTGGTTCGACCCCTTCCCCCATCCACCCGCAAACACAACACCGAGAAAGTGCACTTCGTGGAAGGATTAACCTAGTGGTTTTGACCAAAGTAGGGGAGAAGGGCGAACCCCTTTTCTTTTATGCCGGGGCATTATTTGAAGGTTGTTAATTTGTATCGGTTGCTCTGAGTACCACCCTCGGCTGGGCACGCAGTGTGCGCACTCGGGGGCCATTGTCTTCTTGCCGCACACAAAGAGAAGGGGCCTTTGCTAACCCTCACTTAGGTTATGGACATGTGTAATGCAGCATTTATTACAGAGTAATTTAAGGCCTAACCATGTAATTTCATGAACAATGCGCGGTCCCTCCCCCACTGTAATTACCTTTAGACACCAGGCACTTGATATGTGCAGAGAGCAGCCCTGCGCAGGGGGTGTTTTTTTTTAACAAGGGGGTCGTTTCAAAGCTGGATTTCTCAAGGGGCAGCAATTTATCTTTTCCACAAAATGTAGGCAAATATGCTTGTAATGAGTCAGTTCAGGCTAAGAAGCCCCTCGCCCCTCGCCAGCAAGGCCAGCTAATGATTTGAGAGAGTAAGGTGTTCTCAGGGGTGAGATGAAATGACATTGCAGATGCTCGCCTGCTTGCTGGCCTCTGCTCAGACATCCCACCTTGCAGCCCACAGCGGCTCCGATTACAGGCCTTTCTGATATACTTTACAGTGACAGGAGGTTGTGGCTTTTTTTTAACAATGTGTTGTCTATTTATACCCTTTCTGTCTGAAAAGACAGCCCCCCCCCACCCCCCCTCCAAAGAGCTCTTTTACCCCCATGTCCAGACAGGCATCACAAGATGCCTTGACCCATTTCTTGGCATGTTCTACTTTAAAAGGTATCCTTCCCTCATACGAAGGGTCATGCTTTGCCGTATGCTGGCATAATTGGGCACCGTGCAGCCAACTACAGCCTGCTGGGGGCAACTTTGCAAATACGGCATGTCAGCCCTACTATATAATCTCATCTCTCTGCACAGTTAAGTGACCCGACCCCAAAATCATCGCATTCCTGCGGCTGCCCAAACCACCTAGTTTTTAGAAATGTGTTTGTTTCTGCGTTTCTGTCGGGTATGTTTCATTCACAGCGCCCAGTTCCCCTGGCACACGTGTTCTCTTGTGCTTTTTGTCTGCCACAGTTCTCATGGAGGCAGGCAGTGGGAGCTGGCGCTGGAATCCGCCCCTCCCCCTTCACTTCTTGGACCCTGGTACTTCTGATGGGCACAAGTTTACTGTTTGCTGACGTCACCAGTCTGACAGCTCTGCACCAAATCAGAGGGCTGGGATTGCTGGTGCGCCCTGGGGCGTCTCAGGAGCCGCTTTAGACCAGGGCTCGCTGCCTCCCTCCCCAGTCTCTTTAAAGCTCTGGGGCGTGGATGAGAACCAGCCTGCCGCTGCCTGGATCCCCCCTCTCCACTCCACCATGGTAAGTCCCTCTCCCCCCGCCAGCCCGGCTGTGGAACCGGCCCTCTCAGTGGACTTTACGCCTTTTGCTGTTTCCAGCGGCTTTTTTGTTTCTTTTCGGAGGATTGGGTTTCTAGATTGTGGTTTACTTGCGTTTTTTTTGTTTTGTTTTTGGATTTCTACGTTGGGAAGACCTCTCCAGCCACAGTCTGGGTTTGCCCTGGACCAGTGTGCGATTACTTTCACTGGCGTACCCAGCGCGTGCACGGGGAGGTGCACTCCGGGTACCCACTAAAAACCCCAGCTCACAGCTCGGGAATCGGGGTCCTTTCGGGGCGTTGGAGTGGATACAGCTCCCGCCAGCCAGACACCTCTTTTTGGGGGTGGGATGGGGCACTTGTCCGCTTCTGGGGCACACTTCCGAGGGAGCTGTGTGTTTGGTGCACGTTTGCATGGGTTTGGTGGTGTTTGGTATGCACTTGTTAGGGGTATTGATTGGGGGGGGGGGGCAGTACTGTGAACTCGTGAAGTTGAGGTGCGGGTTCACGCGCTGCTACGGTCAGAGCAGGAGGCTTTGGAGCCGGGGAGCCCGGTCGGAGTCTCGGCGTCGCGTCAACAGCCTGTGATTCGGGGCACATCAATTAATTCTCCCCATACTTCCAAATGAATGAATGTATTATTGTGTTCTGTTAACGGAGCTAATGTAAAGCGCTTTAATACCTTCGGGTGGAGTTCGTGGTATATAGCATTGCAAAATAATAACGATAACGTGTGCTGAGTTTGCCTGGCATCACCTAAGTCCATGCCACGAAGCGGTCTGCGGTGTACAGGCTCTTGGGCCTCGGCGTGCCCTCTGCCTCTAGAGGATCGTGCCACCCCTGATGTCCGGTGTACCCTGCGCACCTGTGGCAATGCCCCTGCACCTGTTGCCGCATCGATGTCCCATCGGAGGGTGCTATGTGCCCTGCAGTGCCCTGCAGGTTAGCCATCTGTGGGTAGCGCTGCACTCCTACCGCCTGTGGCGTGTGCCCCTGCCCTCTGCGCAGTGGGTGCAGTGCCCCACGTCCCTGCATCGGTGTCTTCAGTCCTCAGTACAGTGCCCTGTTCCTCCGCAGCCAGCGGCGCCGTTGCAGGCGCCTGGAACCCTGCAGCATGGCATCGTACCAGTGCTCTTGCCCCGTGTGTCTTTGGCGCAGTGCCCTGTTGCTCCGCAGCCAGTGGCTCCGCTGCAGTGCCCTGCGTCCCTGCATCTGTACCTTCAGTCCTCAGGGTAGTGCCCTGTACCTCCGTAGCCTGTGCCAACAGAGCTGCGCCCTCGCAGCCTGTGCAGCCGCACCAGTGTCCCGCGCCCTCGCAGCCTGTGCCATCGCTATAGTGCCCTGCACACTTCCATCCTGTGCCATCGCTATAGTGCCCTACGCATTCCCATCATGTGCCATCGCTCCAGTGCCTTTCGCCCTCGCAGCCTGTGCAGTCGCACCAGTGTCCCGCGCCCACGCAGCCTGTGCCATCGCCATAGTGCCCCGTGCCATCGCACCAGTGTCCCGCGCCCTCGCAGCCTGTGCCATCGCTATAGTTCCCTGTGCCATCGCTCCAGTGCCCTGCGCCCTCGCAGCCTGTGCCATCGCTCCAGTGTCCCGCGCCCTCGCAGCCTGTGCCATCGCTCCAGTGTCCCGCGCCCTCGCAGCCTGTGCCATCGCTCCAGTGTCCCGCGCCCTCGCAGCCTGTGCCATCGCTATGGTGCCCCGTGCCATCGCTCCAGTGTCCCGCGCCCTCGCAGCCTGTGCCATCGCTATGGTGCCCCGTGCCATCGCAGCAGTGTCCCGCGCCCTCGCAGCCCGTGCCATCGCTCATGAGTCCCGCGCCCTCGGCACAGGACTCTTTCTCCAGCACCCCGTCCCGTCTACTTCAGTTAATTCCTGTCTCCCTCTCCTAATTGCCGGCTCCCCTGAGAGCGCTCTTGGCCCCGCTGTTTGTAGTCTGTGAGTTTAAGTGGATTGTCTACAAGTGTCCGCCGCAGCCCCCGCCTCTTCATGGTCCACACTCCAGAAAGGCCCGGGACGGAGTGCCTGGGTGGGTGTGATTCCTGCCAAGCCTCTGGGAGAGCTCTTTGTGCCAGCGGGAGCGCGAGGAGGCGTGAAGGCAGGGCTGGTACCAGGGCTTCGGCATGACAGGGACTGCTGAGGGCAGGATATGTCCAGACACACCTGGGAGTCTGGGAACTTGGGTGTCTTCGCCCTGTAGAGATGCCCCCCTCAGCGCGATGCTAGCGGACCCTACGGACAGAGTGTCAGATAATATAGCTTGACATTGAAGGTGCCCATCCGGATGCTGCCTGTGTGCACAACATGCAGTGCGGTGGGTGTACGTCTGGGGCAGAGGTCGTATGCCCAACTTACAACCCCGAGTGGATGTATATTGTGTGGGTTTGGGGCTCATGGGTAGTGACGGCGCCGAGTGGCTCTTTGCAGCATCAGGGAGATGCACTTTAGGTTCTTGTGGCATTAAATGGAAGCCTTTGTCCGAATTCTCCTCCTGAGTGCCCGTTCTCTCTCTCTCCACAGAGTACCATTCTATCTTGCCAGGACCAGTACTTTGCGGGGGGCTACGACTGCCCCTTCTACTCCACGTCAGAGGCCGCTGTGGATGTCTCCAAGGAAACGATGCTGTGGGCCACCGGTCTCCTGGACAACAGAGACAGCCAGTGCGAGCCGCAGACTCAGGGTGAGTGCCCGAGTGTGCCTCATGCTCAGATCCAGGGTCTGTCTTGTCTGTCCATCCATCCCAGGGTCGGTCTGTGTGTCTATCTGTCTGTCTGTCTGTCTGTCTGTCTGTCTGTCTGTCTGTCTGTCTGTCTGTCTGTCTGTCTGTCTATCTATCTATCTACCTGTCTGGCTGTCTGTCTGGCTGTCTGTCTATCCATCTATCTATCAATCCATCCCAGGGTCGGTCTGTCTGTCTATCTATCTACCTGTCTGTCTATCCATCTATCTATCAATCCATCCCAGGGTCGGTCTGTCTGTCTATCTATCTATCTATCTACCTACCTGTAGGCCTATCCATCTATCTATCCATCCCAGGGTCTGTCTGTCTATCTCTCTGTCTGCCTGTCTCTTTCCAGTCCCCAAGTTTTGCACCTGCAGCCCTGGAAAGCCTCGGTTGCAGCACAGTTTTTGTTAAGAGATGGCCTTTTCGCTCACGAACCAATTTCTTTCTCTGCAGATCCCTTCTACAACTTGGGGTTCAGCGCTCCTGAAGGCTATGTCTGGGGGGAGCAGATGTCGTCGCAGATCTTCGCCAACAAGCAGGTAAGCGCGCCAGCCGGGCCCGTGTGCTGGCCTGATGCATGACATGGGCGTGGCCTGCCTTATAATTGCTCCACTCTGCACCTGATCTGTCGCTGCCCTCCCAGGGGGCTCTTTAATAACAGTCAGTGGGGAGGGGGGCTTTAATGTGCCGCTCGTTAGCTGCCCCCACCTTATGCATTAATAGAAGGCCTGTATCCCGTGTCCTCCACTGATTATCCTGCATAACAACAGCTCCTGATTGGCTGGGTTAGTGAGGCCTGTGTTTGCCTGATTCTGTTTCCCCTGCTTCTCTCATCTCTCCTGTCTCTTGGCTGGTTGGGGGGTGTTAATTATCGCACCTAGACACATGTTTGACTTCCGTGTTTGCACTTTTAGCTCCAAGATACCCTGGTGCAAAAGGAGGAGGAGCTGGCCCGCCTGCACGAGGAGAACAACAAGCTCAAGCAGTACCTGAGCTCCACCTACGTGAAGGGCCTGGAGGAGCGAGCTAAGGTATGTGTGCAGGGCTGAGCGGCGTTTCATGTTTTTAGGGTCGAACATGCGCAGGCTGAAGGCGCCTAGTTAACGGCGCCCCATCAGGTAGACGTGTGACACCGGTTGGAGGGTGTGCGGCGCACAGTGGAACTTTAAGGCCACCTGCCTTGGATATAGAAAGGTTGCATGCTAGTCTTAGGGGGTTTCAGGTGGGGCTAGTTCCCATCCAGCCTGCGGTGGGATGAGTGCACCTGCTGCAAAGGACCTTTGGCTCCCCTGTGGTACACCTGCCCGTGCCCCGCCCCCTGACGAGCCTCGGGTGGGGGTCCAGGACCCGCAGGAATGCCCAGCAGAACAAAGCGCCTCGTGTCTCTGAATTCCTCATTGTTCGCCCCTATCTGGAGTATCTTAAGTGGTGTTTATAGATCGACGGGGCCATTAACTGAGCACAAGGCCCCCTGCGCAGGAGGCTGTTCACACCTCAGACCTCCAGCCCTGCCAGACCTGAGAACTCCTCGCTAGAAGAGGCAAGCAGCAATTACTGAGCCGCCGAAGGATGTCCTTGTGCCATCCGCCCTCTGGAAGACAAATCCCCCCCAGGGCACAGGGACCGAGGGCTTTCACTTGCCCCGATAAGCCGCTGTTATGCAGGAAGCTGTTTGTACCCCTCTGATAAGACAACTGCAGAGCAGGCGAAAGTCCTCCATCCACCTCCGCAATCATGAACAAGGCACCGGCGGCGGATGAGCCCTCTCTGGCCACACGCGCCGGTCTCTGGTTTATAGCGCCTTCTGCGCGCCTCTGCGGGTTCTGGCACTGTCGAGGACGGGCTCCGTCCACAGAGGTTTGCTGTGACTTACTCTCCTCGTAACCCTCGCGTACTCGTGTATTCCAGGAGTACCACAGAAGTAAATCAGCCAGTGCCACAGTCCCTACGGGTCCGTAATACTGGGGTGTCCAGCCACAGACTGTCAGGGATTCTCAGGTAGAAAAAATATTTGTAAAGTTACTCCTCGTGGGTAGCTTGAAGATCTGGCATGGATCCTGCTTTAGTGGAACAAAGTTGGCCACCTTGACTGTAATCTGAAGAATCTAGTAGTGTTGTCTGTGAACTTCTGCAGAGTATACAAAATTCAGCAACTTGCTTGAATAAGGCAGTAAGGGTCAGATGTACCAAAGGATTTTACCCATTCTTTGTCTGTGGGAAAAAGCTTTCGTACATATGGCCCTAAGATATCTGCACAACTTTGGTTTGAGCTGAAAAGGTTCCTCAGCGGGAAAGGCACAATTTTGTGTCATCTTAAATTTGAGGAATTTTGCATAGTGCAAAGTATGCAAATTACATGAGCATAAATATAATTTTGCTGGTGCCTAAAGCTAGCTCTTAACATAGGGGACGATCATATTGTCTTATAAGTCGTGCTCTGCGTTGGGGGGGCTGACATGTCATTAAAATCCTACATTTTAATATTCCCCATCATTGAAGCACAGAGTGATCGCATGGGTCTTCTCTGTGGTTGCCACAGACCCCAGGGTGGTTGTCCAAGGGTATACTTACCGAAGACCTAGCAAAACTGTCCAGCGGAGACTGGCTGATGGAGGATAACCGAAGGGGCCCATCACTGGTTTCACACAGAGCCCTCCCATGGCCTCTGGGCCTTTCATCCAATGGGTCTGAGGACCAGGCAGCTGTGGTTCTGTGTGACGGTGTCTTAGACAGATGCCTTCTAGGTCCTCAGGGTGGTCTGAGGACCAGCCAACTGTGCTACTGTTGAAGGGTGTCTTAGACAGACCAGTCCCAGTACCTCAGGGTCTCCCATTGCAATGGTCTGTGGATCATCTAGGTGTGTTTCTATGGGAAGGCGTCTTAGACTTCTCCCAGTACCTCAGAGTCTCCCATTGTGGGTTTGAGGACCAGGCAGTTGTGGTCCTGGTAGGATGTGTCTTACGCATGTGATGGGAGATTTGTGGGGTGCATTTAGTGGTGGTGGGGCGCTTGCGGCCAGAGACAGCGATATTATTGGTGGCTGTTGCTTGACCCCAGGCTGAAGCAGTTTTTGGCCTTGCAGCAAACATGAAAGTGACCTCTCTCCCTCTCTCCTCTTGCAGAAGCTACTGTCTCAGCATGGCAAGAAGATTCGTGACGTCTGCCGGGCTGGGAAGAGGAAGGCGAAGGAGAGCGACTGCAACACATCCCTGAAGAAGGCCCGAAGGAACCTCTTCACCGACTTCACTGCCAGCCAGGAGCAGACCACCTCTGTCAACACCTGGGTGCTGCAAACCCTGGGCCTCAAAGATGTCGACACCATTGACGAGTCTTCTCCAGTTAACTACAGTGCCTTGACCTCTGAACTTGTGAACACTATCGAGGCCTACCAGGGAAACCTCCTGGAGCCTATGGACTACAGTGCCAGCCAGGACTCCCACTTGGGCTTTGATCCCGCTCACAGGACCCCGGTGCACGAGTGCGAGAGCCTGCCTTCTGGTGGGGAGTCACCCTACCTGCACCCCTGTCTCTCGGTAGACAGCAACTCCACAAGCAGCTCACATCTCGACTCCTACGGCTCCTCGCCATACTATGCGTCTGATGTGTCTCCCAATAAAACGGACATCGCCTTCTCCACGTCCCTGAACCCCCATCGCAACGTCAAGACCCACACCTTTGCGCAAGGCCAGGCGTTCGTACGCAGGGATGACGAGGGTGGATGGAAGTTCACCTGGGTCCCCAAGCAATCTGATTGAGGAGCATTGTCTGGACTCACTGCCTTGAACCTCGTGTTTACAAAACCTTCTTGCACTTGAAATGGACTTTGTGGAGGAGGGAAGATGGGGCCTTGCAGATCTCTCCGTGAGTGGGCCACAGGGTCTCACCTGTGGTCCTGATGAGGTCTCATGCACCCAGTGAATGCTGCCTGCTCCCCATCATCTCCCAGGGCCTTTTCCAGATTCCAGGTGAAGATGCGGCGTGTGGCCAGCCTAGCCATGGGACACGCCCCTGCTTGTGCACAGATGTAGTACAACGCTGCTCTGGTCTTCTGCACACACTGCTCACCATTCATCTCTCGCCCACAGACTGCCTGCTGACTCTGATGCAAGCATCCCAGCTTCTAGACAACTCACTGCCTGTGCTGCACCCGAGGAGTCCCTTGCGGGCTCCCCAGGGTGAAAGTAGATCCACCTTTCTGTACAGAACAAAGAACAACATACAACTGCCTTCATCCATCCTGTTTGTGTACTGCCTTCCAAAACATTGTATCTTCATGGCCTTATTGCTGAGTGCCCCCACGCCAGGGGTCGCTATGCAACTGTGACTTTCTGAAATGTTATTGTGCCCTCTTGCAACTGAGTTCTGGAAACATAAGGGTGCCTCTTGTAAATATGAGGGCCGCCTTGTACTTCACCGAAGTAGGGCACCTCAATGTCTCTGTACTGACACTGCCTCTCACTGTCCGCCAGCCAGCGGATGCTAGAACAACTCTGTCCCAAACACTGCCTACTCACTCGTCTGAGTCCCTCTCGAGCGAGCCCGCTCAGTGACGCCATGGTGCAGCGAATGTCCACTGCCTTGGGAGTGCTGCTTCCGGTGCCCTCATGTCTGCCATGTTGTGGGTGTTTCCAAGAGTCCTGTTGTATGTTGTGTTGAAGTGTTCATCCTGCAATGATTGGAGAGTGTTACGTGTGAGAGAAATAAACATCTTCTGCTAAAACCAAAAGCGGTGTGACCTTCATATCTTGCCTGACTATGGTGTGCTGCGTGAGGTTAGTCCCCTCAATGCTGATGAGGTGGCGCGAATATGTTTACCATGTTGAACTTCCTGAGGAGATACCTTGGTTGCCTTTTGGGAACTTGCAGAATAGCTAATCCCTCCTTGATGACAGAGTGCCATGACAGACCCCTTGGGTGCACCTTGGATTCTGCATGAAGTCAATGGCCGAGTTGCAGGAGACACTGGTGGTGATCATGTCAGTGTGCGGCTGTCCACACTAGGGTGGATGTTGTGTCACACTGGTACCTCTGCCTTCCTCATCCTTAAAGTTCTTGGCTCGCTACAGAACTGTGTCTTAACTTCAGGCGCTCTGGTTCTTGACACGTGCAATGCTGATCATTTCCCTAAATCATCGATCTGGCCATGTGCATCGACCAGCTATTTAGCCTGCACGTTGAACGCCTCAGTAACTAATTAGCCCAAATAAATGTTAAATGAGCATCCTTCGCAGCGCTAATCAAACTCATTTGTGGGACTGGTTGTGACGCATCTGCCCTAGGACCCCAAGCTAGACTCGCGCAGTTCATGATTATAACAACAAAATGCTAAATGTTAGGAAAATAGATTGAGATAACCCCTTGTAAGCAGGCAGCACCTACCCATGTTGATTAACTGTTCTCTGAATTAGCTGTTTGCTGAATAACCCCTCCCCAAGATAAACAAGTTATAAATGATTGTACATTCACTCTACTATCTGAGCCATTGTTTGCAGCTTTCAGCTTAAACAACACAATGTCTTAGACGTTGTATCCGCTAACATCTAGGATTCCGAGAGAGCGGGGGAGTCCAGCACATTACGGATGTAGTCAAAACCAACTACACAGAGCTGCTGTGGTAGGATTAGGCAGATATAGGTTCATACATGTGTAAAACAGAACAACACCCATTATTTAAATAATATCTTTCATGGGGGAGGGGTCAAGGAAAAGTTTTGTTCTTAAATATTCTTATGGAAAGGCTGCCCTTGTAAATACACCATGGATGGAATGAACTGGGTCAAAAGAATATTTAAGAACAAAACTTTTCCTAGACGCCCCCCCCTATGAAAAATATTATTTTAATAATGGCTATTGTGCTGTTATACACACAAAGCTGTACAATTATGGTCTGTGACTGGACGCCTAGCACATAGGTGAAGTTTTCAATACACCAAGTGGTTTGAGTTTCATGAAAGAGCAGTTCAAAAGTAGAGCCCTTGCCCACAGACACTTCTGAGCGCAGTGCTCCAGGTCCCAGTGTTAAAAGTGCCGCGGCTTTTTACACAGTCAATGTCTTCCCATTCGAAAAGCCCAGAAGTATCTGAAGTTTTGCTTTACAGGTCTCTGCAAACTGCTGATTGGCAAAATGTTCTGGTGGAAGAAAGTGCCGGGCCCACCCCAGGGCGGTGTGAGCAGGTCTGGCTGAAAGTGAAGGGCCACACCGAGGCCGCGCACAGAGCTGTGCCTTTAACAGTGTCAGAAGTCGGCGGGACCTGTTCTTTCAGTTACTGCCCTTGGGACGTGCATGCTTTGGTCACTGGGGGTGACATTCTCAGCTAAGCAGTCTACAAGAGCACTTTAGGGGACGCCTGCATTGTTCGCGCGCTCCTAACGCACGCTGATGGCGCGCGTAAATTATACATTGGAGATACACCGGCTTTGTCACTTTCTCGTGGTATGTAGCGCACCGATGCCTTGGGGCGCCTTCCCTCACCCAACCGAACCATTGTTCTAGTAACTGCCTGCCCCGCACCGGGCACCCTTTAAAGTTTGCTGCACTCTCGCAGTGTTTTTTGAAGAATTTGGCAGCTGATCGTCTCTTTCGTTCAGTTTTTAACAGCCATGGTACCGGAAGTAGCGCCAAACCATAGCGCTAAAGCAAAGAGAGGGCTGCGGGTGATCCAGGATCCATGGTGTTTATAGCGGATAGAAGCGCAAAGAGAACAAAGTGCCCTGGGAGCCCTTGCACTTGGCAAGAGATCTTGTCGCCGCCTTCGCTCTGTTCGTGTTAGTCAAGCAGATTTTAGGGCTCATTTTTTGCAAGTTTTGTTTCTTTTGTGTATGTGTCGTGTAGCGTTGTCTGACTGGGGATGAAAGTATTCTCTTTAGTACTTGAAATGGCGCCTCAGTTGACTTTTGCTCGGGTTTAGAGTGCGGGTACCCAGGGATTAAATGCACCAAACGACCGCGTCTCCTAATGGTCTGCTCTGCACGGTTTCCTGTGGATTTTTGGTTCCCCCCCCCCCCCCCCCCCCCCCCCAGGTATCTCCCAGTACCTATAACATGTAATATGGAACCAGCCCAGGTCGCCCCTGAAGCACCACGCATCTGGTCTTACACCCTCTTACGCCTGACCTGACGCGTGCCACAAGGTTTAGCCGACCCCCCTTCTTTCAGAGAAACTCCCCTCAGTTCTGCACACGATCTGCACAGCGCTGTCATGAAAACCTCTCTTTAGCTGCTCTCGGGCACTTAGAATAAATCTACACCTGCCTGTGGCGTACACCCACATATCTGCTCTTTCCGTTTCCAATGTTTGATGTGCCCCCTCCCCCACCAAAAAAAATCACTACACTGTGCAAACTGGACCAGCCTTCTGTGCCACGGTTTTAGATTTTAAAAAAATCCGAATTAAAATGCCATTGAAATTCTTTGGTATTGCTTCAGTATTGGCTGATGCTACAGCGAAGGTCCAGGGGCCTCCGTGACCTCTGAAGGTGGCCCCGGAAGTGGTGTGACTGGAGATATTTTAGGCCTCTGTGAAGCCGAGAGGCCTTTAGAACGGTATTTTGACCCCTTATTGGGGCCATTGTAGGGATAAGGGGTCGGACAGCACTTCCAGACTCACACCGTGTCTGATTTTAAATTAGTCACATGCCTGGATTTAATGTTTGTCAACTTGTGCAAGATAAACTATTTTGGTCCATAGTAATGTTTTTTATTTATTAAAATGTTCAATGAAGGGCTCTCCATAGGCGCTAACAGCGCTGATCTGCGTACGTTAGCTCGCTGAAAAAAACCACTGCAAATGTTGTACATTTTGTAACTACCAGTTTGTTAACAGACTTTTATTTTTATGTTCAATACACCTTAGCAAATGTGACGTTGTTTTAATTTTAAATGGTGTGCCATAGACTTCTATAAAAAATATATTGTCATTAATTTAAGACTTAATATGTTGGATGTGCATTTTCTTTTCTAAGTCGAGATTATATTCTAATTATTTGTACAAGACAATTTTATTTTGTATTCACAGACGTCGTTTCTAATAAATGTGAAATAACCCCACGGTGTGTTGTTTTTATACGTGAACACATTCTCTGATATGCAGCAGATGTATTTCGCATTCCCTAAAATCATTTAAATATAAGTTCATTGTCATCTAATGAATTGTCAACTTCTGAAAACGCATTGATAACTAACTCGATAATGACCTCTGTTGATTGCGAGTTGATTTTTGGGGTCTCCGTAGTAGTAGCCACGGCTTGCACCCTCTCTCCGTGCCTCCTGCTGCAGAGCCATCAGGTGAGACCGGAGCAGGGAGGGTGGACAGGTGGGAGAGAGAGGTGGAAAACCCTGCGGGGGTAAGAGTGACGGGAGGGAGGAGAGGCGAACAAGGGCGCGTGAGATGCTCGAAGAGGAGGGGGACGGGGGTGGGGGGACCGAGAATGGACGTGGGAGAGATGGTGGGGAGGAGCTTGAATTACCACAAATCTCAGTGCGGTAACAGCAGCCGCCACATCACGAGCTTTACGGTTGCTGAGTCATAAGAACACTTTCCAAGCTCTGCAGAAATAAACAGGCTTAGAGTTACAATCGTGAAATGCACATAAACGCGTTAGAACTGCAGGTTCCCTCGCATTAGCAGGTAAAGAGCGCTTTATCAGTCCACACAACATGTAAACAGTCTCTCCGCTTGTAGCACAGACTCGGTCCGCTTCCGCTTTTAGAAACCTGCCCGCACCCCCTCTCTCACTGCCTGTCACCCCCGCAGCACAGCCGCGCTCTGGCGAGGTTCGCTCCATACACATGTCCCATATACATATATTCAAAGGTCCCTGCTCAGGAGGAGGGCCTGCAAACGCTTTTCGCACTTTAAGATTTGCAAAGTGCTAGATTTATTATGTTGTTTGCTGTACTTTGCGAATTTTCGTGGTTCAGTTTTGTTCATGGAAAGTGTTTTTTTCCTCTACCAAGCAATCAGAAAACGCCATACTAATAGAAGCACGCAAAACTGAACATCAACCTGGAGTCTGAACCATTGTATTGGTAACAACACCATGCTTTAAGACGTGTGCAGGATTATTCCCACACATTTATATTTAGTAAATATTCTCTGTGCACCACGGCATCCGGAGGAAATGACTCTAAGGCCCCGATTTCAAGTAATGGAAGCTGGACCCGTGCGGTGTGGGAGGGCTGCAGGAGGGAGTGGGGAGGGCCAGAGGAGGGAGTGGGGAGGGCCCCAGAGGAATGCGGAGGACGTGCCTGGCAGGGCCGAGCACCACCCCCCCCCCCCCCCCCCCCGCCCTAGAAGGGAGTTGGGTGATCCCTGAGACCACAACCTTAAAGGGATTCTACCTGCTGGATTTTCCAGCCAGTGAAATCAGGTCCAGTGTTTCTGAACCTTGGAAATCCTGACGCAGGATCGGATTAACTGTAATCTTTTGTGGGAATCACCTGCAACTGTTGAATCCAGTATCTCTTTCCAAAGGTTCCTCAAACAAGATCTTCCCTTACTTGACCAAGCAGAACCAAGTGCAGTCAACACTACTCCTAATTAAGTGTAAACTTTGCTCTGCAGATGGGATCTATCTGAGCCCTTAGTCTAGAATTAATTAGCCCTCCAGGAGCAGACAGGACCAGCCTGGGGATGACCCATCACACCAATATTGAAACCATATCATAGCCGCTAGGCCGTGGTTGTCCAAGGCACCGGTATTGTAAAGGATGAGTTTTAGGGTTGCACTCCCTGGACATCTCTCCTCGCTTTAATATCTATTTATATACAGCATTACACCTATGCCATGACTTATAGTAGGAGGCCACCTTGGCTCTTCCATGGTTAGCTTTTTTGTTGACTGCACACATCTGTGTGGTACACCATGGCTATGTAACTGGCTCTGTTTGGTGGCATGTAATTTACTCTGTGACTATGTAAGTGTTTCCTTTTGGTGGCAAGAAGTCAATGCTGTGGCTACGTAACTGACTCCCTTTGGTGGCATGAAGTCTTTTCAGGTCCATCACTACTGATGACAAAAGTATTCAGAATTATTAAACCACTAGACCCCGGGCTGTAATTGTTTCTCTGTAGAGTATTAGATGGAGCCCACTCAGGCGCAACAGGGGCGTCATTTGGAGCAGCTCACTGAGGCATTTTTAAAGCATGAAGGGGTATTACACGCAGTCAACCCGATGGTGTCAGAGAAGCCAAATCAGTGGGGCCACTGTTAGGTCATTGCTGGGTAAGAAATGAGTCTACTCGCGAGAGGAAGAGCAGCAACCCATTAGAAGCACTGTTAGATCATCAAGGAGTGAAATGTGAGTCTACCCATGAGAGTAGAGAAACAACACCGTGGAGGCACTGTTAGATCATCAAGGAGTGAAATATGAGTCTACTCGCGAGATGTTGAGCAGCAATCCTTCAAAGGCCCTGTTAAATTATCATAGAGTGAGATATGAGTGTACTCGCAAGAGCAGCAACCCATTGGAAGCACTGTTAGATCATCAAGGAGTAAGATATGAGTGCTCGCGAGAGGAAGAGCAGCAATCCATTGGAAGCACTGTTAGATCATCAAGGAGTGAAATATGAGTCTACTCGCGAGATGTTGAGCAGCAGTCCTTCAAAGGCCCTGTTAAATTATCATAGAGTGAGATATGAGTATACTCGCGAGAGGAAGAGCAGCAACCCATTAGAAGCACTGTTAGATCATCAAGGAGTGAAATATGAGTCTACTCGCGAGAGAATGAGCATCAATCCTTCAAAGGCCCTGTGAAATTATCATAGAGTGAGATATGAGTACTCGCGAGAGGAAGCGCTGCAACCCATTGGAAGCACTGTTAGATCATCAAGCAGTAAAATATGAGTCTACCCATGAGAGTAGAGAAGCAACTCCTTGGAGGCACTGTTAGATAATCAAGGAGTAAGATATGAGTGCTTGCGAGAGGATGAGCAGCAATCCATTGGACGCACAGCTGAATTATCATAGAGTAAGATATGGGTATACTCGCGAAAGGATGAACAGCAATCTTTCGAAGGCCCTGTTAAATTATCATGGAGTAAGAGATGAGTCTACTCTCCAGAGGTAGAGCAGCAACCCATCAGAAGCACAGGTAGATCATCAAGGAGTGAAATATGGGTCTACCCATGAGAGTAGAGAAGCAACTCCTTGGAGGCACTGTTAGATAATCTAGGAGTAAGATATGAGTACTCGCAGGTGGATGAGCAGCAATCCATTGGACGCACAGTTGAATTATCGTAGAGTAAGATATGTGTCTACTAGATGTTAAATAATCATGGAGTAAGATATGAGTCTACCCTTGAGAGTCGAGAAGCAACATATTGGTGGCCTTGTTAGATCATCAAGGAGTAAGATATGCATCTACTCGCGAGAGTAAATGTTAAATTATCACAGAGTAAGATATGAGTCTACTCTCAAGAGGTAGAGCAGCTATCCATTGGAAGCACAGTTTAATCACATAAAGGAGAAATGTTTTTCACTATATAACTGAGTTGTCACCAACAAGGTTTAGGAGAGCTGAATGCCACGCAATTTGTCAAGATTTGCATTCATCAAATGGAGATATAACTTAAATCCTTATCGTGAAAATTGCCATGTATCCCATGGTCTTAGAGAAATGTTAAAGTGCCCCTGCCACAAATAGCTCCTTTCCAGTGCTCACATTTCTCACAAACATTAAACAAGCATTAACAAAGCTAATAGGTCTCACCTTGCATTGCCAATGGTCTTTAGCCATCCTACACAGGATCCTCAATGCTCTGTGGTATGGATAAAGAATGATTTAAAAAAACAAAAACATTTGTGGCTAGAGGGTGGAAGGAAGACAGAGGACAGAAGGAGGGCAATTGCAACACAGGGTGGAAGTAACAGAAAATGCAGGTGGGGAAAGAGAAGCCATGGTCTATGCAGCGACCTAGAGAAGGTTGGGACACATAGGCTAGTTATGGTCTGAACAGACGGGTACAGCTTGACCTAAGTTACATAGTGTGCACGGGACCCATGTCTGGGGATACTCATCCCACATAGGGCTACACAATATATCTAGCTATATGCTGGGGCGAAACCAGCCCTGGGTGGCTTGTGTTCCCCTTCAGGGAGGACCTGTCCTTACAGTTCAAGCTTCAGTTTGATTTGCGTAGAGCTGGGTCCAAACTGTGGTGGCATGTTGTTCAAAACAAGAGCCCTAACTACGGCACAACTGGTCCCGGGTAGCTTGTGTTCCAGTTCAAGGAGGACCTGGCCTGGCAGTTTGGGCTGTTCTCATTGGAGAAGGGTCAAGACTGATGTGCATATAGCTGGGTTCAAACTGAGGTGGCAGTGTGGGCAAAATAATGATGGGCTGAGATGCGTTCTGGGTGAGTACCAGTGGCTGAGATCAATTCCATCATTCCATCCATCACTGTTTTGTCCTTCCTTGCTTCAGCATTTTCCCATAATTCAAAGTGAAAACCCTGGATAATTCTCAAGTGAAAGAGAATTTGTGGATGTTTCAGGAAACATTTTTTATTATTTTAACATATACATGTTATTTTAGGATCTTTAAGCATTTTTTAGAATTCAAAATTGACATTGACTTCTGACTGGGAAAAACTGTTTGTGAACACATAGAAAGCAGAAGTAACTAGGAGATATAAAGATATTTTTCCTTGTTGCGCCTCACGTGGGAGTTGTAAGGTTTTGATGCATTCGCAGGTCTACCAGTTGTGCTGAATATGGGAATGCACCAAAATCTAGCAGTGGATGCCTGTGAACGCCCACATTCACCCATGTAACGCCTTCCCAGGGCAGAGTAACAGAAGGCAGTGATGTGTACTGCATTGCTTTACTTTGGGTTTATCAACCCAGGCAGAGACATGCATGGTGCCCTCCGTGGCTTGATAGGTCTGACTTGTGCGGTGCCAGGGATTTGCAAAATCTACATAAATGTGCCCCCAGCTTCTTGTATTTTCTTGTATTACTAATTATGCAAAAAATCATACATTTGAAAGAAACTAAGGTGTGAAAGGTATTTGAAGGGGAGAGTGCTGGTTGAGATTACCTCTGTGTCTGGCTTGGGATCTTCAGTGAATGAGGCTTGCCTCATTCTGCACCTAACACTTTTCCTTTACACTTTTCTGCTAGAAAGCTGCAGGAGGCCTCGCACGCACTCCTGAGTTGGTTGACAAGACTTGATGATTTCTGGGCTGTAACTGGGTGCCAAAGGCTCGAAGCTGTGTTGTCTTCTAACTCAATATTTATATGGCGTGTACAACCTCTTGTGGGGTGAGTGTTTGCTCACGTGGGCTGCATGCTGCACCTTGTGGGATGTGTTGTAAAGATGCAGTGTCCAGTATAGGTCCAGGAAGGTCCAGATCCATGCCAGAATATCTAGATATGCACAAAACACAACGGAGAGTGAATTCAACTGAAACCCCACGGGGCTGACATAACTGAGGAGGAGGAGGGCGGGAGCTTGCCACAGGGCCGTTACAGTCAGTGAGTGCATCTCAGGGAAAGTATACAGGTAAATCTGTCTGTTCGTCTAAGACGCAGTCTGTGCCCTCCACACTGAGGGCCCTGTGCCACGGGGGTCACGTAACTGAGGAAGAGGAGTGAGGGAGCTCGCCACAGGGCCGGGACAGTCAGTGAGTGCATCTGAATGCACGTATTAAGGTAATACCAGCCTGTTCCTCTGAGACACGGTCTGCGCCCTCCCCACTGTAGGTGCAAACAGTAGCCTCACGCACCGTCCACCGCCAACATCAGCAATAACGCATGTCAGAGAGATGGTTCAATAAGTTAATGTGCCTGCTGTGCGTGAGTTTTCATGGCGTCATGGATGTGGAGTAAGGCAAAGCAGTGCAAGTTACCGGGGAGACATTTCTTGGGCTTTGCAGTGGGTTTTCTCACACAACACCCGTGGATTTTGATGCTGCCCCAGAATTACTTAATGACGTAAACCTGGGGCGGCATGAAAACCTTACGCCTTCACAGAGTTGGTGTATTTTTATTTCTCCCCGTTTTTGCCTCTTTGGATGTGTGCTGAGTTCTGCAGCACACATAGAAAGAGGAAAATGCTTCTTATGATTGTTCTTGTGCGGGAAGGTGCACGCAATGCAGGGGCAAGGGTGGCTGCGTTTCTGTGCGCAGTGCAGGGGGAAAGGACAGGAATTCACCATGGCTTATAAAATCAGTGCATTCCTGCACTTTCCTATTGGCGTGTGTCAGTGTGGCAGGCAGACATGCCACACTCCCTTCCGCTTATTTCCAAGGAATATGGACCAAAGTGTAAATTTTACTAACAAATATAATGGATATGAATCTGTGGAAAGTGAGTTTACAGGAAAATTCAATTTCAAGCGAAGTCACAAAATACAAAAAAACTTCCAAATATGCTTGCAATGTGCTGGCCAACTTGACTCAACTTCGTGGTCGAGTTCTGGATAGTGCTTTTATCTGCATGGGTGATTCATGTTTGGTGATTTGAAAGAGCCCTGGTCGCTGGCAACCTCGAAGTCCTTCATCTCTTCTTACTTGATGTTTCATGTCCACGTGGACTCCCCTCTCGGGGGCTCAGGCCCACACCAGAAGACCTTCGGACATTTACATAAATCACCGTGAGATGATTGTGCAAAGGGAGCCTGAGTCACAATACTCCAGGGGTCTTAGAGTGAGATACTCCATGCAGAAGGAAGGTGGGTGCTAATGCATAAGATCCACCGTTTATTACTCCGTGTACATTTCCGTGAGTACTCTGCATAAATTACAGATGTCTTTCCATCCTCGTGGAATGTAGTGATCCACAGAAACTTAGCAAACAACCTTTTTTCTGCATGGCCTGTCTGAGGTCGAAGTTTGTATACATCACAGTGCAAAGTGAAAACAAGCCTTGGCAGATCCACTTGGTCTCTCTTTAAATGCAGTTTTTCGCATTGCCAGTGCTTGTTGCCACCGGCGTACTAAGGCTTACGTCAGGATGCATGTGCGTGGACGGCCTGTAATCTGGGAATGGGTTTCCTATTGAAGGACTAGTATTTCCAATCCCTCACTGCAGAGAGAGGGATTGGAATTTAGCCCTGAGTTTGTGATGAGGAAGTAAAGTATGTAATGTATTGGACACCATAGGTCTTTCCAACAGGCGACGTGAGACCTAAAGATTACATATTTCACGCATCACTTTTTCAGTGGCAGAGGAGTCAGTGGCTCCTTTAGGAATATCTAACAGAAAATAATCTACATTAAGATTCTTATAATTTCCTAGGTTTGGGCCTAGCTGACAGCAGATTCACCCTGAAGTACTTTCCTGCTAGGGGATGGAGGGACCCTCCTGCTCATGGGAGTAGAGTATGGCAGTTCCACCCGCCTTGGGATACGCGATTGGACACTCTCAAGAGCAGGTCACCCTTTTCACACCTGTTTGTAAATGACATGTTCTTTAAAACATGCATTTTATGCATTACTCACCCCAGCACATTTGTGTATTTATTTATTTAGGGGTTTCTATGAAATGCAGCATACTGCATGCATGGCACCCCGGGTTAAGGAGAACTCTGGGTCGCATTACAAAAGGCTCGATCAGAAACGTTTAACAGATCAAAGTTTTTTCCATGATACCCACCACACAGCTAACTCATATTTATTTACTAATTTGTAGTTTTTGTATAACATGTAAAGGCCCCGAACACCAGGAATGTAAGTAAGACAGAGCATTTCCTAAAATATCTTAGTTAGCCTGGAGCCAGGGCCAAGAAGACAGGGCTTCTGTGCACTTCAAAGGCATGCCTCTAGAACTTTCTCCTCAAAGGCACAAGTGTGTATAAGTACTGGAGCTGGGACACCCCTACTTCAGTACACTTCTGGACCTGTGGATACTCTATCAGGAAGAAGGACAACTGTGCTGCCGAAAGTACTGCCACTCTTCTGGACTGCTTCTGAGAAGGAACTGTTGCCCTGCTGTGCTGACCTGCTGTCCTCTTGCCTGGGAACAGGCAGGCAACTTCACCTTGAACCCAGGACCTCAGAGTGATGCCAAGGGCTAGTCTGCTGGCCTCTTGATCTGAGCCTTAGGGTTATAAAAAGGCTCTCCAACAGGCTCCTGGATCTATCTACCAGGAGTCCCAACCTCCATGTGGTGTCTCTCAGGTCCCGGATGCTTGGTGTTGCTTACGGACTTATAAATCAAGCTTTAGGGCTCTTGGTATCCAAGAACTAGCCATCTCACACCAACACCTCGCCGCTCGCACTGAAAACTGGGATGACCGCTGCCAACCCATCTCTTCGTGCAGCCGCGTGGACTGCTTACGGGGGACCACCAATGGGAAGCACCTGACCGCCTGTGTACGACACCTGGCCTGCTTTTTGTGCCACACCAACAATTGCCTGCAACACCGTTCTTGCGCCTCGTAACCCCCTCCAACACAAATGGAAATATTGGCACATACTTGAATAGATAAACCTTCAGTGGGGCTATTATGGGACTGCATGGGGGTGAACCTGATCTTTTGACTTTAACCCGGTCCAGCATGAACAAATTTGTCTTAGTTGGCACTTTCTGATTTTAGGAGCTATTTTACAGTTTATTCTTTAAAAATTCATGACTGCGCTTCACCTGATTGGAGCTTTGTCATTTTGGTATTTTTTAATTTGTTCCATTTTGGTCTATATTGCTAACCTAGTGTGGAATACTTTTTGGGTGGTGTTGTCAATGTTTTACTATTGGAAGTGTTGCACAAATACTTTTCACATTCCCTCTAAGTTAATCATGATTGCTCTGTGCCAAGCTACCAGAGGGTTGAGCACAGGTGAATTTAGGGTTGGCTTGTGCCTCACCCTGACAAGAATCATGAGTGCTCCTTAACCAGGGCTCACACCCCAGTGAACCAGTAACCCAATTTTTCACAATGACCAACTATCTATTTCTGAAAAACATTTTTTGCACAAAAGGAAGAAGGAAAGTGTTATAATCTCTCTGGAATACATCTCTGCTCATTAATTTATGAGAGGGGATTGCATGTAGTGCAAAACATTTGCATACATTATCTGGGAAAGTTCTGATGCTTAATATACATAAAGGTTTCCTTACCCTTAACATTGAAACATTGTTCTCTGTGCAATCTCCCGTTTTAGCCCACACCATCCAACAGTGGCGGTATTCTTGCACTTACCCAACCCATGCTTTATGCTCTACCTGCGGGTGCTCCATTGAGGGGTGGGTGTAGAACTGCAGGAAATGTTGGGGAGACATGGATGGACAGGGTGTGTATGAAAGGTGGGGCTCTTTGAAAATTAACCTTAATGGCAGTGCTTTCCTCCACACCCTACCTCAAGTACTTCACATCAATATATTGTTCACCAGTGTCCGGAAGTCTGCATTCTTCTCAACAGCCCACCACTCAGAAGGGCTTGTCCACTTTAAAACTTGCCCAACCCTCCCTTGTGAGTTAGTAATACCCCTTGCACTGAGCGCCTCATCCATAAAGCTGTAAATCTACTCTCCAGTGGGGGGAGAGTCAAGGCTTTGAGGAAATCACAACATTTTCCAGGAGTATAGGACTCCTGGAATGCTGCACCAGTACGGATTTAGGGGTAAACTGGGGAAACTAATGTCTTGTGTTTGGCACATAAAACTCTGTATGGTGGGAGACAGGTATATTTCAAAAAACAAATCTTGCTTGGTTTATTTCCAGAAGAACTTTGCACTCAGCAAATTCCAGGAGAGTTAAAGTTTTTCAAATCAGCACACCACAGCTCAACTTTGAAATAACTTGCCTTATCAGCCTAGAGATCATCCTCAGGTATCCAGTTTCAGGAAACATGTGACACCTGGTTATTCTCGTGTTCGGTGGGATCTGTTAAAGGCCCTTTTCTGGTTAGTAAATTTTAGATTCTGATCTCTCATTTCTCCACGTAGCAAACATCAGCGCCAAGACGCTTTTGGGCATCTGGCGCTATATAAAATAATTCAATATCAATATGAACTGTTTGTGGTACCATGTCCACAGCGTGCAACTGAACTCATAGTACAAAGCTGCGTTGAAGAAAAGCGAGTACCACTGTGCAATGGCTCGCTGTTTACTCATCTGGTTCTTTTTTTCTGGGAAAATTAATGAAATCCGTTTCCTAAAATCCCTACACAGTTTTAATCCCTACAAAGTTTTCAGATGTTCCTACGTTGAAAAACGGTGTATTGCACGAGTTAACTGGAGTACATCTCTGTCAAGCTTCAGGGTGAGGACAGCTGCAGAGGAGTGCGTAAATGGTCACTTACTCCTGTGTGATCACTGACAAACTCTCCAGCTAACCATGCCTTAAAACATGCTCACTTCTCCTTGCATAATATTGCACGCTCTTGGGAAAACATTACGCAACAGTAACAACATTTACAAAGACAAGGTAACAATTATGAATTCACTGCAACCATAAATCCGGCAATTTGTGCTCGTAAAATTGATTTACAAGAGCAAATGGCTTTGGAAATAGCCCGAATCTAACACAGTTTCACGCATACACCAGCCTCGGGCACTAGAAAGGTCTTGTTAGAAATGACTTAGGGTTGTGTGAGCTATGTAAGGTGAACTTCGACAACTTCGTGGCATTCTTTGAACAATGTTGGACAGCTTTTTGGTCAACCTAAGAAAATAACTGAGTTAAAAATCATGCCAAAAAAGAACACTGGAACAAGAAAAAATGATGAAATCTATTTTGGGGGATTTCTCATGACAAAGGAATTTTTTTTCCGGAAAACTAGCGGACAGAAACTGCTTCTTGCTTGAAATAGGAAAGAAGATTTTAAAAGTAAAAAACTTGACGTTGAATATATTAACCCCACATACCTTTGCCGGGACAACTGTATTTGATGCCTCCCTGAGAGAAGCCTGGCTTATTCAACTGTTGCTTTAGGTGAGTCTGTCTTCGCTAACTGTGTCCACGACATCGGCAGCAGGGCCTGCCAATGAAGGATGACCATGTCTAGGTGGTTATTGGTCGGTGTCTGCATCAGAAGCGGTGCCCTGCATCCTTCGGCGAAGGTGTTTAGGTCATGTGTCCGCACTACAAACAGCAAAACTATCCCTGTTGGTTGTTTCAGGCCATCTCAGTCCACCCCTCTGCAGCCTAAAGCATTCCAGGAAGGGACATGATATCCTGAGGTCCAAAGCTTTCCTCTTCCTGGCCATGGAGGGGCTTTAACTTTTTCCTGGATGTTCTACAGCTCTGTAATCTGGCAACAACCACACTAAGGTTGGTAAGGTCCTGATTCAGAGGAGATTGATAATGGGGGACCACCAGATAACTACTGGTCCTCCAGGAATGTCTATGGGGTCCGGCCTCCACATCTGGAGCTGACTCCATTGCAGAAGCTCTGAGGACACATGCTTCTCCAACACTGAGACTGACAATTTTCAACACCTTCATCACCAGAAATGGTGTGCAGCTGCCATCTACTAGAGGGTGTCTGGTCCGCCACCTGATCCAGAGGCAACAACTCCATGGAAGATTCACTTCTAAGGAGCGTTTCACTGAACATCGAGGGTAGCGTCCCTAAACTTGAGGAGAAGATGCCCTAGGTGTGTTATATAGAATAGTCATGTGGAACCGACAAAGTGCCCCCACCTTGGGGTTATCTACATAGTTCCCATAGTGGTTGGCATAAATCCCCCTAACTACCACCGGCTCTGGCAAAATGTCCATTACGCTGCTCCAGTGGCATGGAAAGAGACACCTCATCCTCCGTGGTGGGGAATTCATAATGCAGGAAACGGTCTGCCACCAGAGTGCAGAGCCACACAAACATTTGATGGATGGAGTGCTGAAACTTTTCAAACACTCACCCCCAGTCACAGATCTAGGTTAAATCCAATGTTCTTTTGACCACCACGCCACCTCAGTTTGGACACAGCCATATGCAAATCAGTCGTGACCCTGCTGCCCACAGGAAGAGTCCAGCCTGAACTGCCAGGCCGGGACTGGAAACAAGCATCCTGGGACTGGATTCAGGGTATCACTTCACATCAGCCGGGCTAGCTTGAATCCAGTTGAACAGTAGGCATGGAACACACGTCTGGGCACTACAGTACACCAGAGAGAACTGGGCATGTAGCTACCATCATGTTAAGCTCTGTCTAAGCAACCATGTGATTTATTGTTAGAAACAACATAAGGCTGGAGTTTTAAGGCAAGTGTTCAGAAAGCTTTCAAGTAGTGATCTGTCCAAATTTTGGATTTCTACTCAAACATGTGCCTTTGCTCAGAGGCTGTACTACACCCACATTTTACAATTGTTTTTTGGTAGAATAAAAAAACAGCTCCATGCTGTCCATGTTGGGTGATGCCAAGACATTAAAGGAGACTCTTGTGGCTACAGGACGCTGATGCAGTTTGTGCAGTGAGGGGTAGAGGTGATCACAAGGCTGAGGACGCCGAAGGTGTGCCTCAATTGTCTCGATCTGTTGAAGTTTACGTAACAAAATATTCAGGTCCCCTGATGGTGATGCATTTGCATAGTACAGATGTGAAGTACCAGAGCAATAGTTGACTGAATCCTAAGAGAAAAGAAAAAGGGGAATATTCATTTGAGGATTTTTAGCCAATTGAAGAATGTCTTAAAAGCCGTATGAATGTGCAGCCAAAGAATGAGGCCTAAATCTATATTACATCTGAGACTTTTCTTTGACAATGCTGGGTGGTTGGCTACAATCCAGTATGATGATGACATCACACATGACAAAGCTACACCAGTCAGGATTAAAGTGCAATCAGCATCTGTTTGTGCTTCCAGTTGTAGGAGCATCTCTATGTCCGCCTGATGTTGGCACTATTGGGGCAGGTTATGTGAAAGGATCTGATGCGTTAGGGCAGAGGTCTAAGGAAGAAATTAAGCTGGTCTGGAGGGATCATGGATCTATGCAGAACCCCAGAGTTGAGAGGATGATACAAGAGGACGTATGGCATCAAGAGGATCTGGAGGACCTGGAGGACACCTAAGAGTGAAGAAAAGATCCAATCCAAGGATGTGTACAGAACTTCAATTTCAGGGAGGTAGGGGAGGATAGAGGAGTGCGGTTCCATGCCAAAGCTACCACGAGGTCAAGGAGCACGAGACCAGCTGCTCTATTGCCATCCACAAGAAGACGATGGATGACTCGGTCCCATGCTATGGATGGACACCAGCCTCAGCATCTGCTGGGATGTTGTAAGCCACAGCAATGGCCTTTGTTTTCTTGAAAGCCGCACTCTTGATCAGGTTAGCTAAGAAGTGTCTTTTGGAAACCAGTCTGTAGTTGTCTGGATTGCCTGGGTTAAGGTCAGTTTCTTGAGAAGTAGTATGACGAATGAGGCTGTCAGATCTTCTGAGGAAGAAGCATGCTTCATGCCAACAGAAGGTTTTAGAGGGAAGGGCAGGTGCTTCTTCAAGACATTGTGATGCCAAGGGTCAGAGGGGGACAAGATTTGCAATATTATAGTTTGCAATGTTATAGTTTGGTAGGTGTTTACAAGAGTGAAGGTCTTCAGAGGACGCTTGAGGATGTGAGGTCCATGACTGTACTAAGTTTTGTCCAGTGCCAACTTCTGTTTTGTGAGGTTGCCTCCATGCACAAAGTGGTTTGCTGGAGCGTCATAGAGGCGTTGATAAGGGCCGACTCAGCTGCCGCCTGGTACAGAACCCCGATTATGGAATTTTGATTTCGAAGAGGACATTTGTAGCCAGTGCTGTATATATTTCTGCCTTTATTATCAATGTTCTATAAAAACTCAGTGTTATTTTATTTCTTTTTATCATTTGCACTTTAGCCCGGTTGGCATGGGTCACCGCTGCTCAGTATTTGTTCTGAGATATGGAACCTTCCACAGCCTGATGATATCACCCTCAAGTTTGTGAACCCCCATCTTTGGAGTGAGGTGACATCCCATTGAAGGTTGCCATAGGAAGGAACTCTTCATTGAGACTACTTACAGAGAGGGAACGAGGTATTAAATTCAACAAGGGGCGGTAGCTGTCACGGGTGGGAAAGAAACCAAAATATCCAAAAAGCCTGATGCAAAAATGATGTGGACCATTTGGGAGGCAAAAATAAAGATGGATATTAAATAACATTTATTTGTACTACATTTTGTACAGAAAAGGTGAGATGTCCTTCATGACAATTTACATTATAAAGATGATATTGATTGAAGCAAGTGTTGGACCCTGGCTAAACAGCATGCCTGTAACATAGCAGTGGCGGAACCAAACTTGAGGAGGCCCCCCTGCAAAGTACATGGACCCACCCCGCCCCCTGACTCAGTCAGGAGCTCTCAGGGGAAGGGCCTAGACTCAGTCAGTGTACTGTGCTCAGGGCTCGGCCCACCCTCACCGGTGGGCTGTGAGGGCTAATATTCTCATGCATTTGCATATTGCTGTTTTCTATCTAGAGTGGCACAGTGAACAACAAACGATGGACTGAAATGAGGCCTGAGTAAATGCCAGTGGCTGAGATAATTTATTTGCATTCCTTTCATCATTGTTGTTAGTTGGACTGGATGCCCTTAATCTGATGGGTATCCCCAGATGCGGGTCCCATTTTTACTGTGCCAGGGGAGCCGAGCTACACTTAACCAACGAAGCCTAAGTAGTGCGAAACTGGTCAAAATTGGTTTGGTGTTCCCATCTGGAGGGGAGCTGGCCTGGAAGTTTGAGCTGGACAGTGTCTATTGAAGCAGGATCAAGCCCATTTAGAATATGGCCACTCTTGTCTGGAGTGAAAAAGTAATGTGGCCCTGAGTGGCTGCAAGTGGGTGAGATTAATTCATGCATTCCATCCATCACGTTTACTTTGTTGTAGATTTTCAAAAAAGTAGGGAGTTAGCTAGGGTTTTATGGGCCCTATTAATTTGTTTGAATTGAAAGGTGAGGGGTGGAGGTGAGGACACAGCCAATTAGAAGGCAGTTTACTAGTCATGTCGCCTAACACTGACGAATCAGAAAGTGGTACTCCCTCTGAAATGGAGGAAGGATGGCATTAGTGTCCATTAATAGTAGTGACTCCCATCTCTCCGTCCTGAGCTCAGGTAGTCTCCAGGGATCACCCCCAGCATCCTCTAGAGATTGTTACTCCAGATTTACTGTGTTAGCCGATGCATTAATGTTGGCATGTGATACCCTCCTGATGAATTAGTGTGTTTTGAAAAAAATTAAAATAGGTATATACTAAGATGCATGGCAAAGGTCAAACTGGATCAGTCTGACGTTTTATTCAATGATACTATGACTGAGAGCCTGATTTGGAGTTTGGCCGAGGAGCTACTCTGTTACAGATGTGACAGATATTCCGTCCGCCGTATTAGAAGTTCTGTAGGCTATAATGGAATTGTAATACAGTGGAAGGGATCCCTCTCACGCTTGCTTCCAAACATCTTATTTGTAAACATGTGTAATTGTGACATAGGAATCATAGACTGTTTCGCTCTTATCTCTTTGTAGAGGACAGTGCCTTCTCAGACTGAACATCACACCCAGAACATTGAGCTTTGAGCACAGCCCAGAGAGTGCTTCCTTTTAGTTTATTCACATTTCTTTGGTCTTTCAATGTCCGAGTGCGTCCTTTTGGCTCCCTTCTCGGATACGAGGACATTTAGGGGCAATGTGTGTCCACTTACGACATCATTTGTTACACTTCATAAAGTCGAAGGGTTTTGTCTCCTCGCCTCTTCACCATCACATGACTAATGATTGATAGCGAGGACCAGAGAAAGGACCTTCGGTGGGGGGGATCATGTCAATGCATAACTTCCCTTTAAGCAGGCGGTGCACAGTGGCTGGGAGCTTTGTTCACTGTCTGCCACTGTCTGTATCAGCCCCTCTTGCTACTCTGTCTGTCTCTTGCTCTATAGCACAAGCGCTTTAGGCAGGCCCACTGCAATTATGCTGCAGGAGAGGGCCAAATTATGCAGCAGGGTTGAGAAAAGTATGCAGCAAGAAAAGGAACATTATGCGGCACTAGGGGGCACATTTTGTAATAGTATTACTTCATTGTTTCCTCATTTTTTGCCTTTGTAAAACTCTCTGGGCATTGGCTTCATCTCATTAGTACCAGCTTAACCCTCAAATATAGAAATAAGCAACAGAAAGGTGACCAGTTCAGCTTTGCAAAGGGCCTTCCCTCTGTGCGGAAACTACTGTTGTCACAATTTTAATAACTTTTGAACCTTTTTTTTGTTGTTAAAATTTGGAGACTATGCTGCAGATGATGCGTTATGTGGCAAATGTGGCAAATCTATAATTATTTGAAAATGTATGCACAATTGCATCATTTCAGTGGCCCCGTCTTAAGGCATGGTCAAAGTGGGCCACTGCCCAGGGCTCTCACCTTCCAAGGTGTCCCCTGGGTAAGTAAACTTTCTCCCCATTTGAATTTTCTCTATCTTACTTCGCTATTTAACCCTCTCTCCCTCTCTGCCTATATCTATCTCTTGACCCTGTCTCTCTACACAGTCATCTTTTTTTTTAGAGTCCCAGGCAAGACACATTTAAACTGTTTTTTGTGACCCTGTTAAAGTTTAACATAGTGTTGTTTTGATTTATACAAGTTTGAATTACCAGGAAATGGGTAATAAAATTCAAATTTGTTCTGTACTGGGGCCCACAAAATATGTATTGTACAGGGCCCCCAAAATCATTAGGATGCCACTGTTCCTTGCTTCGTATACTCGCTTGTTCATCCCCAGTGGCAGAAGCAGAGGTTATGTGGCTTTGGTTGCATCTGCATCTTCTTGGAATATTGATGTATTTCCCATCCTCCCCCTCCTTGTGTTTAAAGTGTGACAAATTATCAGTTCATAGATTAGTTCAAAGAAATAAAAGTGCAAACGATGGTTCGGACAGTTGAGGAGACTTGCAACCACAGTTAGTCACCTAGCTCCGGATGTATAGCTTCTACGTACCCGCCCAGAACTGTGTGATGCCTCCTATGTACAATTTAGTTGCATTGCGAAACCTACATTGACATAGCGCCACAGAAACGTCCTCTATCATGAATATTAATGAGGCAGGTCGCATTTTGTGACACTTTCCAAATGGCTGATAATACATTAATGGAGGTCTGCGAGGGTCTGTGAAACCCCGTCCAAGCATTCACATTCCCAGCACACCTGATAGTCGCAAAAGACCTATTGTGAGATCACCAACAAATTATAGTGGTTTACAGCCCAACCATTGCTTACCATTGATTTAATTTACTGTAAATATAGCTTGCTTCTCAGTCAATAGCTTTCTCTGTCCGAGCTTGTCAATTTTAAGTTTATCCCTTACCTGGATCACGCCCCCTTTACTATCTTTCTGACTTTCTGGCTTCTGTTTTTCCACTGCTCACATTTAGGGAACATTTATTCACATTCAGCTTAAGCACTCCAGCAGAGTGCATATGTTTTCCAGCTCTCTCATCTAAGCTTGGGTCAGTAAAAAAAAAAAGGGATATGACTAATGACACCTGCATGTGCACGTTATCAAAATGGCGACGTTGTTGCTGTGGCCATGTCCTCACTCCCCTTAAGCACCTTTTTTTTTACTCTGCAATTCAGAGAGGAAATGCCCACATTGGGCTCAATGTGTTCACAATGATCAATCCTGTTTAAGCCACAAGCAGGACAACTGGCCAATTGCAATCGGGGCCAAATGGTCGCAGCGAACCAGACACTGTTGTGCAGGCGTCTTTCCCCGCTAAGATGTGACCCTGGATGGTGCATGTGATTCAGGATGCAAGCAACACTAGATCGTGGTTTGTGCTACAGGCGACATCTGCAGTACACCGCTCCAATCAGAATAAAGTCATATCTCACAGAGTAGATAAGGAGTCTACCCCAGAACCGATTCAATTCATCCTTTCTACTATTGACTGTGCATTCAGCATCCTCCCACCTTCCAAGTGTGTTAAATAGTTTCCATCGTCCCTTCAATTAGAGAGATTTCGGATATTTCCAGTCCCCCATAGCCAAATACTTGGTTGTAATAATTTAATAAAAGCAAGTGGTTTACACTCAACAGATCTCTTCAAAATCCAGTCAAACATGATGGTCTCTGATGAAAAACGAATTTCTTCCCTACATATCTATTATTCTTAAAATGCCACATTCATTCAATATTTAAAGAACAGGCCCAGATGAAGTAGCACTGGTTGGATGGGTCAGATAATGAAGGAGGTGGCACAGATGCTCCTCTCTCATGGGTTCGTGATACACTGAGCGGGTGTGGCCATGCTGGGCTCATCCAATTCAAGAATCTGACATCCTGGTGAATTCTCACAACTTCCCTCCCTTTGTCTGGCCTCTTTTTCCCCATCTGTTCATATTCAGGTCAATAATATGACCTGCACTCATAGCACCTTGACGATTTCACTTACCAACATAGCCACAAGGCACATAGATGTGTAGGTATGAATAGTAAACCTATACTTCCCTCCATAAGTTTTCCTTAATTATATGTTTTAGGGGTAAGTGGCACTCGCGGAGTTTCACTAAGTGGAATTCCATGGAGTAACGTGAAGACTCTGCAAGATTCTACAAAGTTCTGCAAATGGGCAGAAATTGCCACGTTGCGCTGATTTTTAGTACCAGGAGCTCATTCTGCACTAAAAAATCTGCGTGAATGGCAGCACGCGGAATGCCAGAAGGTGCTGCTGCTTGAGGTGATTTTGCTGCCGCTCAATTAGATTTTCTCACCGCGAACAGTCATGACTACCCACGACCATTCAAGGTGAGAAAACTCACCGGGTGACCCCTTAGCACCAGTTCTCACTCATGCTTGCCAACATACAGTTGGTGAGCCATGCACAATAACAACCCCACCATGCAGCAGTTGGCAGGATTTGGCCAGAACTCTGTGTTACAACCGTGACGTGGAGTAGCCAAAATTCTGCCGGCAGAGTGGAACTTATCACCCACTCTTAATATGGTTGTGAGCAATATATGTTCTGGTCTATATTTATCTACCTTAATATTTTCATATGCAAGGCCAAGACATTCGAAAACCATTTTACAACTGATCAAGCATCTAGAGCCAAACTCACAACAACATTTGTTTCGCCGGATGAACTTAGAGCTGTGAAACCTCTATTTAAGAGCGAAAACTCACATTTAGTAGTTATATACCTTGACTTTACTCGTAAGTGGATTTTCCCACGTGTGATATTGCATCTATGAGCTCTTGTATTAACTTTTGCTCCTCAGGGGAACATTGTGGGCGCTCTAAAGGTGGGGTGCCTGCATACTTAACACACAGTGGATGCACGAGCAATAACTGCAAACGATCACAGAAACCTTTCCAGAGGGCACATCCCGGGTGCCTGGCGCAACTAGAAGGCACCCCCAATGTGAGGCCCACCAGGAGACCCTGCGACCGGTTATGGGCCGTCCGTACATCCACTTTAACAGTTAAAACCCAGGTGTGTATGACAGGAACGCGACATAATAACATCCATTGAAGGGATATATACAATAAACAATGAATTGTGCATTATCTATCTTAGTTTTCAGGTTGTTTCATGTATAGTTTTCTGGAGTAGATTTTAAGGCACCCCCGTAGTTACCCTATCAGGTTACCCCCTTCCATTTCCTTAATCATCAACCATCCGGGTAGCTTCTGTGGCAGCATCTCTTGTCCCCATGGCCAGGTCCACTGGAATTATGCGATTGTGCGGCCACAGCCATTTTCGCGTGATCATAGATTTCCTGCATTTGCTACACAATCAATCACCTCCAGCACAAACTGCAGATTTTAGCAGAAAAGATTTGTTTTTAGCTCAAACAGATCAAAAGTTACTACAAATGCAGCGTCACATGTTCCCGCGCAGTGGAAGGCCCTTTGCAAAGGTGGACTGGTCGCCTTTCTGTTGCTTATTGCTATGTCTGGGTGTTAAACTGGTACTTTGTAGGTACAACCATTCCCCATGCAGTGTTGCCCAGTTTATAAGTGACAAAACAGTGAAGTAATACTATCATAAAATATGCTGCATTGTGCGGCATAATTTGCCTTTTGTTGCCGCATAATTTACTCAACCCTGCCCAATGATTTGGCTCTCTTCTGCAGCATAATTCCAGTGGTCTTGCTCATAGCACCCCACCTGTAATGAGTGTCCCTAGTGGTAGTCATGCTTAAGCGTAACCTGGATTTAAGCTTCAAATGAGACAATTAATCCTTGTTGATTAGTTTCTGCAAATGAACCTGTTCCCGCAATGAAGGAGATCCTCACTGGGGGAGTGGGCTTTAAAGTTGGGCGCCATCCACTACTTAAAATATACCAACTCCAGACCCATAAGGTCGGGGTTGATAATGCCACCTGCTCTCAAACCGGGGTGACCCGCCTCAGTGTAGGGGACACCATCCGTAGGTTCAGGGTGCAATGAAATCCCTGTTGAGTCTCCCTTTCCCGTTTGGGTACGAAGCGCTGTCTGTTACTTGTTCATCTCTGTCCGAAGGATGCTTGCGATGCAGCCTGTTCTCTCTCTCTCTGTAAACAACTCAACACTGCATCATCACCACCATAACATACCAGCCGTGTGACTTTTGGGGAATACATTTGTACACTCTGGTGAGGGCTCTTGGCAACGTGTAAATTTGATGCAGGGGTCGGTCCTTCTTCCAGTTTGTCAGGAGCCCAGGGCTGAAGATGGCAGATGTGGGATTTTGCAATAAGTGTTTGAGAGGACTGATCGGCTGCTGTTGTTCATTAACAGAGGTTCACTCTCTTGGGCAGGTTTATCAGTAACCATCCACCTGCTAGAAGGGAAAGGATGTTCTTTTGCTCAGACTGCGGAGGCTTTGAAGGCTCTCCAGAAAGACACATATTGAGCGGTTACCTTTGACTGCCCTCGCCCGCTTGAAACCACAGGTGTTTATATAAAATAATCCTTTGAAATTCAACAAAACGACTCTTGGAGAGTTTCCAGTATCCCTACCTGAGTACACCGATGAAGAGGGTGTGAAAGGCTGATGAATCATTTGTAAAGTTTGTTCTGTCTGATCAGCATTATTCTTTGAACTTATAACTCTGTTGACACCTGCGTCCAGGTCCTTGTGTGCAACTCACGCAATCACTCCACTTTCACCCGTAGGCTAGTCTCACCTTTGCAGTCCTGGCACTTCATAGACAACCTAACTTCCCTCTAGTGCACATGTGACCTTCATGCCATAGGATCTTCTGGGGCATTCCATAGGGTCTTGATAGGATCACTCACAGTATAATCAGCTCACAGGGGTCGTCTGGGACCACCGGATCACAGGGGATTTCAGGGACCACTGGCTCACAGGTGACTTCTAGGACCAGCGGCTCACAGCGATCTTCTGGGACCACCAATTCACGGGGGGCTTCTGGGACCACCAGTTCATAGGGGCCTACTGGGATCACTGGCTCACAGGAGCCTTCAGGGACCACTGGCTCATAGGATCTTCAGGTATCTTCATCTCAAAGGAATCTCCTGAGAACTTTAACTCTCAAGGATCTTCTAGAACTCCTGGAAGCATGTATAGTCTGAAACTTGAAGTTCATGAGAATCTTTTGGAAATATTTTTTCACAACAATCTTGAAGGAGTATTGGCTTCCATATTTGTTGTGACTTTCGGTGTGAGATATTTTCTATGACTTTTGGCCCACAGAGGTGATCAAGAACTAACATTTGTCAGGGATTGCCCCGACACCTAGGCTCATCACTTTTCTAGTGAAGTCAGAACACTGTATTTTCAAGGACCTTCAGTGCAGAGGTCTTCAGTAAACCTTGGGTCTCAGGGATCTTGTGAGATCTTCAGATCATATGCATTTTGTGGGACCTTTTGCTGTCAGAGATTGTTTGGTACTTTGGATCACAGAGATGTGTTGAAACATTCAGCTCTTTTAGGTCTTCTGCAAAGTCTATTTCACTGTGATCTTTCAATATCTTTGCCTCACAAACTTCTTGTGGGACTCTCAGTTCACAGAGATCCTCTGAGACATGGGTCGATATAAACCTTTTTGGACCTTAAGCTCATAGGAATGTTTTGAGATATTTAAAGCTCGGAGATCTTCTGGAACCTTTAATTTTATCGGGTTCCGGGAATTTAGGTTCACGTGTGTCTTCTGGGGCCTTTGGCTCACAGGCACTTCTAAGAACATAGACCCAGGTAGCTCTTTGATTTCTTTGTTTAGCAGGGATGTCCGCGGACACTCAGCTCTCTGTAATCTCGGGGATCTTAGATGGATACTCTGAGACTCTTGGCTTGGAGGCATCTTCAGGGACCACTTTCCTGAGATCTTGTGAAGCCTTTGGCTCACTGTGATTCGCCAGGATCCACGCTTGACATACATCTTCTAGCACCTTTATCTTACTAATTTGGGCTCACAGAGATCATCTGGGACAACCCTTTACAGGGATTGTCATTGGCTCATTATTGTACTTGAATTATCAATGCACACCATTTTAGGACTGCCAATGCACAAGGATCTTCTGGAAACCTTAGCTCTCAGGGACTTTGTGTGATCTTCAGATCACAGGGATTTTATGGGATTTTTGGCTCAGAGAGATTGTTTCAGTCCTTCAGATCTCACCAGTGCTTTCGAACATTCATCACACATGGATATTCTGCACTTTCCAGTTAACAGGGATTTTAGATTATTTTCCTCACAAGCTTCTTCTGGGACCATCAGTTCACAAGCATCTGATAGACACCGTACTAGACCTTTAGCTCGAAGGATTGCTTTGGAAGCTTAAAATGCAATACTTAATTTGTAAAAAAAAAAATGCCAGGACCAATGGTATTTTACTCAGGTCAACTTCAGTTGTCCCGGCCCACATGTCTACATGACTAAGTTGTAGTTTTATCATCATGTTTTAAAGATATGTTAATTAGTTAAATATGCTTCACAAATAAACTACGTGAAAAAAACACTTGGCACCACTATGTTCTAGGTTCTCATAAATATGTGCCAGTGTTTAGAAATAAGTGTTGGTGCCGAGCACCGGCAAACACCAGCACAAATTAAGTACTGTTTAGACCACACCATCTTGCACCTTTGGCTCACAAGAATCCTTCAACACTTTCAACTTGCAGACATCTTCTGGATCATTTGTTTTGTGGATAGTTGATATCATCTTCCGTGTTCCGTAAGGTTTCCCATCTGGGCACATTTAGTAATGATTCACCCTACTTGTTACTCTGTGCAGTGCCATAAATCCTTAGTTTACTTTCACACAGGGCCATGCTCCTTCAGAACATCTGCACTAAATGCCATTATACCCTCTAATGTTTCTAGAATCACAGAGTTTGCTAAGCTTAATGTATAGTGGACAGGGATCATACCTGCCCAACCAAATACTGATACTCTCTTTAGGTTAATGATTGTGGCTAGCCATCAAGATTATATGAGACCCCAGTACTTTCAGGAGCTGAAGTCCTGAAGCCCCTGGCTCAAGTCTGCTAGAACTAAGCGCTTGGACAGTGGTTCAAGTAAAAACATGAAAAGACTTTGAGACATGCTGATAGAACATTAAATCAGTGTCTCAGTAAATAAATTAACACACTGTCTATTTACATCTGCAAGGCAGTCAAATGGAAACATTGACTAGAATGGTAACCTGTCCACATACTAGCCATAAACTAATTTGACTGTACCTACGTGAGAGATCTAACAACAACGCAACACATGCAATGCGTGTCCTTTCGGTAAGTGGATGGTAGGGACATGATTAAGAACATGCCTAGTAATTCTGTGATACTTCATGGTTATACTATGTGATGGAGTGATTAATGCACTTATATGGCTATTTTTTTAGAATTTATGTAGCAATACCAGGGACAGTCCTGATGAATACACCATATGTTTGTGGGCTTTAAACAGAAACATGTTGGCTTTAATAACAAAGCAGGTGAACAGGCCCTTGTTATTTAATCACATGCAAATCTGAAAATAATACAAGGACTGGGATTCGTGTAGATGTGAAGTGTCTGTTGAAAACTGTAACATACCACTTAGGGACATATGTGTTGGGAAGAGGCGCATAATAATTTCCTCTGTATGGGGGTGCACTTATATGAAATTAAAGCGGGAGACTAAAATTGTGCAATTTTAATTTCCCCCCACAAAACATGTGCAAACCTATGAAAAGAAACCCATAGCTACTGGTAGTGTTCTCATCCTCTTGTGGTCAGGGAGGTATGCAATACATAAGTAACCCAGGCATGGTTTTGTGATCCCTTATGGAGGTCATTAGCTTGTGTGGGGATAATAAAAACATTAGAGTGAGTTTTCCTTTCTTCATAAGGACCACTGAGAATGCAGTCCTTGGGTTCATAGCCAGTAGTCACAGGATACAATGCTTAACCACCAGAAGCACATTGCGGTCCTCAGAATGTGAGAACACCAGACAGCCTATCCCATACAACAGGCCAATCAGTACACATCGAAACGTTAATTTTCAGACTGAACTACAATCTCAACCAATACCTCTTTCGCTGTACCATTCTACCCAACCCTCTTTTTCATCTATTACACCACATAATCCTTCTCCAGATAACAAAGTTCTAAATCCCACACTACGTAAGACAGCAAGTAGTGCTACGCATAGGGCAGCGACTACCTATCCCTATTCAAATCCAGGGAGTAACACAACTAGCAGGAATAGACCCCCGAATCCCATCTACCTCCCTAGTGACCTGCTACATCTCCCCCGAAGGCTACACCATATGTTGTGGTCCTGGCTAATGTCCCACCGATAGACGATCAACAACGAGAAACATGGACGGCCTTGAGAAACAAGGCCCTCAATTGGATCGGGGCCCGAATGGGCCCTGGATCGGTGAAGACCCTTTTTGATGACATAAAAATGGTCAGAAGAATTAAATGGATAGGAAACAGCATGAAAGCGCTAACTGGAGACTGTGTGGTCCTTTCGTTTGGCTCACCGAATTTAGTGAATAGAATTATTCATGACTTAGGAGCCAGACAAGTTACCCTACAAGGAATCTCGCTACTACCCCTGGGTTATTTCTATCAAAGACCAGCGGGGAATAACTCCATCCATCCACAGCGAGCTGTAGCACCCTTATCCAGTCCAGACTTATCTATAACAGGCAACAGATTTTACCCTCTTTCAACGCTGGAAAATATAGATTGACTCGATATGAAACAGTCAGCTCTCCCTGAAGGAGTAGCCAAGACAATTCATATATCAGGGACGGACCTACATAAGGAAGGCATATCACACACTATGGTTCCCATAAGGAATGAGATATTACCTCATCTAAGGCAGGGCGATGATCCCAGATATATACTGAACCCAACTCACAGTGATATACCCCCCCTCACTCCCGAAAGGGCCATCACTGTAACTTTAAACTGAACTTTAACCAGAAATCGGAAATAGTCTTACTATTCTGGAATATTGCAGGCCTAGCTAACAAGCTAGGCAATGTGATTTGGGCCAATTTTTTTGAAGACTATTCATGTGTTTGCTTACAAGAGACATGGCTTTTAACTCCCGCCCATCTAAATGGCTATAAAACATTTTATACTCCTGCCGAGCAGTCAAGGTATGGTAGACCTAAAGGGGGACTGTGCACATATATTTCCAACAAATTATCCTTACAGAACTTAGAGACGCAATTCATGAGCCCATACTACCAATTGATAGAGAGTAACCTGGACCACAAGACCCATTTAGTCATTATTAATTTTTATAATAATGCTGCTCCAGGAGAATTCTCCAACATTTTAGTGGAAATGGAAAATGATTAAAAAAAATATGTGGAAAAAACAACCGAGAGATCCTACTGATTTGGGGTGGTGATTTTAACGTTCATCTGTGTAAAGAAATTTCAGGTAAGATATGTGGTTGGGACTCGGAAGGCATAGGTGCAAGCCTCCACTTCTCTCACAACACTCAAGGAGATGAAATGAATTTACTGGCTATAACCTATCCTTTGTAAATGAATTATTTTTGGACGAACCACAGCTTAAACCAACGTATAACGGAAGGGGCGTAAATACAGTGATCGATTATGTCCTAATGTCTACTCACTTCGCACACTACCTTACAAACTATACCTTGCACAACATCGCAATTAGTGATCACTACCCCCAGAGAATGAATCTCCTACTATCCCCCCTTTTAGCAGCTAGGGAGGATAATATTACACTGGTAGATGATATTGAACTGGTCCCGCGCAACGGATACACTATGAAGTGGTCTCAGACAGACCCCAAGTCTTTATTGAAACAGGTAATACACCAACGTAAACATGCCTTAGCAGACTGTCTAAGAGAGAACCCACATCCAGGGCAATGTCTAAGTGCGTTTACAATGATTACACAAACCATAATAGAAGCCCTCACTATTAAAAGCAGTAAGGAAGGGAAAAAAAGGACGTGCAATGGTTTGACCATAACTGCACCCAAGCACATAAGAGACTGAAAAAGGCCCTAAATGCCCCAAAAAGGTCCTCGAGTGACATACGTAAACGCAGACAGGAATATAAGACAGTAATAACGAAAAGGAAATTGACTATAAAAACAAACTTGTGGGAAACCCTCCACATAGCAAGTCGTAAGAAAGATAATATACTCTTCTGGCAGACAATAAATTCCCCCGTGTTAGGGGACAGAGACATTCCTAGGATGGAAATCGCCATCTCCGAAGAAGACTGGGTAGCACATTTCTCTAATATATATTCCCTGACGAGTGACATATTAGATCATACACATGACCACGATTCACAGGAAGGTCCGTGCCTGGTTATAACCCCCCAATTTAGCCTTCAGGAGGTAGAGGAAGCCATAATAATAAGTAAATCAGGGAAAGCGCCAGGCCCTGATGGCGTCCGATCGATATATTCAAGGCCAATATGGAGCTATGGGGGCCTGTACTGACGCAAACATTGAGGGCTATCTGCACATGCGGACCCCTACCATCGTGGAGAGATTCTAACATAATCCCAATATATAAAAAGGGTGACCGCCTTAATCCAGCCTGCTATAGGCCTATCTCCCTGCTGGACACAACAGCTAAAATAGCAGGGAGAATAATCCTGAATAGGCTGCAATCATGGGCAGAGGAAAAGAACGTTCTATCCCCGGTCCAGTATGGATTCCGGAAAGGAATCGGAACAGTGGAACAAAGTCTAAATCTAAGTCTTATTATTGCAAAGTATACTAAGATCAGAGCAGGCAACCTGTCCCTGGCCTTTATTGATTTATCATCAGCCTTCGACTGTGTAATCCATGATAAATTGTGGGATATTTTAAATAGTATGGGGGTGGAACTGGCCTTAACTCAATTTATTCGCGAAATGTATACAGGGTGCAGAGCAAGAGTGAGGTACGGCCTAAAAGGGGAATGTACTCGCCTCTTTGGTCTGCACAGAAGAGTGCGCCAAGGCTGCGTTCTCGCTCCGTTCCTGTTTTCAATGTATATAAACAACCTAGAAAAAGAACTGGCCACTAGGTGTAAAGATCTACCCCAAATAGATAATTGACCTGTTCCGGCATTACTTTATGCAGACGACGCAGTATTAAGGGCCAGGACCCCAATAGCTCTCAGAATCTCCTAACAACCTGCATTACATACATGACACAGCTGGGACTTACTGTCAACCGCTCCAAAACTTTTATCATGAACTGCGGAGGGAAGCGCGGCAAGACTTATAACACCACTATTGTAGATAGCAAGGTCGAAATCGCGCAAACCTTTTCATATTTGGGCATAACATTTGATAAGCTGGGTTTCTGGGCCACCTGCAGGAAGACGAAGAGAGTGCACTTGATCAAAACAACGATGGCACTACGACTCTTCTCCAAAAGGCTTGGGGGGATCACACCACCTAACATGATAAAGATCTATAAAGCCAAGTGTATTCCGGCTGTTACGTATGGGGCAGGAATTTGGGGACATACAAACTGTGATCTAGTGCAGACAGTGGAAAATGATTTCCTACGACATCTGTTGAGGGTACCAAAAGGCACTTCATCGTACGTCACACACTCGGAACTCGGGGTTCCCTTCATAGCAGACTTGATAAAGATCCAGCCACTGTTACTATGGCATAAAGTCTGGACCTCGGAACACACCAGTTTTAATAAGGCCATCCTGATCGACTGTACGAAGTCATTATATACATCAAGGGTACCATGGTTAAAATACATTATGACCTTCTTTGAAAAAATGGGCAATAAAGACTACTATACAAACCCAGTCTCGTTGCGGAAGATATCCAGGAAGGACCTGAGTAACCTGGCATTAAACTATCTAGAAGACATACGTTGGGGGGTGGAATAAAAAAAAACCTCAGTCATTCATAACCAAATAATTTTGACGGCTGAGGGCATGCAGCCGTACTTGGCAAACGTGGTACTCCCTCGCCACCGTTACGTTCTTACTAGATTTAGGCTAGACACGTTTCATCGCCTAGTTTCATTTCCAATTATGAACGATTGGTCCACCTTGTTAAAACCATGCCCCTGTGATGCAAAAACACTTCAATCCACAATCCATGTGGTTTTATTCTGTAATTTTTACGCCTACCAGAGGAAGCGCCTAGTTGTTCCGCTTTTAAGGTCAATCAATCTCCCCCAGTGTCGCACAGCCTCTGCCTGTCTCCAGTCACTATCTTCTTTAGAGATGTGCGGAATTTTAGCTAACTTTTTATGTTCTGTATTAAAGATAAGGAAATCTATGGGGGAGGTGATTGAAATATAATTCATTGTGATAGGGTTTTTTTTTTCTTTTTTTTATTGATACACTAGACTGTTTTATTGTTGTGTGTTTTTTACATTTTTATTATTTTACTTACTCAACTTTTTATTCTATATTGAAATGTATGTATCATAATTGGAGATTTTTCTTATGACTGTTATGTCTTTTATGACTTGTTGAAAGTCGAATAAAGATTTTGTACTACTACTACACTGTTCATTTTTTTTATTTAGAGTGTTGTGCTCGCAGGAGGGGACCAGCACAGAAGTCTTCTCTTACTCCAAGGCAACCAGCATCATTGCTCATCGGTTAATTAAGTACCTACCAGAAACCAAAAAAAATGCAGATTAATTTGTTTACACACATGCATTCACTGGCCCCTAATCAATAACCACCCCTTCCAGTATCTATAGCTAATAAGTACCCTAATATCACAGATTAGTGAAATGTACCCTAATTAATGACTGTTCAGCAAATGCCACCACAGTTCCAATAATGATGTACTTCGTATGACCAACCAAAGCTACACCGCTCAGTGCCAACCACAAAAACTACTGCATCATCAAGGAAGCACCTGACATCTGATTCAGAATCTGGGGGCAGCACATGCATGAATGAATAAATTGCCCTTGTCAATGCACATTTATCACCAATGCCCGCCAACTCTTTAGAACATCCAGCATCTTTGTTAACTACTCTCATGTCATAATGGTCATCGCTTTTCAAAATAATTGCTCGCCCAAGAATGATGATATATTTGAAGTCGAATCACTAGGCACCATCTTCCCCTCTTGATACCAGGTTCAGCATTGATTGTGTTAGGTCACCTCAGTTTTTGGACTGAAAGTGATGCAGTTGCGAATGTGGGGAACTCTTGCTCACCATGCAAAATCTGGACTTTTCAACTTTTATGATCACAAGCACTCAATAAACCTTACACACTTGTCAGGATTTTGTAATTTCAGGCTAATAGTTGAGAATATGCTTGCCCGGTCAGTTGGCCAAGAAACACAAATGATGGGCGGAATTAATCAAACATTCACTCCCAGACACAGATCTGGGTTAAATCCATCAATTATTTAGCTCACCATGCCACCCCAGTTTGTACCCAGCCATATGCAAATGAGTCTTGACCCTGTTCTCCAAGGGAACAGTCCAGCCAAAACTGCCAACCCAGGTCCTTCCTGGACCAGAAACAAGCATCCTGGGACCAGTTACAGGGTATCTCCCTTGATCAGCCAGGGTAGCTTGAATCCAGTGGCATAGTAAGCCCGGGACCCATGTCTGGGCAGACACGGCGCACTTATGGCGACAACAGAAAACCATCACAAAAATTTGCCAGGTTTATAATAAATTAATATACTTTAAAATAAAAGCATTCCTCTATAGAGAGAAGAAGAACCTTATATTAAGGACTTTTCAAAGCCCCACAGTTGCTAGGCTGCAAGTTTTACGTACCAAATATACACTCAAGTCTTATCAGGAACAAGGGTTCAATGTACCATTACTGGCCACTGGGCCATCATTAAAACAAAATGATTTCAACATATGCAGATAAATTTGCTCTGGAACTCCCTAGTTATTACACAAAAACAAGAACTTAAATAAAGTGTTTATGGTTGAACTAAGAGCTCCCGGGGCTAAGGTAAGGAGACTATAGCGCTCCTGCCAAAAACAAAACCGAGGACAACAAAACCTCCTCTTTAAATACATTCAGGTAACAGGGTGGAGGGTCCATTCAGAAGACTAAGAAAACTTACTTTGCAGGTGTAACTCAGGATGAGGGGAGTCCATCAGGGACCTCTTCAAAACCTTAACAGTATTACCAATTCCAACCATGCTGAAAGGAGAACGGAGAAGGCTTCCTCAAAGCTTTCTTTTCAGAATTACACCTGGGGGTCCTGCGAGCCATCCTCCATGACCGGGGTCAACTCAAGGAACTTGTGGAGTCAGATGAGGCTGTGGCGTCAAGTCCAGTTTATAAACACGAAGAGTTTGTCTTTCGTGAAGTCATACCTGGGTGGAGAAGTATATAGGGTACTTCCAAATGGCTGCAATGGTGACCCTTGACTTCTTGCCTCATCAATGGTGACCACTGACGGTTTATGTCCCTCTTCATTTCTTTGTTTATCTTTGATTTCTTTTGGTTAGTTAAGAGAGGCTATGAAACATATTATTAAAAAGAAACCTTCTTTGGATCCTAGCGACTCAAAGAAATAGGTGTCTTTGTAACATCTACTGTCAGTTGAAGATTCTTGAACAATACCCTGCCTTCCAACTTCAGCATCTTAAAAGACATAGCATTCTGGGAGAATGTCAGATTGGCCGCCATGACCTGCTATTCTGGATGTCTACAGCACCATGTCTCTACCACCATTCTGAAAAACCACAGGTTGAGGAGTTTCTGAGCTCTTTTCCTTGTAGTGTTTCTGGATCTGTAAGCTGCTTTGATCACCTGCACGATCAGGCTATCCTGCTGCATAGGTTGGTTGAGGTGGTTGGGGTATTGGACCATCAGCAGAGTTGTTCATGTTCACATGGGGCTGTCTAAGAGTTCCTGCCTGTCCACTGTGCTAATTAACCTTACCACTCACTCACAATATGATGTCCTACATGCCTTGAAGGAGAAATGTCACAACTACGCCACTGACACCTAAATTATTATTCTACTGACTAGGAAGAGTGAGTTAAAAAAGTACATCATGAAGGAGAACTTTGGAAAGACTTCAGGGCGCTTGAATGACATCTAGCTAAGAATTAGTTCTGGGAAAATGGAGTTTCTGGTGGTCTGGCCAGAAAACAACCTAAAAAGAAAATAAGTACAGGTCTTACCTTGGAGATATAGAATTTCAAATAAATGAGAAAGTAAATAGCATTGTAGTCAGATGTGTTCCCCCAATGCCAGTGCTATAAACAATGTGTGAAGAGTATGTCAAGGTTCTTCTCAAGCCTATCCAGCAGTCAATCAGAACACATCCAGTCTGCAATCCAAGGGGACAAAATGCATCTCAGTCTACAATCCAAGGGGATAAAATGCATCTCAGTCTACAGTCCAAGGGGATAAAATGCATCGCAGTCTACAATCCAAGGGGATAAAATGCATCTCAGTCTACAATCCAAGGGGACAAAATGCATCTCAGTCTACAATCCAAGGGGATAAAATGCATCTCAGTCTCCAATCCAAGGGGACAAAATGCATCTCAGTCTACAATCCAAGGGGGTAAAATGCATCTCAGTCTACAATCCAAGGGGATAAAATGCATCTCAGTCTACAATCTGAGGGGACAAAATGCATCTCAGTCTACAACCCAAGAGGATAAAATGCATATCAGTCTACAATTCGTCGATAAAATGCATCTTAGTCTACAATCCGAGGATAAAATGCATCTCAGTCTACAATCCAAGGGGACAAAGTGCACCTCAGTCTACAATCCAAGGGGATAAAATGCATCTCAGTCTACAATCTGAGGGGACAAAATGCATCTCACTCTACAACCCAAGAGGATAAAATGCATCTCAGTCTACAATCCAAGGGGACAAAATGCATCTCAGTCTACAATCCAAGGGGATAAAATGCATCTCAGTCTACAATCCAAGGGGATAAAATGCATCTCAGTCTACAATCTGAGGGGACAAAATGCATCTCAGTCTACAACCCAAGAGGATAAAATGCATATCAGTCTACAATTCGTCGATAAAATGCATCTTAGTCTACAATCCGAGGATAAAATGCATCTCAGTCTACAATCCAAGGGGACAAAGTGCACCTCAGTCTACAATCCAAGGGGATAAAATGCATCTCAGTCTACAATCTGAGGGGACAAAATGCATCTCACTCTACAACCCAAGAGGATAAAATGCATCTCAGTCTACAATTTGTGGATAAAATGCATCTCAGTCTACAATCCGAGGATAAAATGCATCTCAGTCTACAATCCAAGAGGACAAAATGCATCTCAGTCTACAATCCACGGGGATAAAATACATCTCAGTCTACAATGTGAGGGGGCAAAATGCATCTCAGTCTACAATCCAAGGGGATACAATGCATCTCAGTCTACAATCCAAGGGGATAAAATGCATCTCAGTCTACAATGTGAGGGGACAAAATGCATCTCGGTTTACAATCCAAGGGGATAAAATGCATCTCAGTCTACAATCTGAGGGGACAAAATGCATCTCAGTCTACAACCCAAGAGGATAAAGTGCATCTCAGTCTACAATTCGTGGATAAAATGCATCTCAGTCTACAATCCGAGGATAAAATGCATCTCAGCCTACAACCCAAGGGGACAAAATGCACCTCAGACCACGATCCAAGGGGAAAAAATGCAACTCAGTCTACAATCCAGGGGACAAAATGCATCTCAGTCTACAATCCACGGGGATAAAATACATCTCAGTCTACAATGTGAGGGGACAAAATGCATCTCAGTCTACAATCCAAGGGGATAAAATGCATCTCAGTCTACAATCCAAGGGGATAAAATGCATCTCAGTCTACAATGTGAGGGGACAAAATGCATCTCAGTCTACAATCCAAGGGGATAAAATGCATCTCAGTCTACAATGTGAGGGGACAAAATACATCTCAGTCTACAATCCAAGGGGGTGAACTGCATCTCAGTCTACAATCCAAGGGGATAATATGCATCTCAGTCTGCAACCCAAGGGTATAAAATGCATCTCAGTCTACAATCCAAGGGGATAAAATACATCTCAGTCTACAATCCAAGGGGATAAAATGCATCTCAGTCTACAAGCCAAGGGGATAAAATGCATCTCAGTCTACAATCAAAGGGGATAAAATGCATCTCAGTCTACAATCCAGGGGATAAAATGCACCTCAGTCTACAGTCCAGGGGATAAAATGCATCTCATTCTACAATCCGAGGATAAAATGCATCTCAGTCTACAATCCAAGGATAAAATGCATCTCAGTCTAAAAATCCATGGGGATAATATGCATCTCAGTCTACAAATCCCAGTGAACAAATGCATCTCATTCTGAACATCCCAGTGGAAAATACATCTCCGTCTACAATCCAAGTGGGAAAAATACATCTCAGTCTACAATCCAAGTGGGAAAAATGCATCTCAGTCTACAATCCAAGTGGACAAAAATGCATCTCAGTCTACAATCCAAGTGGGAAAAATGCATCTCAGTCTACAAATCCAAGAGGATAAAATGCATCTCAGTCTAGAATCCAAGTGGAAAAAATGCATCTCAGTCTACAATCCAAGTGGAAAAACGCATCTCAGTCTACAATCCAAGTGGGAAAAATGCATCTCAGTCTACAATCCAAGTGGGAAAAATGCATCTCAGTCTACAATCCAAGTGGAAAAAATGCATCTCAGTCTACAATCCAAGTGGAAAAAATGCATCTCAGTCTACAAATCCAAGAGGATAAAATGCATCTCAGTCTACAATCCAAGTGGGAAAAATGCATTTTAGTCTACAAATCCAAAAGGATAAAATGCATCTCAGTCTACAAATCAAGTGGAAAAAAATACATCTCAGTCTACAATCCAAGTGGGAAAAATGCATCTCATTCTACAATTCAAGTGGGAAAAATGCATCTCAGTCTACAATCCAAGTGGATAAAATGTACCTCAGTCTGCAAATCCAAGAAGAAACAAAATGCATCTCAGCCTACAATCCAAGTGGATAAAATGTACCTCAGTCTGCAAATGCAAGTGGAAACAAAATGCATCTCAGTCTACAATCCAGGTGGATAAAATGTACCTCGGGGTGCGAATCCCAGTGGAAAAAAATGCATCTCAGTCTAAAATCCAAGTGGCTGCCTCAGTTCTATCAGCAAGTTACTTCTCGGTACACCCTAAATTCAGTATTTAGGGGCCGGTAAACAGGCTTCCCGAGTCAGGCCAGTGCTCTGTGGAATGTACTGTCCGACCAGTTACCACACACTGAGCAGTTCAACTCTGAAAACCCTCTTCTATCAATAGAAGCCCTGATCCCCTGAGATACTTATCAGCAACTGCACAATTCTCCGGTGCTTTCCAAGTTTTTGCATCTGCTTTTTCCTCAGGCGGAAGAATGTTTGATTTTGCATCTGCCTTTATTGGCATGCGTTATTCTGCAGTTTTACACAGGTTTTACCACTACCATAAAGGTGCAGAAAGGAAGCGACTGGCATTGTTACAGACACTGACACTGTTAAACAAACGTTGGAGTTGGTTCCGCCCTGTGCTCCGGACCCCTTCTGACAGAACATAGTGGGATGTGCCCAACACTCTCAGGGGGAGGCTGTGACCTCCAGCCAAGGTCGACGCTCTGCCCCAGTATTAGCAACGCCATCAGTATTGTAACAGGGGGTGTGATGTGTGACGTCAACGGTGATACACTTGGTGCTGTGAGCAATGATATTGTGACATCATGTGTAAGGTCATGAGAATTGCAGGTTTGCATTTATGTTTCCATAGCTCACCAGAACTGGGGCGTTTTACAATTTTAGAGGCTTTGGAGTCAGAAGCAAATCAATGCTTCAACTGAAGTTGTTAGCCTTTTATAACAAACATTGTTTTTCAACTGAATAAACACATTTCAATGTCCCTTCAAAGATTTTTCAGTCAGTAAGTGGTCTGTTTGAACTAATGTCACTGCTCTTCTGCTAGGAAAGATGTATTATAGGGCCGAGAAGGCTAACTCAAAGCACTTCCTTCAGCAAAAGGCCGTGGCTATTGAGTACCATTCAGTTGGATAACAATAGACAATCTGTTATTTCAGTGCCAAGAGGCCCAACCTTAAATAAGTGTTTTACAAAAACACATCATGTTGTATCCAGTGGCTGGACTGAAGAAGAGAAATACATTATTGCACTTGGGCACACGTCAACAAGAATCTCAGCCATTCATTAAAATATGTTATCACTCACATTAGGTTAAAGAGAAGGTTCCAACTCGGGGGGGGGCGTTGTTGACTGATTCAAGTTCAGGTTTATTTTTAAAACAGTTTCTGACCTCACCTGAGGTCTGCAATCATCACCATATTAAACAGATTACAATCCACATCTCCATTTTAGAAACACTCCTAATACATAAAGTAACCCCTAAAACTTATAAAATCAATGTCATATTTCTTCTATTTAAAAAACACGTAAGAAACATTTTTAAAAGTGTACACTTTAAAAGAAACAAATTTATTCGGGAGATTTTGTAACAAGTCCATCAGTTGTTGACTGTACCACGTAGGGCACGGTAAAAAGACTGTACACGAAAATGCAAGAAACTGGCACCTACCAGGCAGGAACGCCATTGCCCGGTAAACAAGGTTGCAAACTTGGGACTCTAATGTTGAATCACTGAGTGTCCACCATCCATAAAAACCACAATACTCAAGTGGCAAGTAATCACAGATGTCCCATCGGTGGTATCTGTGATCAGAGAGGTTCAGGGCCTTTAATAAAAACAAGGTTAGCATCACAGGGGAAACTTCAAGAGTACAGTGCACTGTGTGGGCAAAAAGGCCAAATTGTCTCACTAACAGGGGCAGCTTAAGGATTTTTGTGGCCCTGGGCCAAACGTATTTTGGGGGACCTTGTTAGGAACAGTTTTCAATTTATGATCCCCTTTCAGTTCTTTCATGCCCTCTTTGGCCAGGTAACTGACAGTGCACAGGCACACCGGTCCAAGTTCTACATGTGTTTACACATAATATTCAGGGACAGTGACGTATTTTCAATATTGTAACACAGCAGCAGCTCACTAATATTACGTTGTGACACCCTCACTTTTCTCATATGTGAGGTCTTGTTTTGATTAAAAAGAATCTTTTTTTATGGACGTCACATAAAACATGAACACAACATTTCTCTGCCAAATGTCTGTAATAGACTCTCACACATCACCCACCTTAAAAATAAATTAAAGGAAACCAGTATTTGAAACACTCTGTTTAAGAATTATTCAAGGTGATCAGGACAAGACTCTGTAGAGCAGAGCTGGCTCTATCAAGGGGACCCCTGAAAGGCTAAAGCTCAGCTCTTGAGTGTGGAGATACGTTCCATGGTTCATGGTTGTTGCTGTCAGGCCTTGGGGTTCCAGAGCCAGCCGGCAGATTTATTTCTTTTGAGTGATACTGCATAGAAGTTACCAGCTGAGCTGCGAAGTGGGTTCTTTTAATGGTCAGTTATTCAAAAAAAGAATTGCACAATGTACAAACAGGCTATTACTAAAATCTATATTTTGGAACACTATATGAGGCAAATCTTTTTTGCACATTTTGTAGCAGCTTATCTTATACTGTGTGTAATACAAGTTGAAAATAATGACTTGCATATTCACAGTGCTTTCAGTCACAGACTGGGACCTCATAGCGCTTAGCATACACAAGTCACTATTTTCCACTGCATCGAGGATTCAGTTCTGGGGCTCTCAGTTAGGCCCGCGCACTTCTGTGGTGCATTAACTAGTAGAGGTTTCATAATGTATGAGGATGCATTTCCCACTGGTTAACTAAACTTGCATTAATTCATCATGTAAACTGTGCCTCATTTTATATGTAGTTACCTGAAGGTGAAAGACTACACAAAGTTGCAGAACATTCTTTTTTTTTTTTGGCACACCTTTGGCCTGCCCCCACGCTTACTCGGCCCGCCCCCTTTGCAATTCTGACCAGTTAAGAGCAATGTATAAACAAAAAAAACATTGGCTATCATGCACAAACTGTGACTGCACACATTTTTCGCAAGTTATTACCCTTACCATCACACATTGCATGGGCAACTATCCCCAGGCAGAGCTTACTGGAAACTGCCGAATTTTGATTAACTCAATTTAGGTTCTATGTTGAAATGGATGTCAACTTCCTTCTCCGCTGTGTTTGTGTCCAACCTTTCCCCTAGTGAATGCCTCAAAATCACTAGTTGTGAAGGGAATGTGCATCTTATGAGAAAGTCCGTCATCACTGTCCATGAATTCCTCAACAGTCTAGGAAAGTCTGTCATCACTATCCATGAATTCCACAACATTCTAGGAAAGTCCGTCATCAGTGTCCATGAATTCCTCAACCTTCTAGGAAAGTCTGTCATCACTGACCATGAATTCCTCAACCTTCTAGGAAAGTCTGTCATCACTGACCATGAATTCCTCAACCTTCTAGGAAAGTCTGTCATCACTGACCATGAATTCCTCAACCTTCTAGGAAAGTCTGTCATCACTGACCATGAATTCCACAACATTCTAGGAAAGTCTGTCATCCGTGTCCATGAATTTCTTAACGTGGAAGGTAAAAAAAGGGCAACATCCTCCATAAAGGCCCATGTGGTAAATGTAGAGATAGGTCAGAGGGAAGAACGCCATTGCCCGCTGCAACGCAGCACAACATAGGCCTGAAAAGCACAAGGGAGATGAACATTCAATTACAATTTCGAACCTTTGTCAGTCAGCATTCCTGGCAACCAGAGCCATTTCTGTGAGTGGTGTCCAGTTCCAAGGAAACCTCATCAATACTAAGAGGAAGGAGTCACATGGACTCTGAGGAAAAATAGAGCAAGCTGCCAGCAATGATTCAAACAACAAATGTCACAATAATCAATAGATTAAACTCATTGAAGCAATACCAAGGTCAAAGCATCAGGAATAATGAAAAAACTCTTGCATTAGAGATTCTGTCTGATAACAAATAATACAATAGTTTAAATTGAACTCTATATATTACAAAAAAAAAATCAACAACAGAAATTCTATTCATGGATGTGATTTGCGTCACAGACACAGCAAAAATATCATACTGTGCTCGAAACACTCCAAAAGGAAGATGGGCATAGTAAGGTGACTTCATATACATCAAATATCCAACACCACATGTATCGCAAAAATATCACACTGTGCTCGAAACACTCCAAAAGGAAGATGGGGCATAGTAAGGTGACTTCATATACATCAAATATCCAACACCGCATCTATCGCAGAAATATCACACTGTGCTCGAAACACTCCAAAAGGAAGATGGAGCATAGTAAGGTCACTTCATATACATAAAATGTGGATACAGTTCATTCCAAAAAATATTACTAATCCCGCTGTGGTAGCTTTCTATGACGGTTATGTCAATCCCTAAGAGATGATCCCCATGAATACTCAGTATAGGGCTAATCAACACATATCATCAGAACACAGTCTTGTACAAGTATGAATGTGACATTCCACTATTCATCGTAGCAATAGTGATCCATCCATAGCCTACAAAGCGCCGGTGCACGTTTCGGTGGGACCGCACAGCGGAGCCACCTTCTTCAGGCGCTGTAATATAGATTAGTGTTGTGTATGTGGAGGCCGTGACCCAGTACCAACCTCTATAACAAAAAGCCAAAGTACCATGCATAACGTCCTTGACTTTACGCTCTGACGCAGGGCCGGCTTTAGGAGGGTGCAACCGGTGCAGCTGCACCTGGCGCTGACTTTGGTGGAGGGAGCTGTTTTTAAAAATAGCTTATATGGCTAAGAGCACATGAACTTCCTTGTGCCTTCAGCAGTTTCAGGCAACAATAAACATGTCAAGATAACTCTTGTGGTTAATGTTCCTGCTGGTGAGAGATCAGAATTTTGTCTAGTAGCAGTTTGGATTCCTCATAAAGTAGCGCAGACAGATAATGTGCCTGCTTCAAAGTGTGTGTACAATTCAGATCATAAAACTGAGTGTGAGTTAACTATGAGTAGTGCTTTAAAATAATGAAATGTGTGTCTGAGCAGAACTATGGAGAAATTAGGGGCACTGTTGGAGAGTAGCAATGTGGGAATTAAAACGTGCTCTTCTGGGCCTGGACGCCACAGAGACTGTCACTCCGGGCACCACCAGCTAATGCCAGAATGTCCGTACAGGGCATCTGACATTTCCCCAGGAGGCTGGAAGGGTGAAGGGGCAATTTCTTTCACTGCTGGGCCGGTTTTGTAGCACTACAGCTGTTTTTTTAAAAGCTCTGCTGAGTTCCTTGTACATCCAAAAGTTTTCAGGCGAAAATAAAAGTGCCAAGATAATTCTGGTGATTAGTGTACCTGCTGGACAGAGATCGAGGTTTGTCTAGAGCAGTGGTCTCCAAATTTTTTAATGCTGCGCCCCCCCAGTTGAAAAATATAAATCATTGGTCCCCCCTCACAATTTTTCACAATTATTTTATAAAGACAGCAATGTTTAAATATGTCTAGACCTATTTAAACATTTCAGTTAAGTGCTGTTGCCTTTTTAAAAATGCATTAACATGTTTCTGCTTAAAACAAAACACTGTTATCTGAGTAATGCTTCTTTTGGCCAGAGCCTGGCGTGTGTCCCCCCCCCCCCCCCCGGGATCACTTGAAGCCCCCCTAAGGGGCCCGCCCCCCAGTTTGAAGACCCCTGGTCTAGAGGCAGTTTTGAACTCACCTAAGGTAGCGCGGAGGGTTAATATGCTGCTGCAAAGAACTTGTACTGTGCAGATGACAGAACAGGTTTTTATGTGCATAGCTCGGTGGGTTACTGCTTTTGACACAGAGATCCTTTTGTTACTGCGCACTTCATAAGTTACAATCATAATCGATCCCAGTGAGCTATGAGCTCCCATCAAAGAGCGGTATGCAAACTGCATGGTACAGATTAGAAAGTTATGTTTTTTCCAGTATTTGATTATCCAAATTTTGCTAAAAATGGATTGTTTGGATAGAAAACAATTATTAGTAAAGTAATCCCAAATTATTGGTAAAATAAACCCTAACCACTGAGTACTTTCTGAATCCTGAGTTGAATCTTCCCCAGAGTAAGCACTGTTAGTAACCTTGAATCCTACACCTTGTAGTACTGTCTCTTTGCCTTGGGTAACATTTTCTAAACACCGATTTACACACGTGTGATTTATTGTCTCTATAGGTGTATGATGTAAAGTGCTCCAACACCCCATGATAGATAGAGAGGAGCTATAAAACAAATGGAATACATGTGAGTGAGGGGCTGTGGAGAGATGAGAGGCTCTGTTAGAAGTTGATGGTAAAGGAATCATTGAAGAACTCCAATAAAGATTGTCGTATCTGGGTGCACAATGCCTTAAAAACGAATACACTTAAATATAGAATTAAATATGTGCTGTAGAATGCACCGTTCTTGCCATTTTTCCCACATTTCCTTTGGTGGGAGAACCTCCAAGTCCATTGTAGTGGTCAGAGACGCTCGCTGTGCACCCTATGAGGGCTGGCCTGACAGAATTTGCCAGGGCCGCTTTGGGGTCCCGGTCCGCCCGTGCCACCGGCTCTAGAGCTGGCCCTGGTCTGACGGATAGACCTCGACCGCTAGTGAGAATTGACTTAGGATTGTACAGTGCGGCTGGCAGGTTCCTAACGCTCCAAGGACTCCCACGAGTAAGGAGATGGGAAGTTCATTGCCGTAGTGAAAGAAAGTCTGGTTTTAAGACCACTTTCAATTCTCACTCTGAGAGCATAGAAAGGGCAATGGATAGGTGCAATAATGAATCAACAGGTTTCTGGAAGATCACACTAAGAATTGAACCACAGGAAGGCTCTTTGCGGGCTAGCCTGGTCCTAGGATACGAGACCCCAATCCCTACTGTATCTTGAAGAGAAGAGAATGAGAAGGGGAGGTTGAAGTCCATCATGGATTGGGCCCCGGATCTAAGACACCATGGGGGCCCTTGAAGCAACTTTATTCTTCTGAAGTCTACAAGCTGTTTCATTTGGGACCTGTACGAACTGTGAAATCAACATTGAGACATCATGAACTGGTGAATCCGCGCACTGATTGCGTTGTGATTGCTGGAGAAGCAAAACCCAGAAGGACAACTGCTGGATTAAAAAGCTGAAACGTTAAAGAGAAAATAAAATAAAATAAAATGTAAATTTAGAAATTACAATTGACAAGTAAATCCAGATCAACCCTTCACGCTTGTGAAGAAGCCATTTTTTTCAGCTTGAAGTTTTATAAAGTTCAGGATTTTCTCACCTCTGAATGTTTGTAAAGTTTCCTGGTTTACCTTCTCCTGAAGATATTTTTAATTTTACAAATTGCAAGCTATATTTCACTGCATTGTGAAGTAATTTTCACTTTAATAGAAACCTGTCTAACCTAAAAATGTAAACCGAATTGTTATCGCTACATGTACCTTTGCCAAGATTTCCATACACAACAAGCTTGGGGAGAATCGCAAAAGCCTCCTTCCAAGAGAGGTGATAATCGTGAAAGTGCCACCGCACTTGTAAGTACCAAAGCCAGAGGGCGGTATTTACAGGGTGTGGTATTAGCTCTTGTTGGAATAAAACTCACTCGTTGGCCTCAGCTGTTCAATTCAGCACGTATAGCATTACTTCTGCCTGGTTTTACGCTGCAGAATTCATGCAGAGACAAAAGATGCTTAATGACTTTTATCTATGGCTGGTGATCCGGATTGAGGTGAGCGCCAGTTTTCTGCCTGGGGTATTTCATGCAGATTTTTTTTTTAGTGTCAAATAAGGATATGTGCAAAACAAATTGTCGCAAAATCCATAGTTTCCACGCAGAAGCTACAAAGAGAAAAGCCCGGCGCTCTTTTCCAAGCCGCACAGTTTTCTGCAGAAGTTTGTGAAATGCGCGAAAAATGTGGAATTCCGCGCACATTACGTTTGCTTCCTTCATTATGTATTAGCTTAAATAACTGTCTTTGTTTTTTCACTGAGGCTCGTTATGTGCTAGAAAGGAATATCCTGGTCCTCTCAGAGGAGTAAAAGCCGGTGGCCAGCACCCATCTCGTTGTTTGTGCGGCGCTGGGCGCTAGGCTGCGAATCAGCCTTTAAATGGTAGAACTACAGCGGCTCCCTGGCACTGGAAGGAGTTCACTCTCTGCTGCTTGCATGTGCCCCTGACAGCGCCCCGGGCCTCGAGCCGCTCTTTCAAGCGCCTCTCTGCTGGTGGTAGCTCGGGCGGTCAGGTACAGGTGGCGGGCGGGTGAGTGACAGGCGCGCAGGCCTCCTCACCCCCAGCTAAGCTTCCTAGAAGCCGGCGTTGTTGTCCCCGCCGAGAAAGGTTAAATTCCACTCGAGGCTGCAGTTTACCTGACTGAGGGCGAGAAGCTGCTGCAGAAGTCACGTGGTACAGGCAGGTAAGACGGAAGCTGGTCTTGGAGCCTTGCGCAGCGCCTAGAGGGGAGTGCGACGTGTGCCAGGCGCTGAAACATCAACTATCAAACATCAGCTGTACATTGGAGCTCTGAGCCCCCCAAGTCCACTAATCACTCTAGCTCGGGCCCCTCATATGAATAGCTGGGACGTAGGGGCCCCTTAGGGGCCTCTCACCACATTGTAAACGGTTTGGGGGGCCACCATTGTGCGTAAGGTCACTCCTGGAGCTGCTTCCGGTTTTATTAAAGGAAGAGGGGGCGTGATACACTGAGGACAGCCTTGTCCATACCCTGATGGGCCAAGGGGGGCTTCAGAAGGCAGCGAGGCCTGAGTATAGCGCATGTGGCACACTGAGGGCTTCACTTACAAGCGCCTAGTGGCACACTGCGCCACCGAGTGTCATTTGTTACGCTCCAGCGGTGCAGAGTGCCAACCCATATTTACAAGGCCACGCAAAGCCACCTGGCATGACTGTTCATGGCCTGTATATGTACACTCCTTTCATGCACAACACTGTGTGAAAGGGCCGTTCGATGGGTGTTGCTGTGGGTGTTCCCACGCATCACCCATGGAACCCAAAGGAATCTGACGCATTCCCGGATTTACACATCTAGGAATGCATCAGATTCCTATGCCACCTCAGGGGTGGCATTAAAGTGGTGCAACAGGGACCAATGACGACATTTCTCCTCGTTTTAGCTCTTTCTGTGTGTGCTGCATTTTGCAGCACACATAGAAACAGGAAAACACCATTAATGATTGTTTATGTGCAGGAAGGTGTACTTTCCTGCACTTCAACAATCATCCCTGCTATGCAGGTGCCCTTGCCCCATGCTGCAAGGATGCCTGCCGTGGCCCTAGGCAGCAATTTGTGCACCAGCGCAGGGGACAAGGACAGGAATGCACCGTATCTTTTTGATGCAGTTAGTTCCTGATCTTTGGTTTTGATGCAGGGCAGCGCAGCAAAAAGGCTTGCAGCGCCGCCCTGCGCCAAACATAGCAAATGAGGCCCTGAATATCCTCTAGGCACTTAGGGAGATAAATGTGAATTTCTTGCTGTTTGTGGAGGTGTCACATAAATAAACACCACCCCCTCCCCAAGGAGCACATCAAGCGTCTCTTGCTACGCCCATGACTGAATCAAGTAACTGGAGCAGGAGAGTTAGATGGTGCAACTGTTGATGTCATACCTTATATCAGTCATGTTTTTGGAAGTTTCATCAGTGACATCACTTGGGATGTTAGTGTTATGTCTTTTGAGCTGTCACTGAAGTCGTGTTACAATATTGCACTGTCTTTGGAGAAGTTATAAGTATATCACCACTCATTTCTCCTTTCACATCATTTATGTTGACAAAGTTGTTGATGGGTCTGTCATCAGTGACATCACTGGGAGCACCTTGTGGTATGTCATCAGGATATCCTTGGAAGGGTTATTTGTTACATCACTGGTGATGTCACTGATGGACATCTTGTGTTAAATTATTGTTGATGTAATTGGTGCATCACAGTATGTCACTAGTGATGGGTCGAGATGTTTCTGTGGTCCTGTGTTTCATATCATCATTGAAATCTTTGGAGGAAGCATATGTTACGTCATCAGTGAGGTCATGAGGGGCATTGTGTAATACAATTAATTAACTCTTTGAAGACGATGTGTGTGTCAATATTCATGTCCTTGATGGAGTCATCTATGTTGGTTTTGGGGTAGTTATCTATTACTCCATCAGTAATGCATTGGGCCTATCATATACTATGAAACTGGTCATATTTTTTGAGGAGTCATATGTTACACCATCGGTGATGTCATGGAGGATCTTCCATCATCAATGATGCTTTTAGAGCAGTCGTATATTGCGCCATCAGTGACACGCGTTGACCATCATATGTGTGACATAGGTGATGTCTTTGAAGAAATCATACGTTACATCACCTGCGATGTCACTGGTGGCGTAACACCATTGATGATGATTTAGGAACAGTCTTGCCTTTTGGGAAAGAGTTGGTTTGTCTATAGTTCATCACTTTTTCTCAGCGCCCTCACCTAAATATAATTTAGCATCTGTACTGGTATAGTCTCTGTTATTCCATTGTTAACGCGTCCGTCTATGTTAATTTATACACATCAGGACTCGTTTTAGGTCGATGAATCTTTGGACCCAGTGGTGAGACACCATAAGACGAGACAACTGATCAATACATCAAACCATATGTGAATAATATTGTTAACATATATCACCACAATATATTTCACTTTAGACATTAATAATTCTTCGACGCAACCATGACCTTTCAGTCATCAATAACCACACCTTATTTAAGTTTTGTGAATTTTATTCCCTATTGATTACAATCTAATAGCAAATGTATTAATCTCAAAACCAAGAAGCAAAGAACATTATCACAAAGCGGCAACTATGGTAAGTTTTCATAAATGCAAAGATCACAAATACAAGATAATCATATGAAGATAACAAATCAAAATACAGAGAACCTCTTAAAGGTATTAGTTCAGCATAGCACCATGTCAGTCACGTCAGTTACGTCAGTCAAGATGAATTGCCTCATCTAACCACAATTAGCATCAGCATGTTGGGCTTCATGCAAAACAATTTAGAACATCAATTTGGAAAATGTCTAACTAAGATTACTAATCAAAACACACAGCAGTTGGTACCTAGAAAGGAAAGGCAGAATAAATGAATTTCCATTAGCAACTGTATAATTACCCTCCTCGGAATAGGTCAGCATACAGGGTCAGTCTTCGTCTTCAGGACATCAGTTAAATCGCCGTCAGTCTATCTAAGCTAAGGGCAGGGGACACCTCCCTCATAAGGAAGAAAGTGTAATGTGGCAGTCTATGGGCGAGGATGGTTTTGTCTAAGTCTCAAATCACCAAATAGAGTGACAGAGTTTCTGGATGCAATCGGTATCATTCCCTACCTAATGCCCTTTGTTCCTCGTGTCATGAGTTTTTATCCCTTTTTCGTAATACATTCCCCCAAAATCCTATTGGTCAGTCACTACACCCCACTATCTGTAACCTATCAAATTATACATTAAGTAATGCATTTGTCATTTTATGATATCTCGTAACGCTTTGATTGGTCTTCATAATTGACGTTTTTCGTAGGTGGCATATCCGGGGTTACTTCATTTTCTGGCACACACTTCGGGTCAAGAGTTCTCTTCTCCACGATTTAATGTCCTTGAAAGTGTCCATGTTTGTTGCAAAGTCCATAAATTTTATACTAAAGCTACTAGCATGCGGATGAGAAAATTTAGCATTGTTGCAAATAAGTGAAGAAAAGAACAATTTCTGGTTCATGGCCTTTTGCAAATCAGTACACTGGAGAAACAGAAAAATACGCTTTATTATGAGATCTACACAGCTAGTTTTTCGACTCACGCTAACTTAAGGCTTATGGATTCTAATAAATGCAGTCTTCGTACGTGTTAACATATTCAATGAATCATAATACAGACAATTATTGCTTACAGTCGACATTAGTTTATGCATGTGAAAAACTCTCACGTTTAAAATACGTTTCAATGAATAATATTATTAGTGCAGCATTGTTAATTATAAGCATTTCACATCTAGAATAGGTAATATTTAAACTACGCTCTTTCAGTCCCTCCTCTGATAACGCTCGTCATCACACAATCTTTTGATCTTAATTTTTCACCTTGCGCATAATACGCATTTCAACATCTTGCACTTTATGTGAACTTTCCCATATTTCATTGAACATTTTCTCTCTTTCACTTTCTTCATTTCTTTTGGTTCTTTTAGTCCAATTTATTTTTACCTTGTCATTGATTCTACATGCTCCCCATAATCCCAATAAACAAATTAAAACAATTAATAGACCCATCATAATTTTTGCAAGTACCCCATTCCAAATGTTGGTAAACCAGCTTCCCACTCGGGCAATTCCTTTTCCAAATTTTTCCCAAACACCAAGCTCTTTGAGATCCTTCAAATCTGCACTATCTCTGGTAAGGTTAGTAAGCATGCTTCTAATTTTCTTACTGTTATCTGGAATAAATGAATAACAATGACGCTCATTAAGCATTTTGCAAACACCTCCACTCTTTGCTAAAACAATGTCTAAAGCAAGCCGATTTTGAAGAGTCATAGCTCTTTCTGCAGCAAGTTCAGTATCCATCAGGAGTATAGCTCCTGTAAAATTTGTCAGCATGTTATCCACAATAGTAGACAACTTTTGAATTTTCATGGAATTCAAGATACTGATGGGATTATGGCTCCAAATATATCACCAATGACAGCCGCCACTGATTCTCGTTTTTGTCTGGAATGTTGTAATTCAGATGTTTTAGGTATTTGTTTCAAGTCATCAATCTGGTATATCTTTGGAAATACTATTCCCAAATAACATGTCCCATACCATCCCTTAGGAAGACGGTAATATGCTTTTAACCCACAGATGTAATAGATTCCAGGAATCGCTGGGTCTTGTCCATTTAACATAAAGGTCCATTTACTCTGAAACAAAAACACATGTCTGCATTCACTCGGTCCCACAAACAAATTATCCTGTTCAGATGTTGGTCTATATATACAGAGTCTACCTACGTTTAATGCATCTATAGCTAATTTGCCTTGTGTTTTAATTGCAGTATAAGCATAATCATTTGCATAAGTACGTTTTTCTAGGCCTTTTTCTAACCTTTCTTTCAGTGCCTTGCGTCTATCATCTGTGTGATCTAAAAAGCTTTTCTCTACAGGAGACAATAAGCAAGTCAAATTATTGCGATGTGCATAAGCAGTTCCAAATGTAAGTGTCGGCTCAAAGAATCCTCTAACTATTTTAATATTATGCTCTTTAGCTAATTCATTTAGGAATTCAATCACAGGCACAAAAGAAAACAGAACATCCAAAATTGAATAAAAGTATTGCACATGCTCTTGATTATAGAATCTTGTTAATAGCAAGCTGCAACTAATTCCATAAGTAAGAGGGAGGCTATGATAAGTAACTCCCTCCTGCACAGACGAAGGAATTTGAGTACATACATAACAATCTTTCGCATCCATAGTTTCCACATACTCATTTAGCAAGCGATAGAAGACGTTAGTAGAAAGTTCCCCTTTTGCATTAGTTCCCTCATGCATATGTCTTGCGTCTTGCTCAAATCTCTCCCACGGTGATAGTTTAGTAGTGGTAGTTTCAGGTTTTGAAGTTGCATTAATAGTTTCTCTCTCTCTCCAGGGCATTCCCACAATCACTCCCACAATCATTACTGCACATACAACACCTATTATAAGACCTAACCAACCACACACCTTACTTCCTTTGCTACTGTAAGCCATGTTTGTATAGAATCAGAATAGTAGATCAACAATCAACTCTGAGAAGCAAACTCTTTTTGCGTATATTTCAGCGTCTTCACTCACTCCAGGACCTTGTTGTCAATTCAGGTTAGCAGCTTGTCACAATCAGGTTTCTTTAAAGTCAAATCCAGGTTTAGTGTCACTTTCCGGTAGTTTCTAAAGACTCTTTCTCTTTTCAGCTTTCACGATTCAATTTTATCCGAACTTTTCCTTTGAATATCTTCAGGTACCGTAGTATTGGCCTGGTATTTCTCGATCAAAGCAGAAAGCTAAAAATTCTTGTTGCCATTCAGAGGTTGTAGCATATGCCCATTCAGGACCTGTATATCTTCTGTTTGCTATTCTCTTCCTTTTTAGCCTTCGTTCACCTTGTTTTTCTCCTTCACTCAGATCATCTGCTTGTGAAGTATCACTGTAGCCGGGCGCTCCTGGCGAAGAGCGACCCGGATGACGTATCGGACAGGGCCGATACGTCATTTCCGCGTCTTCCCTTTGCCGGGGAGACGCGGCGAGAGCGAGGCAGGCAGGACGGCGTTACCACGGAAACGGAGTCAGTTTCCCGGGTGGGGAGCAGAAAAGGGACAGACGCGCTGCAAGGAGAGGAAGGAGAGACGAACACGGAGACGGAGACCGGGAGGATAGAGGAACGCAAAGAAGAACAGAGGGTCCGGAGGAAAGAAGAAGACGAGGAGCAGGAGGAGGGAGAGAGGAAAGAGGAGCAGTAGAGCCTGGAGAAAGGGGACCACCAGGAGGACCACTACAACGCCAGCCATGGCCCTGGAGGGTCGTGGCTAAACAAGGTACGGTCCTTGTGGACAAAAAGAAGAGAAATAAGGGAAAAGGGGACTGGGGAGGGGTTATAGAGGAGGGTTGGGAAGGGAGGTAAAAAGAAGGGCACTACGCCTAAGACATCAGTGACACGTACTTTTTTTATCACTAAAAAAATAGAGGTGTTCACGTCATTCCCTAAAACTCCTCACTGGCACCAATCCCCTCCTTTGTGTGTTTACCCATTTCCTCAGTCCAGAGATAATAGAGAGAGAAGAACCCCAATATTAAACCCAATACTTACCTTAGCGTTTTCCTTTCTGTTTCCGGTATCTCCCTGGATACATACGAGCCAACAAGGCAGAAGTGTCACCTGTAAAGACAAGAAGATCAACATAAAATCATCAATCTGGGAAAAGATACGAAAAGAAGAACAGAACAAAAGAGAAAGACAATCGCCCTTGGGTTTTGTTTAAGCACCTTTATTTCCCTGTATAATAACTATAAATAAACCACTTATCCCTAACGATACAACGCCTTAGTGGTATTCATACTGTTCGACCTGCCACAATCACTTTCTTCTGTTATTGTCTCGTTTGATACCTCTCTTATTTTAGGATGTGACTTGTCTGGCCAATTATCGCCTCTGTGTGTCTTGGTTCGATGTTTCCCTTCAGGACGTTGGACAGCACCCTCCTCTTGTGATATGGTGTTTTCTCTTGACGGACCTGCAACTGGTTCAGGAGATTTTGACTCATTTTGATTTGTATCCACAATTTCTCTGTCTCTTTCGTCTTCCTGATCTATGCTGAGTTCGGGCTCTAAATCGTATTCGTCTACGTCTGGGAGAACCTCTCCTTGACTTAGTTCTCCTGCTGCCTCAACTGAGATTGGCACTCTGTCACCTCTCTCGAACTCATTGACAGTTTGAGGGACAAGGCTGTTCTCAGTGGGCTCTCTGGTAGTCTCAGTTTCTTCTTGACTGATCTCTGACTCTGAGAGTTCTCTTCCTGAAGTTGGTGTACCAGAGACTTCAATTTCCTCTTCAACAGGACTCGTTACCTTTTTCGTGTGACTGGCATGTATCCAGTTGGGAACCCCGGCACACTTCACAGCAGTGGTGGTCGTCAATATTACTTGATACGGCCCCTTCCAGCGCGGCTCAAGATACGATTTTCTCATGTGCTTCTTGACAACCACCCAATCTCCAGCTTGCAGAGAGTGTCCTGGTTCGCCGATTGGTGGCAACGTGTTAGCTTCCACCTGGTGAGAGAAAGAGCGGATCACGTCAGCCAAACCTTTGCAGTAATCCAACACCATATCATCTGTAATATTCACTAGCGCATTTGCAAGTACCGCTGGTAACCTCATTGCTCTGCCCATGAGGATTTCATGGGGGGACAGTCCCGTTTTCTTATCTGGGGTGTTTCTCATGGACATCAGTACTAGAGGTAAAGCATCTGGCCACTTCATGTTTGTTGCAGCACACATTTTTGCTATCCTTGATTTTAAGGTACCATTCATCTGTTGAACTAGTCCTGATGCTTCAGGGCGATAGCTACAATGCAGCTTTTGTTCAATGTTGAGTGCGGCACACAGAAGTTTAATCACCTCATTGTCGAAGTGTCTCCCCCTATCTGATTCTATAGAAACCGGAAACCCGAACCTTGGTATTAGTTCTCTGAGTTGTAGTTTTGCAACTGTAAGACTGTCATTCCTACGTGTGGGATATGCCTCAATCCAATGACTGAAAACACACACAATCACCAACACGTACTTCAATCCTCCACAAACAGGCATTTCGATAAAATCCATTTGCATTTTGTTGAATGGACCTCCAGCTCTCCCAATGTGGCTCAAAGTTACCACAGTTCCTTTTCCAGCATTCATCTGTTGACAGATGACGCACCTGTGGCAAGTGATTTCTGCGGCATGTCTGAATTTTGGATTGAACCAATCAATCTTAAAAGATCTGATCATGGCATCTCTTCCTAAATGGGCCTGCCCATGGTATAACCATGCAAATTGAGACAAAAGACTATTTGGCAGAACCAGTTTTCCCTCTTCTGAAACCCACAGATCATCTGCCCTTTGTACACACTGCATTTTCTGCCAGGAACGTTTTTCTTCTTTGCTAGCACAAATTTGTAATGTCTTTAGTTCATCTAAGGCCGTGGTACTCAAAGTACGGCCCCACAGACCTACCTTGGCGGCCCACGGACACGTCGGACAAACGCCATATGATAATGGCCGCCGTACATAAACATAGAAGAGCGCCGCGGGAGCATGCGCAATAGTGGCTTCTTTGTGCATGCTCCCGCGGCCCTCCTCTATGTTTACGTATGGCGGCCATTATCTTATAGCGTTTCCATGACGTCTCCACATCTGCCCCTATAAGCCCACCCCCGCTGTCACTTCAGTGCGGCCCTCGGCCGCAAACCATGTTGCAATTATGGCCCCCGAGAAAAAGTTTGTGAGTACCCATGATCTAAGGTATCAACCACTCGTAATGCTAGACTTAAACTCATGTCGTTTTCAGGTTGTGGTAATAATTCCCACTGCTCCTTAAATGATACACAGTTTAATGCACAAAATATTGCAACTTGATCTGCATAGCCGTTTCCCATTGACACAAAGTCTTGTGATCTGGTGTGAGCACTGCACTTTACCACAGCAATTTCAAGAGGTAACTGAATCGCATGTAACAAATCTCTTATTTGTTCACCATTTTTCACAGGAGAACCAGAGGAGGTCATGAAACCCCTCTGTGACCAGAGTTGGCCAAAATCATGCCCAATTCCAAATCCATATCTGCTGTCAGTATAGATAGTGACTTTCAAATTTACAGCTGCGTAGCATGCCTTTGTAAGAGCTATTAATTCTGCCGCCTGTGCAGAAAACACTTTCTCGAGCCAGGCGGCTTTGACAATGCCAGTTATGGTACTTACTGCGTAACCGGCTCTCAATGTTCCTGCTGAATCTCTTAGACAGGACCCATCAACAAACATAATGCAATAATTTTTTTTAACTGGGTATCCTGTATGTCTGGGCGAGGTTTGGTACAGAGCTCAGTCACGTCAAGACAATCATGCTCAAACTCTTCCCCATCTTTGATTTCTGTATTTTCATTGGGAAGTAAGGTTGCCGGGTTCAGCACTGTGCATCTCTTTAGTGTGACATTTGGTGACCCCAGTATAATCGTCTCATATCTAGTGAGTCGTGCATTTGTCATGTGTTGTGTCTTAGTTCGAGTAAACAGAATTTCAACTGAATGTGGAACCATTACTGTCAGGGGGTGTCCCATGACTATGCCTTCACATTGTGAAAGGCTTTGACCAACTGCTGCAACTGCTCGCAAACAACCCGGTAAGGCTGCTGCGACGGGGTCCAAAGTAGCTGAAAAATATGCTACAGGGCGATTTGCATGTCCGTGGACCTGTGTTAAAACAGACAAAGAACAAGCATCACGTTCATGACAGAACAACAGAAAGTGTTTTTCATAATCAGGCATTCCTAATGATGGAGCCCTGCACATGCATTCCTTCAATTCTAGAAATGATTCAAGCTCCTCTTTTGTCAAAGTGATTGTGTATGGTTCGTCCTTGACTTCCTTTCCTGTCAATTTTATTAAAGGTTTTGAGATAATCAAAAAGTTGGGTATCCACTGGCGACAATAGCCCACCATTCCCAAAAACATCCTGACATCTCTTTTTGTTGTTGGGGGATTCATCTGCAAAACAGCTGTTATTCTTTCCTTTGATATTCTTCGGGACCCTTTCTCAATCAGATGTCCCAAGTATTTCACTTCTTTTTGACAGTATTGCAACTTTCTGGGCGACACCTTGTGTCCATTTTTCCCAGATGATTCAACAATGCAATGGTATCATATTTACAACTGTCTCTGGTTTTGGAGGCAATCAGCAAATCGTCAATGTACTGCACATGAGTCGAAATAAAAGGCGGCACAAGAGGTTCCAAATCCTTTTTTAATATCTGATTGAAGATGGACGGTGACTCAGAAAACCCCTGAGGAATTCTGCACCAACTGTACACCTTATCCAAGAATTTGAAACTGAACAAAAATTGACTGTCTTCATGAAGAGGTATTGAGAAGAATGCTTGCGATAGGTCTACTACAGTAAACCATTCAGCATCACATGGAGCCCACTCCTGCTAAACAACACTTAATTTGGCCTAAATACACGCACATTTTTCACAACCACCTGCAAGATGCATAAGCTTAGGTAAGCGCAAAGACCCTAACCACACATACTATGGCGCCGAGAACATTCCCAACTCATTTAGGCAGGCTCCGAGATCCCGGGAAAGCCATGGCGAACCTAGCAACTCATCATCTCTCCAAATTGCATTATCACAGAAAAACAAATTAAACAATGAAACTCCGTCCTAGGGCCCCCAAGGGCCAAACCGTCGCTCTGCTACCAGAACTGTTAACGCGTCCGTCTATGTTAATTTATACACATCAGGACTTGTTTTAGGTCTATGAATCTTTGGACCCAGTGGTGAAACACCATAAGACGAGACAACTGATCAATACATCAAACCATATGTCAATAATATTGTTAACATATATCACCACAATATCTTTCACTTTAGACATTAATAATTCTTCGACGCAACCATGACCTTTCAGTCATGAATAACCACACCTTATTTAAGTTTTGTGAATTTTATTCCCTATTGATTACAATCTAATAGCAAATGTATTAATCTCAAAACCAAGATGCAAAGAACATTATCACAAAGCGGAAACTATGGTAAGTTTTCATAAATGCAAAGATCACAAATACAAGATAATCATATGAAGATAACAAATCAGAATACAGAGAACCTCCTAAAGGTATTAGTTCAGCATAGCACCATGTCAGTCACGTCAGTTACGTCAGTCAAGATGAATTGCCTCATCTAACCACAATTAGCATCAGCATGTTGGGCTTCATGCAAAACAATTTAGAACATCAATTTGGAAAACGTCTAACTAAGGTTACTAATCAAAACACACAGCAGTTGGTACCTAGAAAGGAAAGGCAGAATAAATGAATTTCCATTAGCAACTGTATAATTACCCTCCTCGGAATAGGTCAGCATACAGGGTCAGTCTTCGTCTTCAGGACATCAGTTAAATCACCTTCAGTCTATCTAAGCTAAGGGCAGGGGACACCTCCCTCATAAGGAAGAAAGTGTAATGTGGCAGTCTATGGGCGAGGATGGTTTTGTCTAAGTCTCAAATCACCAAATAGAGTGACAGAGTTTCTGGATGCAATCGGTATCATTCCCTACCTAATGCCCTTTGTTCCTCGTGTCATGAGTTTTTATCCCTTTTCGTAATACATTCCCCCAAAATCCTATTGGTCAGTCACTACACCCCACTATCTGTAACCTATCAAATTATACATTAAGTAATGCATTTGTCATTTTATGATATCTCGTAACGCTTTGATTGGTCTTCATAATTGACGTTTTTCGTAGGTGGCATATCCGGGGTTACTTCATTTTCTGGCACACATTTCGGGTCAAGAGTTCTCTTCTCCGCGATTTAATGTCCTTGAAAGTGTCCATGTTTGTTGCGAAGTCCATAAATTTTATACTAAAGCTACTAGCATGCGGATGAGAAAATTTAGCATTGTTGCAAATAAGTGAAGAAAAGAACAATTTCTGGTTCATGGCCTTTTGCAAATTAGTACACTGGAGAAACAGAAAAATACACTTTAATATGAGATCTACACAGCTAGTTTTTCGACGCACGCTAACTTAAGGCTTATGGATTCTAATAAATGCAGTCTTCGTACGTGTTAACATATTCAATTAATCATAATACAGACAATTATTGCTTACAGTCGACATTAGTTTACGCATGTGAAAAAGTCTCACGTTTAAAATACGTTTCAATGAATAATATTATTAGTGCAGCATTGTTAATTATAAGCATTTCACATCTAGAATAGGTAATATTTAAACTATGGTGTCTCACCATCATATTTTCCAGTTTGACGCTGAAGATGGCAGTGATTGGATAGTGCCAGGTGGCAGGAGCCTGGGCAGCTAATTTGGCCTTTAGCAGAGACACAGGCCTGATTGGGAGTTTGATGGACAAGACGCACTGTGGTGGATATCCTCCCCCCTTAACACACCACGCTGTATCCTACGGCCCTCAATACCATAAGTCTGAAGGCCAGCGTCCAGGGCCAGTTGAATCTTTAAAGGTTTAGACATTATATTCATTAATTCATGCAGCCAGTACTTTTTAAATTAATTAATTCAGAAGATAAAAATCACGACCAGAAGACCATTAGCATAACAAAAGAAGACTAAAGAAACAGAGTTTACAACTTTAAGAACTATTTACACATAGCCTTTAAGATTAGATTAATTACCCGCACAAATAGAAAAAGAAGGAACTATAGAGGAACGAAGGAAATAATTAAATCATTCTCAAAAGTTCTACCCATGCTGCACATTTGAGCTTTGAAGAGAATGTTTATGAACTCTGAGCGAAAGTGTCCTCAAACTTGCAGGACCGGATTTTTCCTTCGCTGCGGTGAGATCACCACTGCTCCTTAGAAGCTGCAGTTCGGCGCTATTGTGACGCGGCTATCTCACCTAGGATCACTGTTTACTGCCTCTCTGTAATGGGCACATAGTGCCAAGGGCTCCACATAGCTCTGGAGAGGTGCACTATGCACATTTCAGCTTCAGTGATCGTGACTTGAAGTTCCTTGTAAAATTGGAGTCCTTCGGCCAGAGGTAGAGAGGTCCCGTGCACTGCCCAATCCTCGCCACCTTCTTCCCTCTTGGCAGGACCGGTGCCGTCACACATCACCTGCAGCAAGGGTTCTGCAATTGCTGACTTGTCACTGTGAATTTTTAAGAGTGACTGTTTCTCAGATTTGTCTGTGAAGAGAACCTTGAGTCCACTAATATAACTTTGGATTGTTGACCTGGGGCCTGATTTAGATATTGGCAGACGGGTTGCTCCATCACAGCAGACCCTAGGTTTGAATATATTTCGTAATTCCTAAGGAAGTGAACTGCTTTTGGTAGTATGTTGCCGGCATTTGTAGATTCTCGTGAATAAGACCAGGGTGTGTTCTTATTTAATCGGGTGTGTTTTTCTCTTGGTTCTGGTCTCTGCCCTCAGTCCACTGCATGTGGTTGTTTGATTGTGAAGGGTAGTGGAGCCTGGTTAGACTTCTGGCTCCATCACACTGTGAGTTGGTTAATGTGAAAGTAAAATGAGCTTGATCTTCCGAGGACTTGGGAAGAACTCACCTGATCCTGGTTGCGGGGGAGGGGGTGGCCAGCTGTCCACTGCCCGCCCCTTGCGGGTGGTTTTGCGGTACTCCTGGGAGAAGCTCTTTAAAACTTGTGTGGTTGCATGTTTGCGTCCTCTGGTTCCGGCAGGTCCTCCCTGTAGTGCCTGGAAGGCCTCTTTCGGTTGACAATGCGGCATCCATCAATGCAATCACTCATCCATCACCTGATGGTGAACAGTGGCAGGTGTCGTGGCACGTGCACGGCTTGTGTGCACCACACCATGAAAGCCCCGCTGAAAGGTGGCCGGCCCACAGAACCGGCGCACTTTTGTTTATGCCCCGGGCCTGTGCCATGATTGACGAGACCCGCGTCCCGAATGAACTCTGACCTGGAAGGGAGATGCTCTTCAGAGTGAAAGGTAACTTGCCGCTGGCGCAAACCTTAATGTTATATGTTCAGCCCTCTTAAGAATGTCGAGCTACGAGCTGCGATAACAAAACCCAGCTTAACAAAGGCCCCTACCACCATGAGCAGAACAGGTCTTCCTCGGTGCGGAATCTGGACGCAGAGTTCCTGAGATCTAATCTCACATCATTAGAAGAGCGCTTGCAGGAGTCTGCAGACAGAGACAAGTTCCTTTCACCTCCCCATCGTGTCATGAGCTACTGTCAGCAGCTGCATCCAAGAGCCCAGACGCCATTGGTGGGAGCAGGCTTCCTCACAGCCCACTGAGATTCACTCTCTCCAGTCATTGCTCGGGAACAACCAATCACGGCGTTGCGTGTCCAAGTCTTAAATCAGATGGTTGGCAGAGGTGAAAATGTGGCATTCCTGCTCCACTCACACTCTCAGCCTGTGGGCTTCAGGGCGCTGCCTTCTACTCGAGTGAATGACTTTGTTTTGGAGTGTCCTCATGTAGAACTTGCTGGGCTAAGCCCGGACCGGATTCTTCTACCCAAGAAACATCGAGGTTGGAGGCTACGGTGTTTTTTTCCTGACACACAGGATGATTGTCTTGAGAGACAAACATTTTACGTCTGTACTTATTTTTAATAAAAGTTGGCATGCATCTCTGGTTGCCTCTGGTGTCACGGATTACATTGGAAAGGGTGCAGCCGAGCTCTCGGTGGCGTAAACCCACCCTGTACTAGGCACTTGTCTGCAGACTTCGCTCTGGCCTTGATTGAACTGGACCGGGTGATACCTGCAGATGTCCCACCTGCGTGGACCACATGTCTGATCTTCCCCTTCCCAAGGACAGGCTGACCTGACTGTATACAAACAGAACCAGATGTTCCCACCCTCAGAAGAGAGGACCCTCTAGTGCAGAAGAGTCTCTGCCGTGACATTGGACCAGGGATGCTCTCAAGTGACTTCTCTCTGCTTCAGTGAGGCCCATGAGGACCAACATAACTCCACTTGGAAGATAAACTCTCTGAATATTACCAGGAGAAAAAAAGCCTCATAATTCCTGGAAGATGCAGATTCTGGAGCTGGTAATACTTGACACACCAGACAAAAAAATCTCAGTGTCAAATTTGATCAGGTGCAATAATTATAGTATCCAATACTAGGCTGCGCACATTAAATGCCTTTTTCTCTTATAAACAGAGCTGTGAGAGTCTCTAACTTCAAGCACTTAGTCTGAGGGCCCTGATCCTGATGTCTTCATGTGCAGTGAAAGCGGTTTCGGCATTGACCTGCTTACAAACCTCCCATCGGTGGTCGGCTCTCTGCAAACCATGAGAGTCTGGACACCTCCGCAGGGTCACACACCTGGGCATTTCACTTACTTAGGAATCACGGAATATATTTAAACTTAGGGCTTGCTGTGATGGAGTAACCCGTCTGCCAATATCTAAATCAGGCCCCAGGTCAACAATCCAAAGTTATATTAGTGGACTCAAGGTTTTCTTCACAGACAAATCTGAGAAACAGTCACTCCTAAAAATTCATAATGACAAGTCGGTAATTGCAGAACCATTGCTACAGGTGATGTGTTACTGCATCGATCAGAGCCACAACCTTTGGTCTCTCAGGTATTTCTGCTTTTGTGGATCCTTTGAGGCGAAAAACTGTTTTATTGTGTTTACTGCACCTACCGCCCTCTGAGGCCTAAGAGGCTGTTGCAGCGCCCCCAAGGGAGTGTGAAATAAAAGTATTCTGCAGAACCACGCGCTGGTGGGAATATGGTCAAAGAGAAGAACTAGGCTTGGGCGCAGTTTGTATATCACACCAGCGTAAATCACAACATTCAAGGAATTTTTCACACAATTTAAGGATTTTGGAGTTAGGTTTGTTATGCAAAATTTCTGAAATTGCGCCAAAATGCCACATCGTGCAATTTCATTGCAGTTTGTGGCATAATTATGGTGTGTGAGAGTAGGAACAACGCAAACAAAAAGAATGTGGGTGGCTATGCGTCTGTAGTGTCCTATTCTGCTTCACCTTTTAGTGTGAAAAGTGTCCTTGCATCAAAAAATTACCTTTTAATGCTAAAAGATATAAGCACATTACACAACCTTTGCACACCCCTAAGCAAAACCCCACATCAGTAATGATGTGAGCTAGCTCTGCCCAGAAGGTACTGTGCAATTACAAGCACTCTGGCTTTGTACAGACGACTCTTGGTTCGGTACAAGGTCAGTCCAGGCATCATTCAGTACTGAGCCTTTCGTGCAAACAAGTTTCCAACACATAATTCGATATCTTTATCCAGAAAATATGTGGAATGATCAGGGTAGTTTCTAATGCAAGGCAAGGCTAGGGGGCTGCCTAGGTCACCTGGGGCCCCAAGATAGGGGTCTGGGGTCAGTCTGGCCCCTTCACTGATCCCAAGAAGGTCCTTTCTTCTAAAAAGCACAAGTGGGAGTGCTTTTGTCCTCACTTAAGCAGGAATGAGTTGGACCAACTTATAAATGTCCTATTTTTTAAGGGGGAATGTCCACTTCCGGGTGTTTTTTTGGAAAGATACGCTCTGTAACTTTGGTTCCACATTCATTTATGACAGACATGTGTTCCAGCTGATGTTTATGGGGGAGCTATGACTGTCCTAGCAGCACGTGTTGGAAATTGTCTGTGTTGACCACTATGACTATCTAGGAGTGAGGTTTGACTCTAAGTTGGCTTGGTCCGCTGAACTAATTAAGGGTGAGGTGTCATTGAGTCAATATGCTGACGGGGTGCCTGCGTTGCCAGGAGCTGGGGAGCACACTGATCGCCCCCTCTCTCCTGCCTTGAAGCCTATAGGGTGCAGGCCCTTGTCGCAGTTCTGTACGGGGCAGAGCTATCATAACGTTAACGGGTTAGCGAAAGTCGAGAACCGTTTCTTGCGACGTCACCTTTTGCTTGGTCCTCGGCCTCCAGTGGATGCTCTAAGGCATGAGCTGGGTATTAGATCTATCGGACTGCAAGTAGCACTTCATCCTGTCCTCTAATGGGTAAAAATAAGGACAAAACCTGAGCTGGACCGCTACTTGGATACTGTGCGAGAAGTCTGGACCCAAGCCAAACAAGTTACATTACCCTGGTATAGCCGCGTGGCCAACATCCCGCAAACTATAGAATGTGCAGACTGCGGGTCTGAACCAGAAGCAAGGACAGAAAAGCAGGAAAACTTGTGAAGGAAAGGGCCTTGCATTATATTGTCCACAGGTCTCTTAGGACAGAAGTTAGAGCAGCTTCAGACACTCAAGCCCTTTCCCAACTTTGAACGATATTCAGACAAAATAGACCCTCTTTAAAAGATAATTATATGTCAGTTTTAGACGAGGTATTTCGCCAGTGAAGCAGCACACTAGGTCATGCCATGGAAGGGAGAGTAGTTCACCTAATTGTGGGTTTGATTTTTGGGGAATAGTGTCCATTTTGCACTTTATATTGCTTTGTTCTTTTACGATGGGAGGCAGAAGAGAATATCTCTGCCAATTTTTTATAGCCCACGCCATAAGAAACTGCAAGGATGCCCTGACTCTGTGTACGCCTACTGATCTTGAATAATGTGTTAGTCAAGTATCTTGCAGTGTCTCTCTCTCTCTCTCTCTCTCTCTCTCTCTCTCTCCCTCTCTCTCTCTCTCTCTCTCTCTCTCTCTCTCTCTCTCTCTCTCTATATATATATATATATATATATATATATATATATACATGTCACTAGTAAAATGCTGGTCATGCTTCAGCTGAGAGCGCTCCAGCTATGCCCTTAAAATGAATACACACCTCTCCCCCCGGAAAAGAACTGCATAGATGCTCCTCCCCTTTGCAAACTGTGTTTATTGGGGCCTCTCCTGTCGTGCTTTGGTCCCGTCGGGCCTTTCTTACAGGTAAGAAACGTGAGGAAGGTCCCGCACAACAAAGGCACGTCAAGAGAGGCCAGAATAAAACAGTGTTTGCAACAGAGAGGAGTGTCTGAGCAGTTCTATTCTTGAGGTGAAGATATATGTGTGTGTGTGCGTGTGTGTAACAAATGCCGAACAGTATGTCAGTCAAATATCCCCATCTTTGTACTGTGGACAAGTAAGGAACGCAGCAGGACAAACATTAATGTATACATTTAAAAACTCCTCTGTAGCCCAGCTATTGCAGATGCCTAGTTACTCTCTCCAGGCCACACATACATATATATATATATATATATATATATATATATATATATATATTTATATATTTATACGTTTTTCTCAATTGACAAGCAAGTCAGGAACATGGCACTCCCAGGATGTGAATCATCTCATTCTTCACTGCATGAAATACTGCAAACACCGGATGCGTTTCGACCACCAAGGTCTTGATCACGGTTAGTGAGTCGGCCATTTCTTCTGCTATTTAACCCTTTTCCCACCTACTACCATTATGGGGCATTCAGGGATATGTGGTTAAACAAAAATTGCCCAAAATTAAACAAACACAAGTTTTGAATTAAAATCACAATGTTTATTACAAACATCAGCAACCTTGGTTAGTAAATTATTTCTATCTATATCATTTACATTTTATCAGAATGGGAAGTGCCAGGGGAATTTTATACTATTCTAAAAGTTATTTCTCACTTGTATTTCTGTAACATACTTTATACATCACATTTTATTGGAGCTCACTATATCTTTGGGTTCTAGTACCCCTTTCTTATTTTATACTATTCTAAAAGTTATGTCTCACCTGTTTTTCTATAACACACTTTATATATCAAATTTTATTAGAGCTCACTATGTCTTTAGGGTCAAGTGCCCCTTTCTTGTAGCAGACTTGTACCTGCTACTTTCAGATTCATTTTTTAAATTCAAAATTTCTAACCCGTTTTCCTAATTTCTTCTTTTCCTCGCTCTGTTCCATTGCAGGTGACAATACAATTCTTCATCCCCATTGAGCCCATAGGGGCTCTTAGTTTTCAGTCTAATAATGAATCTTGATTCAAGTTGTCTTAATTGCTGTAATCTATCTCCCCCTCTCTCATGTTTTTTTTATCGTAGCTGTTCCAAAATATCTCATGTGTAGACAATCAGCTCCCCTAGGACTTTTTTAGATGTTTTGACTTGGCATAACTTTTAGAAGTTTCTTTCTTCATTAATCGTTCCAATTGCATGTATAATTGTTTTACATTCCCTGTTATTGGTGCTGTCATATTTTTCTCAGCCCCAGCGTTCTCCTGTGGTATAATGCTTTTCTTTTTAAATACATTATATATCAATCTTCAAAATGCTCATTCCGAGCTCAAGCGGCCCAAGAGGGGGGTGCGAGAAACTGGCACGAGCAAGCCGGTAATAATAATAATCAAAAGGAAACAATAGTACTCGCACACTCAGGACTCAAGAGAAAAAACATACTTTTAATCACAACGCGTTTGGCTATCACAGCAGCCTTGGTCACGTGACATTTACTGTCAATCAGAATCAGTTAAATACCATCTATTCAACAACATAGAAATAAGACAGGGAAAGAAAAACGATCTATATATAAGGCAATCACCCAATTACTAATCGCAGTGACTATTAACGTGACAAAATATGTTACAAATTAATAAATACTTCTTGCATTTATAGGATGATATTAATAATTGATCTTATACACATCTTATGCAAAATAAATTTACATATCTCTTCATATAATAAAAATTGCGAAAAACATCAGGAGAAATAATTTCTAGAGCCGAATGTACATATTTTTGATATTATATTCCTACACCTAAATTAATACATTTTGATAAATTATCGTATTAGTTATGAATGTAGGTGCTCATACCAAGCATTTATATTCACTCCCTCCAAACAATATATTATACCTAAATACTACAAACCTGTCTTAATATCAATTCATGCAACAATCTATTTTAATCACAGTAGAATGTGCGGTAAACTCCACAGAAATTACTCATAAACATGCAAAACACTAACCAAAATAAAAAAAGACCACTTTAAGACAATAGTGTAAAGAATAAATTCATTATCTTATCTGTGTATCCAACACCAAAAAGCACCACCAGGTGATAAAGATAAACGAGAAGAGGTGCAGATAGAAGTGTGCAGACAATTCGTCTTGTGCCTGGAAAGTTTCTGGGTGACCAATCAAATGGGGGCCGAGAAAAAGGGGGAGTGTTTCCTATGTTAATTCCTGTAGTTTTGAACACGAAGCCCGGAGCGCTGGATGGAATTACACCAAAATTGGCAGAAAACTAGATTTAGTTCAGCAAATTGTGCATTTGGTTAAAATTTATTTGCTTACTAGGGCTGTGGATTCTCCCCTACAGCTTTGCGTGCTAGTTCACAGAACTGCAGAGTTGTGATCGACTTCCATCACTTCAACCAGGACTTTTTTTGTAGGACTCGGCTGAAGTAACTATAACTCGCGCCCTAAAGTAACTATAACTCATGACTTTACCATGCACAGCTAATTACTCCACATATTATATCATTATATAATTGATGACACTTTCTATGGCATCTTTAATATTATCACTGCAACATTTGCAATAAAATTATTGATGAGAAAACTGAGCATGGTGAGGGTGCAAGTTATAATTACCTTAGGGTGCGAGTTATAGTTACTTGAAATAACTAACTATAACTGCTGAATTTCTGAATTTCTATAGTTTTATATGAGTAAATTCAGAACCTATCTATAATATTCCTGTAACCTTTGTTTTTTTTCAGTGAATATATATATATATATATATATATATATATATATATATACACACACACACATATATATAACACACATATATATAACTGTAGTAAAACGCTCTATGCATCTACGCATTTGTACTAACGGTAAGAGAACTTTATACACATCTACTGATGGTGAGAATGTGCTCTATATACATATGTACTGCTGGTGGGAAAGATCTAAATACATATGCATTGATGAAGGGAAAGCACTTAATACACGCGTGCTGATGGTATACTGCAGAAGATCTATTCCAGGGTAACACTTACCTACCTGACCTAAATGCATTGTAATTCATGGGGTTCCCTGTGCTGGAGACCCCACCCCTTCACCTCCTTACAGTAAGCGTGACTGCCAACCGTGTGCCTCAAATTCCTCTGCAAACAATGGATGTGGGCAGTTGGACCACGTTGTTGATCTCCATCGGTTGAGACGTGGTGCATGTGCACTTTGAGGCTAGTCAGACACCCTACGCGTGCCCAAACCAACTGCTTTCTCACTTCTTTGTGACAATCAATCACAGACAACACCACAATGTGCTAATTACAAGCACCTAGGGAGGCAGCCTCAGGTGCACACTGCTAGACACGTGCAGGGTGAAGTCTGACTAGCCGGGGGTTACCTGAACATTTCGAATGTCACGTAGCACAAACACCAACTGACTCGAAAGAATGCGCCCAGAAGAAGGAAGGTGTCATTCCACTATGAAGTCTTTCATTCACTGCTCAGAGTATCTCTATGTGTGAAAAACAAGCTTTGTTCAGCTCCATGACGATAGATCTCCAAGCAGAGGTGGGAAAAGCTGGTGAGAACCTTTTGGACCAACAAATTTCCAAGGGTCAATCAATCAATCAATCAATCAAACAATTTATAAAGCGCGCTACTCACCCGTCAGGGTCTCAAGGCGCTGGAGGGAGTGGGAGCTATTGGTCGAATAGTCATGTCTTGAGGTGTTTTCAGAAGGCCAGGAGGTCTTTGGTCTGGCGTAGTTGGAGCGGTAGGGAGTTCCAGGTCTTGGCAGCGAGGTAAGAAAGGATCTTCCTCCAGTGGTCCACCCCGCGCCACCAACGTTGGAAATATTATTCAGCAGGAACTGATAGAAATGTAACTTTGGGCTGGGTCCTTGGTAGATCTCTGGGCAGAACCAAATGCCACAGCAATGTCCGCACCCTCCTCCTCATCTACTCAGGTTGGTTTCCATGGCACTCAAGCAGACTTTGTACTCGGGCAGCAGAGTCATGACCGCAAATGGGCGACCGCCCGCAACCACCCACGTTGGAAAAATTGTCACCAGATGTCCTCCTAGCAACTGAAAATCTCACTAGGGGGCCCCAAATCTCGCTCACACTCACCAACTAACTGTTTTGGAGTCCTACTTGAGAAAAAAAACTTGCCACGCGGCAATTGGTGGAATTTTGCCAGAACTCCATGTTATGAGCATAATGGGGACTCGCCAAAATTCTGCCAGCTCTGCCAGCGGAACGGAATAATACGCCCCCACCTGCTTTTTATTGATGTGTTCTTTAAAACCACCTGAGAGTGAGGGGCATATCTAATGATTGAGGAGGACAAAGGGTCAAAGGTCATAGCCATTCCGAAACATTCGCTCCACCAGGTAGACAGTGAGGATGGTTAACTTCACTTTGGCGGTCTCGGCTTTAAGAATAAGTCTGATGCAAAGGCCTGGATGGCAGAGAGGTAGAGGTCCATACATTATATATCATATGGAATGAACCTGTCTGCATATTCTTGCATTGTGATGCATTGGTTTGGTAGCAGACTCCTCTGAAACTACTGTAGAGTTAGAAAGACTGTCACTGAGTGTGAAACCTTCCTCGACAGGAAACATAAAGGTTTCAAGGTCTCCTTTTGGAAGACATTGTATCAAATCAAATCAAATCATTAACATTTATAAAGCGCGCTACTCACCCGTGCGGGTCTCAAGGCTCTAGGGGGAAGGGGTTACTGCTGCTCGAAGAGCCAGGTCTTGAGGAGTCTCCGGAATGCGGAGTGGTCCTGGGTGGTCCTGAGGATGGTGGGGAGGGTGTTCCATGTCTTGGCCGCCAGGTAGGAGAAGGACCTCCCACCCGCCGTGGAGCGGCGGATGCGAGGGACGGCGGCGAGAGCGAGGCTGGTGGAGCGGAGAAGACGGGTGGGAGCGTAGAAGCTGAGGCGACGGTTGAGGTATTCTGGTCCCTTGTTGTGGAGGGCTTTGTGTGTGTGTGTGAGGAGACGGAAGGTGATCCTTTTGATGACGGGAAGCCAGTGCAGGTGTCTCAGGTGGGCGGAGATGTGGCTATTGCGGGGTAAGTCGAGGATGAGGCGGGCGGAGGCGTTTTGAATTTGTTGCAGACATTTCTGGAGTTTTGCGGTGGTCCCAGCGTAAAGGGTGTTGCCGTAGTCCAGGCGGCTCGTGACGAGGGCGTGGGTCACGGTCTTTCTGGTGTCGGCGGGGATCCAGCGGAAGATCTTCCGGAGCATGCGGAGGGTGAGGAAGCAGGAGGAGGATACGGCGTTGACTTGATTGGTCATGGTGAGAAGTGGGTCCAAGATGAAGCCGAGGTTGCGTGCGTGGTCTGAGGGGGTCGGTGCGGTGCCAAGGGCCGTGGGCCACCAGGAGTCGTCCCAGGCGGTCGGGGTGTTACTGAGGATGAGGACTTCCGTTTTGTCTGAGTTCAGTTTCAGACGGCTGAGTTTCATCCAATCTGCGATGTCCTTCATTCCATCTTGCAGGTTGGTCTTTGCGCTGGTGGGGTCCTTGGTGAAGGAGAGTATCAGTTGAGTGTCGTCGGCGTAGGAGGTGATGATGATGCTATGTTTGCGTACGATGTCGGCGAGGGGGCTCAAGTAGACAATGAAGAGTGTCGGGCTGAGCGAGGAGCCTTGTGGGACGCCGCAAATGATCTCGGTGGGGTCTGAGCGAAAAGGAGGGAGGTAGACTCTTTGAGAGCGGTTGGAGAGGTTGTATGTTATTCAGGAAGAAGGTATGTGGGATTAAACAAGAGCAGAAGGCCTGACCCCCAACAATGTAGAACCATGATAGAAGGCCATTTAGGAATATTCGCTGAGCCCCTTTGTTTCCGTATCTCAATCTGGATGTGACGTCACTACTCATTTGTAATAAGGGCATTGAATCGCTACACTATTGTAATGACTTATTATAGTTGAGTTGTGGCATCATAACGCCTCTTGCAGAAGCTAGAAAGTCACTGACATGTAAATCCGTGAGAGGAACATTTACCTGTCACTCAAAAATTAAAGGCAAGAGTCACTTTTTAGGTCAGTTTCTTTAAACTTTCTAACCTAAAAATCCACAGTCATTGGTCAGTTATCGTAACATACTTATTAATTTCACTGTTGGTGTTCAGTTCAGTGGTGAAGGGTTCTATCTGCATTTTACCTAAACATTCTTAAGTACAAGAGTAGGTTTGAGACTGACTATCATTACCCCTCTGAAGAGTGTCTGTAATCATATGTAAACTGGCTATTGCTGTGTTTATGTTCACAATGCAAATCCCACAGTCATCACAGACTACCTCCAACAAAATCACCTTTATTGGAAAGTGTAAGAGACACAATGTAAAAGGGACTCAGGGTAACAATACTGATATGACCATATATTATATGGAATAAAGTACCCTCTTCCATTACTCAAAAAATGAGGATTTTCCAAGTCACCTCGAGTTCCATGAGTTTAAAAAACAGTCACCTTTGACGTTGTTCCTCTAGTCATTCAGGCTGCCTGAATACGTCGGCAGCTTGAAATATCTTTATAGCATGCAATAGGGGGTCCTTGAACCCAGATGTGTTCTTGTTCCTGAGACAAGTGCTTAAACAAATTGGAGAATAATCTTAAAATTTGAAAGAGGAGCTTTCTTGTGGTTTCCTATGTTGTTTCCGTGTTCCATGAATGTCTTAAGAAGTGCTCGTGACCCACCGTGCTCTGGCGATGAATCAGTCTGGACATATGGCTCTGTAAGAAAGTTTGCAAAGTTTTTTGGTTTGCAGCAAATATATATATATAAATCTTGACTTTTGCTACAATTTGTGTATTATATCTTCTTATTTAATAGTATAAAAATTGTTCTGCATAAGATGTGCAACAAAAAAAACAGTTAGGGGTCCACTATAAGATATGGGGTCAAACTGGGCCATAAAACTGCCAAGGGCAAAACTAGTCCTGCAAGGTGGTATTATATTCTAATTATCAGTTCTGTGGTTCAGAATGGGCTGTAATGCTTTAGCACCACACATTTTCTCCACGTCTGCGTTGCCAAACTCCATATTTTTCATTTCTTACACACACACATTTCGCCAATTGTGAGAAAGGGATACACGTCTTTCGCACACAACCAAATTTGTAGCCAAATTGGCAGTATTGTGCAGCATGGAATGAGTGTGGTACTATTTTGCTGGAAATTCCTTTAATACACAGAAGCTATTCCAAAGATACATTTGCATAAAAAAATCTGCATATATTTTCCATGTTGTCTGGTTCCATAAGTGAAAGCTTCATGGCAATTTTTTAGAAAATCTTTGCACAGAGGTGGGCGGAGACAAGTCAAGGAACTTGGCTAGTTTCGTAATCTATGAAAATCCAGAACTTTATCGGTGAGAATATAAAATTCTGCACCCTTCTGAAGGAGTTCTCTGATTGCTGGTAGGTCAGTTAATCTTGATCCGGAGCAGCATGTACGTCTTAGCTCCTTGTTGCCACTTCTATGCGCTGCTTGCTTGTAACCACTGCTTGAAATGGAAAAATGAAAGTGCGGGCACTCACTGTCCCAGGGTATCTGTTTTCTTCTGAGAAGTGCTTTAGAAGTGCTGCAGCTGTGGTAAGAAGTGCAGGTATTATCCTTTCCAAATGAAAGACGCACGGGTACTGCTGAGTACCTGGGAGTACTTGCCCAGTTAAAGCGCTGCTTGTAACGACTTCCTGCTACAAGTGTTTCCTGGTTTGCACCTGAAGGTGGCCTGAGCTGGTCCACTCACAATGTTACAGTTTTTTGGATGAATAATCTGTATTTTATTCACTAAATAAATGGAAGCATATAAAACAAGGAGAATCTGCAGTCAGGCAGCCTTTATAAATAGAATAAAACATACAAGTTACCTAGTAAAATTACGTTTGCAGCATTTTGTGTGTTTTGGCGAGTTTCCTCCTGCATGATACAGGTGACACTCCTCGTTGTTTGTTGCTTGTGAGCACAAGGCTCCTTAGAGAGGGGGGGGGGGGGGACCCACAGAAGGTGAGATGCCGAGCTCCTGCATGAAGGTGCACTTACTCCTGCTCAGAGCTGCCAGCCCCAGGGTGCCTAGAGTCCCTCAAGGGGCGTGTCAGCGCCCCCTCTCCGCAGCACCCCGACGCACGTGCATTCACCTTTAGAACTGCCCTAGCGTAGGCGGATGAAACCTCCTGGACGCGGGCAGAGGACGCGCCGCTTTCGGGCCTGGGGGGGAAATACCGAATTATTGCAACAAAGAGAAGTTCCACCAGGCGAGGGATAAACATATCTTAGTCCGTGGGTAGCAAAGCGCCGCAATGATTGAATAAACTCTCCAATGACTTCACCTATGAAAGTGTACGCTTAGCATAGCTAATGTCGGCAGAGGACTGGCCGAAGAGGAATCCAGGGCACTCGATCCTCCGGAGGCCCTTGTTATGAAATGCATCAGTCATCACCTGGCACGTGGCTGACTCTGCCCCAGCCCTGCCTCGGCTTCTTGGGATCCGTCTCAATGTTCCACAGGCCGGGCCACCTCTGCAAACTGGCATGCGCTGCGAAACGCTGTGTGGGAGTTAAGCATGCATTATTTCATGTATTTGTATAGCGTTGCATCAGCGAAGCCACTACTTCTAAGCACGTAGTCGTTAAACACTTTGGAGGAGGAGTCGGAAGGCAAATAGAGGTTCCCTAGTAGTCTGTGAAGGAGCTTGAAACCTACAAGGAGACCGCGCCCCAGTCCTGATCAGGTTGATAATGAATGACAAACACTGATTCCAGGACAGAGAAGTCAGTGCTTCACGGGGTGACAGGCGGGATGAAAACAGGAGATGCCCCGGAGCCCCCACACTCTAAAATCTAAGGGAACTAGGAACAAGTTCACAGTCAAACTGAGCATCAGGACACAAACCATGATCTCCAGGGACTGCGCTTCACCGTGGGGCTCCCCCTGGTGGCAGCAGAGCGGAACGACACTCACCCCGCCCCCCACGCCAAGACCCTCAGCACCGCCAATCACAGCAAACTCAACATGAGCGCATCAGTCCGCGCCATCATCGCCTCACGCTTCCGGGCCCTGAAGATGCTGAGGAAGATTTTCAATGGCTGCCACTCATCACCTAGAAAACTGTCACGCACAACTTTGTCACACGCAAGCTGTGCTATGAGAAGACCCTCTATGCCGGGATCAACGAAACGTACCAGAAGGCTGCAGATCATTCAGAACTCGGAGCCACATTCTCACTCAACCTCCCACGCCACACTCACATCACACCACACCCGCCGGAGCTCCATTGGATCCCACTCGCAAGCAAGCACAATTCAAACTCCTCACTCACACTTTCAAGGCGCTACATAACACTGGCCCAAAATACCACAACAATTGCAACTTCTTTCACAAACTTTCCAGACACCTTCCCATGTCCGGACCCCTATTTGCTCACATCCCACTCATACAAAAAAACAGAGAATTCTCCTCCATGGCTGCTAAATCATGGAGTGACCCCATGATACACACAAGAGCCTCCCTCCTTCTTGAATTCCGCAAGAAGGTGAAGACCTGACTTTTCAAGTACACCCACTAGGCCATGAGTTTCACTAGACTCACCCCTGCTCAGAGCCAGGATACCCTACTGGCGGGGTGACGGTGCTCTCTGCAAATATGCATAACAAAACACAACATAACACAACAACATAAGATAACATAACATAACAACAAAATAACATAACAGAACACAACAACATAACAGAACAGAACATACCATAACATAACATGACACAACAACATAACAAAACATAACACAGCATAAGGTGGCACATCACAACATAACAGCACAGCAACATAACAAAGCATAACATAACACAGCACACCGCATCACTTAGCATAACATAACGGAACAGAACATAACAGAACATAACATAGTATACCACAACATAACATAACACAAAATAACAGAACAGAACATATTACAACATAACAGAACATAACAACATAACACAACATAACACAGCATAACCTAGCACACCACAACATAACATAACTCAACATAACTTAACATAACAAACCACAGCATAACATAACACAACATAACAGAACATAACATAACATAACATAACACAGCACACCACAACATAACATAACACAGCATAACATAACAACAAAATAACATAACATAACAGAACACAACAACATAACAGAACAGAACATACCATAACATAACATAACACAACAAAACACAACACAACATAACATAACACAACAACATAACATAGCAGGACATAACACACCATAACATAACACAGCACACCACAACATAACACAACATAACATAACATAACACAACAAAATAACATAACATAACACAACACAACATAACACAACAACAAAATAACATAACATAACAGAACACAACATAACAGAACAGAACATACCATAACATAACACAACAACATAACATAGCACAACATAACACACCATAAAATAACATAGCATACCACAACATAACATAACACAACAGAACAGAACACAGCATAACTAGCACACCACAACATAACATAACAACATGACACAACATAACACAGCATAACATAAAATAGCATATCACAACATAACATACCATAACACAACAAAATAACATAACATAACACAGCATAATATAACACAGCACACCACAACATAACATAACACAACACAACATAACACAACAACATAACAAAACATAACACAGCATAAGATAGCACAGCACAACATAACATAGCACAACAACATAACAGAGCATAACATAACACAGCACACCGCATCACTTAACATAACATAAAGGAACAGAACATAACAGAACATAACATAACAGAAAAGAACAGAACATAGTATACCACAACATAACACAACATAACAGAACAGAACATATTACAACATAACATAACATAACAACATAACACAACATAACACAGCATAACATAGCACACCACAACATAACATAACTCAACATAACTTAACATAACAAACCACAACATAACATAACTCAACATAACAAAATATAACACAGCATAACATAGCATACCACAACATCACATAACACAACAACATAACAGAACAGAACATAACATAGCATACCACAACATAACATAAATAAAGTTTAATAACTACAGAGGAAGGTGGCCTGGAAAACGTATAAGATTTTCTAAATGAGAGATGAATGATTTCTTAGAACAATCTAAAACATGAACCCTGCGTAGACTCAGAAACTGGTGGTTATCTTGGAATCTAGAAGTGGATAGAGTGGTATGAGGATAAAGCACCTCGCGGAGCGCTCAGAGCGCTGAGGAAAAGAACTGTGCGACAATAAAGTCCTAGAAAGGGTTTTCACAGGAACTCTTCGAGACACTGTTCAAGTTACTTCACCAATATGGAGGGTACATCGAAATGGCAAAACAACCGGGCTCGTGCAACGGAAAGGCATATTATACAATTCTTTTGTAATATGCAGTAAAATACTTAGGCCCAGATGAATGCTTTTGCCGCAAAACTACGTTAACGCAGTTTTGCAGCAAAAAGTTTAGCTCCGACTTGCGTCATTTTCCAACCCAGCTGAGCGCTGTGTTTACTGAATAGAGCAAGCCGGCTCTAAACCTGGGCTAGCGTCTTAGAAGAAGATGCTAGCCGGGTGGGGGTGGCGGTAGGGAAGGAGGGGGTTGTGCGTCAGAAAATGATGCTAGTCTGATTAGAGGCAAAAAATGCCTCTAACCAGACAAGCGCCATTTCCTGGTGCACAACCACCATAAACAGGACTCCTGTCTAAGGAAAGACAGGAATCATGCCCACCACCCCAATGGCCATCACAGGGGACAAGTGCCTCCTGGGCATGGCCTTTGCACCCTGTGCCATGCAGGGGGCCCCAAGTTAGGGCCACCAATGGCAAAGAAAATAAATAAACAAAAATACTTACCCAGACTTACTTGGGATGGGGCCCCCATCCTCTGGTGTCCCTCTGGTAAAGGTGGGAGTGTTCTTTGTGCTTGGGAGGGCACCTGTGGATCCATTCCATGATGTTTAACCATATTAGCAGGGGGGATAAATATAGGACTTTCTTGATAGCATCATTTTTTAGATTGGAACGCCTACCTTGCATCTCATTGACGCAAGGTAGGTGCATGCATCCAAAAAATGATGCAAATTCCCATAATTTGATGCTAGACGTGTCTAACGTCTAAACATAAATATGGAGTTAGGTCGGCGCCGGATTTGCATGAAAGAAAATGACACAAATTTGGTGCAGAGTATAAATATGCCCCTTAATTCTCAGGAACCAGTTAAAAAAAGAATGTGAAGCCGTCTTTCTTTGCCTATATGACAACATGATCCAAGGAAGATAAATGCAAAACGTGCACTCAAATTGCAATGTGACCTCACAAATGTATAGCAGTCGGAAACAAATACAAACACATACCGAAACTAATAACTAATACTCTATGTCAATATTGTCTTGCTCAAAGTGTAAATTATAGATGTAATGTCATTCGTAAGATACTTCACAATATTTGTATTTGCAGCTCCCATCTTAAGGGTGTTGTAAAGAGCATTGCATTTGGTGAGAGATGTATGTTTTGCTTGTAGGTTGTGCAAATTGTGAATGGGAGTCATATGTTACGGGGCTAACCATAATTTGTGAATTTTTGTGATTTTCACATTTTAAGAATGCGATTTTAATTTGTAACTATAACTGTACTTCTTCTGTAGATAGGATTTGATTTGAAATAATATGATATGATTTTGTTTGCTATAATATGATATAATATAGTTTGATATGTGATATGACATGGCGTGATGTGATATGATATTTGATATGAGACGAAAATATACAATATGATATGACATGACTTGACATGATATGATTTTATATGCTTTGATATGATATGGCATGGAATGATATGATTTGGTATATATTACATGAAATGATATGATATGACATGATATGATATGATACGATTTGATATGATATGACATGCCATGATATGATATGATTTGGTATATATGACATGATATGATATGACATGATATGATACGATTTGATATAATATGATATGATTTGATGTATGATATGTGGTGACATGACATGATATGATATGATATGATATGATATGATACATAACTGGTAACCACACAATATTGGTTAACTTTGCCTTTAAGTTGTTCTGGTGACATCGTAACCTATGAGGCACTAAATGCCAGCAGAATCCTGAAGTGGCATTAAAGGGCCATATTACGGTTATTTGTCCATATTTTTTCAGGTTATATGTTTTTTAGCGGTATTTGGCTTGAAACAATGTCTCTTCAAAGAGCAAAATGCTTATGGAAAATAGTAAATCAGTTACTGGACTGTACTGGTTAGTTGTCTTTTGTAAAAGGAAAGTAACTTTGAAAAGTAATGTAGTTGAAAATGTAGAATGTTAGACAGAAACTCCCACGGAGTTGTAAAAATACTCTTCCTGTGTCGGGAAGTGCTCATGGAATACAAGTCTGGGTTGCCTGGTGAACCCTGGCCCAAAAGTGCAAGTGGTCATTGCAGGAGGCGGACAGAGCTGAGTTGAGCTTCGGGTTTGGATGGACACTCTTAAATGTCACACATTAGCAGAATTAGACAGATTATCACTGGAAAGGCGGCTCTGGGGCTGAAACTAGAAGACCTTCATAACACCTTCCCCTGGCTTTTCACGTCCGGGGATTGGCTGCGGTGAACTCTTTACCGAGAAACTGATGGTTTTTACTGATGTCGGTAATGTCGCTAGATTATTTAATCTTTTAAAATGTTGAGTTCAGAAAGGTGGTGAAAAGTTCCATGTTTCGAAATG